>NC_067240.1:28897045-29220909 GCF_019924925.1 Ctenopharyngodon idella
CAAAGTCAATGCAGCCATCTTCCAGGAGATTTTGAAGCACTTTATGCTTCCATCTGCTGACAAGCTTTATGGAGATGCTGATTTCCTTTTCCAGCAGGACTTTAGCACCTGCCCACAGTGCAAAAACCACTTCCAAGTGGTTTGCTGACCATGATATTACTGTGCTTTATTGGCCAGCCAATATGCCTGACCTGAATCTATGGGATATTTTCAAGAGAAAGATGAGAAACAGTCGATCCAACAATATACAGATGATCTGAAGGCTCAATAGTGCCTCAGCAGTGCCACAGGCTGATCACTTCCATGCCACACTTCACTGATGCAGTAATTTGTGCTAGGAGCAAGTCATTTGCTGTAATATGTCCTGCCGATCAAGTATTGAGTGCACAAAAGAACATACTTTAAAGAACTTGAACTTTTCTGTTTTGCAAATCCATTTTTTGATTGATTTTAGGAAATATTCTAATATTTTGAAATACTGGACTTTCATGAGCTGTACGCTCTAATCATCAAAATTAAAAAAAAAAACTTTTGAAATGTTTTACTTTACATGTAGGGAATCTAGAATATATGAAAGTTTCATTTTTAAAAATAATTTATAATAAAAAAATGAACTTTTTGATGATATTCTAATTATATGACCAGCACCTGTATAGTGAATTCATTCTCTTCCCACTCCATGACGGTAGGTGGCGGTCTGCACCTATGATGTTGGTTCGCAACCCGCCATAAAACCAAAAGAAGAAGAAGCGGCAGTTGTTGGAGTTACATCAGGCACAGGGCAAGGTACGTGTTTTACAAGTTAATATCTTAATAGGTCGCAGTTCATATAATTAAAAAAAGCGAAATAACTAAACTCCACAATCAGTTGGACCGTGTTCGTAGGATGACAGCGTCGTAAAGATATTAGATTCGTCTTTGAGATTCGCTGGATGTTCGACTATGCTCCTCAAGGTATCATCTGCAATTTCCATACAGTACAACACGTATGCGAGTTTTTAACAAAAATATGTAACAAAACAACACATTTTAACATTATAAACGGTTGTTGTTAGGCTCACAATGAGGTGCTAGACTTATTACAGGTGAGACTTTTCCAGTACCTCCCTTTATACGAATGCAGTACTCAATTATTGTAAGAATAAAAGTCATTAGGCTATAGTTCACCTAAATGTTATTTTCATATTCCAGTGGTTACAGTAGGTTCCTTTTAGTCGGACTGACTTGCTATGGGTCCCAATATCTCCCTTTAAATGTTCAGGATGCAATTATCTTACTGATATATTCACTATAATTCACCTAAATTTTGATTTCACATTACAAATGTTGTAGCAGGTGAACAGACTGACTCATTTAATGCATGTTTTCATACCCCATTTGTCTCCTATGTTTTTTAGCAGTATGGTCGGTGTAAATTGTTTTAAAATAAGAACAATTTACATTGATCATCCTGTTCTACACACTGATCAGAAGTTTACCTAGTCTGTTTCCTTCTTGAGCATCAATTAATGTTTTTACGTTTTGTAATAGTTGTGTATGAATCAGTGTTAATTTTGACAGCACATTTTGATTTAGTTTTAGTCATATTTTAGTAATCGGAAATTGTTTTAGTTTTAGTCTAGTTTTAGTCGACTAAATATCATAAGATTTTAGTCGACTAAATCTACAGTAGACTTAGTTGAGTTAAATCGTAGTGCATTAAGCATTTCTCTAACAATACACAGATCCAATACACTGATATACATCTGATATTCTCTAAACTGTTTATGTTCATGTAAGACAACCAAATGTTTCAATCAAGTTTAGCTGTTTTAGAGAGCGTTTAAACATGTTGAGCTTGTTTTGTTAAATCTGTAATATTTTTTATGTGTGGAAAAAGTGACGAAACTAAACTATCCAATCAGATTTCTTTTCACCCATATCCCCCACGCCCACCCATGCACGCACATAAATACATTTGACTTTACAACACACAAACGCACACCTTTATTTATTCTCATTCTCTCTTGCTTTCTTAATATGTCGTGAGTGTACACAGAAAGATTTTAAAAATTATGTAAAAAATAAAAACGGCATTAATGAGCGCCCTCTCATGGTACGCACAGTGCATACAGCCGTACGGCTGCAGGCGCCACTGCTGATATACAGGTGCTGGTCATATAATTAGAATATCATCAAAAAGTTCATTTTTTTATTATAAATTATTTTTAAAAATGAAACTTTCATATATTCTAGATTCCCTACATGTAAAGTAAAACATTTCAAAAGTTTTTTTTTTAATTTTGATGATTAGAGCGTACAGCTCATGAAAGTCCAAAATCCAGTATTTCAAAATATTAGAATATTTCCTAAGATCAATCAAAAAATGGATTTGCAAAACAGAAAAGTTCAAGTTCTTTAAAGTATGTTCTTTTGTGCACTCAATACTTGATCGGCAGGACATATTACAGCAAATGACTTGCTCCTAGCACAAATTACAGCATCAGTGAAGTGTGGCATGGAAGTGATCAGCCTGTGGCACTGCTGAGGCACTATTGAGCCTTCAGATCATCTGTATATTGTTGGATCGACTGTTTCTCATCTTTCTCTTGAAAATATCCCATAGATTCAGGTCAGGCATATTGGCTGGCCAATAAAGCACAGTAATATCATGCTCAGCAAACCACTTGGAAGTGGTTTTTGCACTGTGGGCAGGTGCTAAAGTCCTGCTGGAAAAGGAAATCAGCATCTCCATAAAGCTTGTCAGCAGATGGAAGCATAAAGTGCTCCAAAATCTCCTGGAAGATGGCTGCATTGACTTTGCACTTGATAAAACACAATGGACCAACACCAGCAGACGTCACGCCCCCCCAAATCATTATTGACTTCAGAAACTTCACACTAGGCTTCAAGCAGCTTGGATTCTGTGCCTCTCCAGTCTTCCTTCATACTCTGGGACCATGATTTCAACATGAAATGCAAAATTTACTTTTATCTGAAAAGAGGACTTTCGACCACTGTTCACTGTCCAGTTCTTTTTCTCCTTAGCCCAGGTAAGATGCTTCTGACGTTGTCTCTGGTTCAGAAGTGGCTTGGTAGTCCTTTTCCTGAAGATGTCTGAGTGTGGTGACTCTTGATGCGCTGACTCCGGCTTCATTCTACTCATTGTGAAGCTCTCCCAAGTGTTTGAATTGGCTTTACTTGACAGTATTGTCAAGCTTGCGGTCATCCCTGTTGCTTGTGCACCTTTGCCTACCCAATTTCTTCCTTCCAGTCAACTTTGCATTTAATATGCTTTGATATACACTCTGTAAACAGCCACCCCATTCAGTAATGACCTTCTGTGTCTTACTCTCTTTGTGGAGGGTGTCAATGATTGTCTCCTGGACCATTGCCAAGTCAGCAGTCTTCCCCATTAGTGTGGTTTCAAAGAACAAAAGATACCCGGAATTTATACTGTAGGGATGGTCATTTAATGAAACTCAAATGTAAATATTCTAATATTTTGAGATACTGGATTTTGGACTTTCATGAGCTGTACGCTCTAATCAACAAATTAAAAAAAAAAACTTTTGAAATGTTTTACTTTACATGTAGGGAATCTAGAATATATGAAAGTTTCATTTTTTTAAATAATTTACAATAAAAAAATGAACTTTTTCACGATATTCTAATTATATGACCAGCACCTGTACATCTGATATTCTCCAAACTGTTTGTTCATGTAAGAGTGACTGTTTTTTGACCGTTCAAGTGCAAAAAGACACGAAAGAGAGCTCAATTCAGGACTTGTCAGGGTACTATTATAGTTTTTTGTTTAAAATTTTAATTAGATTTGATTTTTAGTTTTTCTGCTTTCATTGTAATTTTAGTTAAAGGTTTTAGCAATTTGTGTGTTTGTCTTTTAGTTTTTGCTTTTAAATAGTTTTTTTATTTCTGTTTTAGTTATTTTAGTACATCAGGTTAAGCTAAAGCTTAGAAACTAGATGAAATAAAATAAGTTTACATTTTTTATTTATTTTTTTATTTCAGTTAACGTTTATTTCAAGTAATGAAGTTTTTTTTTTATGGTTTTAGCCTTAGTTAACTATAATAACACTTATACTTATAAAATATATTGAATAATGTGTTAAATAATGTTCTTATGGGGCGTTCACATCAGACGCGACTTGCACGAATAAATCGCGCTATTCGCGCGTAGTTGGACGCTTGAACATTTTGAGTTTACTCACTTCATTCGACCGTGAAATTCGCTTCATTCGTGCGTGAAATTCACTTCACAACAGACGCGAATTTGCGTCATGGGAGGGGCTTCTGCCAGGCGGCTCCGGTCTCGTTGCGAAATGGCTGACATGGATTTTGTTGAGAGGGTAGCTGCGCTTATGTGCTATGGAAGGCTGAAATACGGCGAATAAGCTCAATTTGCCAGCTTTAGCTAGCTTGTAGTCTCAATATGTATGTGTGTGTATATACATACATATATATATATATATATATATATATATATATATATATATATATATATATATATATATAGCTCAAATTGAGTAAAGAGCGTTTTTTACAACTTACCAGATTGTTCGACCTCCTCACTCACTTTTTTCCAAGCAAGATCCTTGTTATTCCTGTTTCTATAAAAGTACGAAGATGTATCGTACAGCTCCGGGTATCCACATACAGCGACGATGATTTTGTCCTCCATTGTTGTTTCAGATTTCTGCCTCCGCTCGCTACGTCATAATCACATCACTACTAGAGCAAGCTCCTGATTAGTTACCGCGGCACGAATTTTTGCCAAAGTTCAGATTTTTCAAGTCGCGTGAATCACACGTTATGCGCGTCAAACGCCCGAAAAGCTCAAGTTACGCCACGTCGTTCACGCGAATCGTGCCGCAGGATGTCTATCGCGTCTTTGCATTGACTTAACATTTATATCACTCATGCTTAAAGGGTTAGTTCACCCAAAAATGAAAATAATGTCATTTATTACTCACCCTCATGTCGTTCCACACCCGTAAGACCTTCGTTAGTCTTCGGAACAGAAAATAAGATATTTTTGTTGAAATCCGATGGCTCCGTGAGGCTTACATAGGGAGCAATGACATTTCCTTTCTCAAGATACATAAAGGTACTAAAAACATATTTAAATCAGTTCATGTGAGTACAGTGGTTCAATATTAATATTATAAAGCGACGAGAATATTTTTGGTGCGCCAAAAAAACAAAATAACGACTCATTTAGTGATGACCGATTTCAAAACACTGCTTCAGGAAGCTTCGGAGCGTTATGAATCAGCATATCGAATCATGATTCAAATCGCGTGTCAAACCGCCAAACTGCTGAAATCACGTGACGTTGGCGCTCCGAACCATTGATTCTACACGCTGACAGCAGCCCTGACTGGATATCGTCCCTCTCTATCATTTTCATCTCCTTTTTATTCACTAAAGAAAATTAGAGTAGATTTTAGTCATTCAAAACGCATTTTTATTTAGGTTACATTTAGTTACGTTTTCGTCCGTAAAAAAAAAATGTCATTGACGAAAATTATGACAAATTATTCGTCAACAAAAATAACACTGGTATGAATCCCTCAATTGTCCTTAGTGTCCATCCAAAAGATGGATTTCAACGTCATATAGTCACAGTTAAAAGAAGGTCAAATATGTAGAAATCTGATAAACAGAAGATCAAAGAATGTGTAGGACCTGGATAATTGGGCAGTTTAATAAGGAACAACTATCACAAAACATAAATACATTAAGTGTGGATCATCAAGGTAAAGACAAAGTATTAAAGAGAGAGTTCACCAAAAAATATATATATATTTTTTTTTTAATTCTTTACACACCCTCATGTTGTTCCAACCCTGCATGACTTCCTTTCTTCTGGGGAACATAAAAAGAGTACATCTGGAGAAGTGTTTTGATTTGGTACGGCGGACGTCAGTAGTCACCAAAACATTTTGGTTACCAACATTATTGAAAATATCTTCTTTTGTGTTCTGCAGAAGAAAGTCATACAAGTGTAAGGGTGAGTACATTAATTTTGAGTCAACTCAAGAGTATGTACTTTTGACATAACCTTCGTTTGTGTAAATTCTGTTTTTTTTTTTTTGTTTGTTTTTTTTAACTTTAGTGTGTAATGTTATATTTGATCATAAACAACATCTGCAAAGTTACGACGCTCAAAGTTCAATGCAAAGGGGAATATTTTCTTTTACAGAAATGTTTAAGGACTACAACAAATGGCTGGTAGGGACTACAATGAGCTTCTTCCCGGGATGGTGACATCTCTAACCCTAAAATTTACATAAACCCCGCCCCCACATGCAACAAAGGGGGCGAGGCCATGTTGGGCTGCTTTAGAGAAGAGGAAGAGCTGTTGTAGTAGAGTGTTGTTGTCATGTCGTCATTTTACGCTGGACTGCTTCACAAATGAGGGTCAATTCAACGCTGGATTTGCACAAAAGATTAAAATGAAGGCACATGCTAATGGATGAGTTGAATCAACTCCACAGCAACTACATAAATTTATCCACTAACCATTCAGAAACGTCCAGTTTCATTCTAAAAGTTGTAACTTCTTCCTGAGTCTCTCCATCAGTGTCCGACTCCGTTACTGACAATCATTTTGGCAGTGGTTCAACCTTAATGTTATGCACGTTTTGTGTGCAAAAACAAAACAAAAAATAATGACTTTATTCACCAATTTGAACCGTTGTCATATGTAGTTGATGTAGTGAACTCAGTGCAGGCTTCCTTGTTTACATCCGAATGCCGACTCATCATTGGCCGGCTCCTGCGTCAGCATAACATGCATGGGTCGTGCTGCTCACGTGTTCCGCTTCGGCCAATACTGAGTCGGCGTTCAATGTTATTAATACTGTGCCGAATTCAACTGCTTTCTTACTTAAAGGTGTCACGTGATCAAAGATCAGCCAGCAAGTAAACCAGGTGCACGTTCAAGCTCAAACCGGTGCGTAACGTTTTGCTATGGGTTCCGGGTTGAACGACATGTTTCCTAGAAAAGGTGTGCAACGGGGTTTGAGAAGTTTTCTGTTGTTTGGTGGGTGTGTCAAAAATGTCAGCCCAATCAGCAGCAACATGTATATAAACCATGCGGTATAAAAGAGAGCTCGCACAATGGGTCCAAGTAAAGTCGTTCACAAATGTGTTCTCTTTTATTCTAGATGGCAAGGGCAGTAACTGTAACATCGAGCGTATATTGCAATATTAAACACGTATTTATACCGATTTCATCAGGCTCTGAAAATTCCTCAATAAGAACACAAAGAATGGCCTTCTCAGCTGCCATAGTTGCAACTCTTGCGTCATCAGAACAGGGTGTTTAAGGCACCACTGTTTCCATTTAAAAAACGTTTTGCAACGTTTTGTCGGGGCTGAACGCAGCCCTGTTCTGAGCTTAATATTGCCCCGAGCTGATAAACTGCCCGTGCTGTGCAGCTCAAATGAGAAGCACGGTTTCGTTCCATTTTTGTTTCGTTTGCTGTTTGATGTTTTTCATATGCAATAGAAACGGCAGCTCTTATCAGTTGGGCAACATGGTGGTGGCACATAATTCCCAGTCCAAGCACATGAACAGCTTCAAATCTCACATGTCACGTGTTGTCATCGTGAGATGATGGTAATTATGACATGGCGTGAACGCAGCTAAAGTCTGCAGGACAGTGGCCTCCAGGAACTGAGTTTGACACCCTGATTAAGATTATTTCCAATCCTCAAGATGCTTTACAAAATATAAACAAATGATTTCATTATAATTTCAGGAATGTTCAAATGTCAGACGACCAGGAAGCGAAAAAAGATGAACTGCTTGCTCTAACAAGCATATATGATGAAGAGGAGTTTCACGGGGTGGAATCAGGAAACGAGGGTGAGATTCATCTGTGCCTAGAGCTTCCTCCTAACTTCAAGCTGCTAGTCAAGGGTGAGACACTTTTTTTTTTATATTTAAACCTTGTTCTAACATAGTCATAGAGGTAGTTTAAACACACACATTGTTTTTTTTTTTTTTTCAGGACAGACATCCACAGAGTATAACATATCATTTCTACCTCCACTGGTTCTGAGTTTTGAACTCCCTGCAGATTACCCTTCAGTATCGTCGCCCATCTTTACTATAAGCTGCAAATGGCTCACAAGAGTCCAGGTGAGTCCTATTTAGTGATGTCCTGAAATGTGCAGGGTTGGATTAAGTACACATATTAGTACACATACTTGAGTAAAAGTACAGATACTCTATTAAAATATCGCTCCAATAAAAGTATTAAGTACTCCTTTTCAATTTTACTTGTAAGTACTTGATTTTTAATGTACTAAGTATTAAAAGTAAAAATGTACTGATTGAAGAATGTTTATTTTGTAATTTTCCGAATGCTTTGCGATTCTCTCTTGAATCGATCCTGAGCTTAGTTTTTAACAGCAGATGGCGCTGTGCTTTACAAACTGCCGTCTGCTTGCTTCCAATTCCTTACACGCACCACTTGAACCTTCTATAAAATGAATTTGCAGTGGGCTGTTTACATTAATCTCGCATCATAAAAGCATTCTGAGTAGGGCTGCAACAAACGATTATTTTGATGATCGATTAATCTACCGATTATTGGAACGATTAATCGACTACTCATCGATTATTATACTGGTTAATCAGTATGCTTTGTTCGATTATTCCACTAGCAATTAGTTAAAATACTGAGTTATACTTTAACTACTAATTAAAACAAGGAAATCACTTCAGCTTTTGAAAGTGTATTTTTAATGAATTTGTTAAAAAGAAAAAAAAGAAGAAATCTAGAGAGGAGCATTTTTCAGAAATTTTTGCACAATATTAAATACTGTTAAAATGCTGTACTGTGTTTTTATTAAGTTTGGGAATTGTAATAACTTTTTAATAAGAGTAAAAACATGAATATGTGATATTGTGCAAAAATTTCTGAAAAATGCTCCTCTTTAGATTTCTTTTTTTTCTTTTTACTAGCTATCGAGTTTATGGTCACTGAATGGCTTTCCTGAGGTAAATATAACATTTTCTGACATCTTTCTGCGGTTGAAACTCTGATTAAGTGATTACATTAGAGCTGGATTCATTTCAGTAAATTGTACTGTATTTTTCAACATACTTTTTAATATTCCTTCATGTTTATTTCGTGCTGTAATAGCAGAAAAGAGGAAGAGATAATAGGTTCACGTGCCGCATGACCTGAGGCGCTACAGCGATCTGCCACTCCACATTAAACAGCGCCAAAACCACATGTATTGTTTGAATCCTGTAGTAAAATTGACAGAATTTAAAAGTTAAGACTTTGTTTTTTATCAAAAGTAACCTGATCTGTCTTATCTGTATATAATATTTGTCGACAACTTTTTTTTTTATTGTCGACGTTGTCGATAATGTCTACTAATAGTTTCAGCCCTAATTCTGAGTACATAACCGAACGCACGAGCGCTCTCTTCTTCATGAGCTCAGAATCGATTCAAGAGAGAATCGCAATATTTTCGGAAAATCTCAGAATTGATCCACGAATCGAGATGAATCAATTTATTGGCGACGGTGATGTGGACATGTCCACGTTAAAGCATTACAGTGGTATAATTTATGATTTTCATTTACAATAATCAATCCTAAAATTCAGCGTTTGTAACTTGCTTTTTGCGCCATCAGTCACGTGCACACTCAAGCTCCAATGATCTCCAGAAATGTTTGGGTCATTATGTTTGGTGACGCTAGTGGTGCAGACGTCACGTAATTATTTTTCTGCTGCAGTATAGTATTTCTGATGTTATTGATATGTGGCGTTCTATAATAATCTTATAGATAATCTTCCACTCTCACTCCATCAGATCACTGCACTTTGCAGGAGACTGGATGAGCTTTGGGAGGAGAACCAAGGCAATGTGGTCCTTTTTACCTGGATCCAGTTCCTAAAGGAAGAGACTCTTGAATTCCTGGGAATCCAGTCTCCGCTTGAAATCCAAAGCAACTGCAGTCAGCATCAATGTGAATCTGGTCAGAAAGAAGCAGTAGGCATTTCTGGAGAAAAAAGTAAACCACAAGATTTAGACCCGAGAGCTGTTCAAGAAGTTGACCCTCACACAGATATACTAACTCAGCTGCTGGATTTTGACGAAGCTCAGAAGCAGAAGGTGTTTGATGGGAAGGTGTTCTGCTGTGGCATCTGCTACTCGGAGAAGCTGGGATCCGACTCTTTGCTCTTCAAAGAGTGTCAGCATGTTTACTGCAAGGCCTGCATTAAGGAATACTTTCAGATCCAAATAAGAGATGGCAAAGTTCAGTACCTTAACTGCCCTGAGCCAAAGTGTATGTCCATGGCCACTCCGACACAGGTATCTTTTGTCTTTTTTTTGTATGATTGTGTCATTGTGTGAGCTATGAATAGGTAATATAGGGCTCGACAATAAGGACTGCCGATGGCCCGCGTTTTTATTAGTTTATTATTTGTACATATTTTCAAGTCTTGCCGGTTTAAAGCAGTTTTAAGCACAAGAAGACACAGACGTGAACTTAATTCATCACTCGAGGCTGTCTGATAGACTCTGAGTGTGCACACAGAAAGCCGCCTCACAGACAGCGCTCGAGTACTGAATTGAGTTTTCTTTCATGTCTTATGCTTGAATGGAAAAATACACACAGAATTATGTCAAACGTATTCTCTTTTGTCAGAATCAAACTTTGGCCTCAGATAACACAAAACCTAACAAACACACAGACTACTTTCCTTCCTAGAATTCATAACACTGTAATAAAAACCTCTAATTGGAATTCTGGAATAATTTTGCAGCTCAATGTCTATTACAGTATACAACATAAATGAAAGAGCACATAAACAGTAAAATACAACAATGAGCTTTAGGAAAAATTCATTTTCATTACACTACTATAAAGTGATCTTACAGTAGATGAAAAGCATTAGAGAAGAAATGTTCAAATACCAAATAATTGAACATGAACTCGGTATGCAACACATTACAGTATACTGTCTATTACAGTATAGTAAAATAAGTTCCCATTGTGACACTTGAGGTAATTATATTTTGCGTTTGTGTTTTATGAATGAGAACATGGTTAAACCTATGTAAATTGATGGCAGTTTTGCAAAAAACAGTGTGTGAAAACAGGTGAAATGTGTTAAAGGCTTAGTTCACCCAAAAAAATTCTGTGAGGGTGAGTAATTAATGACAGAATTTCCATTTTTGGGTGAACTAACCCTTTTTTGAGAACTGAACGAATGGTTTGGGACATTGCTCATATAATAGGTCAAACTTCTTGTGGGTGAAGATGAATTTGCCCGCTACGATCGTCTTCTGCTGCAGTCAAGTCTGGACCTCATGGCGGATGTTGTGTACTGCCCCCGCATGAGTTGCTGTATGGCTGTTATGGTAGAGCCTGACTCCACCATGGGCATCTGTCCTTCTTGCCGATATGCCTTCTGTACCCTCTGTAAGAGAAGCTATCATGGCCTTTCGAACTGCATAGCGACTACTGGTAAGATAAAGTATATTTATACCTATTGAGTTGTCACCGCTAGCTAATTTGTTTCCTGTTTCTCATATTAGTGTTTCCATAAGTTTATTGGATGCTCAGTGACCAGCTTTCTTGCTACAGGCACTCTGTGAGTTTGTTCTCCTCTGCACAGTTCAAAAGGTGTGCTTTTCTTTAACAGATGAGCTTCGCAGTTTGCGGGATGAGTATATTAATGCAAGTGAGGAGGTAAAGAAGTTCCTTGAAAAGCGTTTTGGAAAACGGGTCATTCAGAAGGCAGTGGAGGAGTCTTATAGCACAGAGTGGCTGAAGAGTAACACTAAACAGTGCCCTTGCTGTGGCTCTAATATAGAGGTCAGTACTAAGCATGTATGCTACATATTTTCAAAATATACTAGGTGGGTTATCCGAATGACTAAAGCCCCTTTCACACAGAGATTCCGGAAAATACACCGGGATCGTTTGATTTTGGTTTATCTTGGTTTGAGCCGCGGTAACAAATGAGAAAGAGAAGAACAGAAACCACATGATGTACATAGTTGACTTTTGAACCACAGGGGAGTCGACCCCGCAACCTTCATGTCGCAAGTGAACGTGGTATTGAATCAGTCCTGGTTGAAGTAGTCCGTAAATACACAAAAAAACAGTCCAAACAAACCACAAAAAAACTGAAGTTTTAAGAATTCAATGATGTATTTAATTTACTGGACAAAGTTTTTCAAAAGATTTTTTAACTGGTTCTGCAGAGTTGGTGCTTCGAGACCCAAGAGTTGGTCAGTGGTATATTCATGGCCACCCCAATAAGTTTGCTAAGTTTCATCATTTTCTTATATGCAGCTTATAGGGCTGCTATGACTCCCATTCAGGAAGAAGAAAAATATAGCTGCAAGCAACAATTCGGGGAAAAGCACTGAAGGCAGTGCAAGCATAGCATATTTAGCAAGCACATCTAATCTGGAATTGGAATAAACCACAGATTATATGACATAAATTGAATTTCGGACAATAGTGTCAAAAGTTAAAAATGTTTTTTGTAAAAAGCCTTATCCTCGTTGAAACATTACAATGAAAAACGAAGAAAAAATGTCAGAACCTTCTGCAAACTGAGATGGTGTGTTGTGCAAAGGTGTGCAGTTTAAGTAGATTCTCAGGGAAAACACAAGACAATGAGCGAATTGACTGAAAGTGCTCTTCTCATTTTTCCCATTTCTGTAGAAGGTACATGGCTGTAACAAGATGACCTGTTCCTCCTGTCAGAAGTATTTCTGCTGGATCTGTCTAGGAGCTCTCAGCAAAGTGAACCCCTATAGCCACTTCAACAACCCCAGCTCACCATGCTATAACCAGTGAGTTCCTTCATATACTGTCTTCGAAAAGCGTATGTGTTCCAGAGCTAATGCCATTACATCCACAGTCTATATGATAATGCTTAGTAACCCAACAAGGACATGCTAATGTCCTAAACTGTTTATTGGGCAACTTTAGTCATGAAGGATTCTTGTGATCAGCACACAATTTTTGCCTATTACCCTGATTTCACTCTGGTACCCTGACACGTTTTAATGCAAAAACCACTCCAGAAAGTAGCCAAAGTGACCACTGAAGCCCCATGAGTATGAACAGGTGGCATCATAGCATATTTTAAATGTGGCCGTGGACACTGGTTCTTTGATGCTGTGCACTGGCACTGTTTTGAGCAACTTCACCCCCAAGACCACCCTGGACACCCTACTCATTGTCCACAGACCAATTATACACCCGCTTACCCACTTTGACCAACCTCACCTCTTAAAATGCTGAGACCATGCCACTGCCATTGTCCACAGACCAATTATATGCCTGCTTAACCACAATTTTGATCAACTTCAACCACAAGACCACTCTGGACACCCAGATAATGTCTTACACCAATAGTCTTAATCTCGGCAGCTGTGAGAGTGAAGTAAAATGTAGTAACTTTTCCACATGTCTGCACTTATTTTATATGTAAAGATATTAGTCAATTATAGCAGTGGACATTTACATTTAGGGCTGGGTTGAAAATATCGATTCTCATTCTGATGAACAGATATTGATTCTTAAATCCCAAGAATCAATCTTTTACTCTATGCTGTTTATGCGTGAACAAAACTTCACTAAACACTGTTTGTAGTGCACCTCTCATCCAATAATTGCGGTAAGCTTTGTTAGTTTTGATATGAAAAAAAAGTCTCAGCTTTCAAATTCATTTTATTTCAAAATTCAAATAAATTACGTTTTGGCACTCTTTCATGTGAAGCGCACCTGAACTGATCATCTCTTCCTCTTTACTACTAGTTATATATCAAAATATACATGAATGAACATCAGAAGGTATGTTGGAAGATACAGTAGTACACCCAGTGGGAGAAACACTGCTTAAAGTGTGGGAAACCCCATTTGGCTGTGGAGAAAAACAGAGCTGATCTGTACAGCATACCCCCAGTCTGTTTCTGTAACAGTGGCTCAAAACTCTGACAGGGGACAGCAGGCGTTGTTGATCACTGCTATCAGTGCATGCCGATAAATCAGTAGGTTTAGGAACTCCACTGTGAGGACCTTGATCAAGAATGTTGGGTTAGGTCTTAACACCTGTGTCATGGAGATGTGAAGGGCTCTCAGAAAGCACATGTAATTCGCTGACAGCAAGGAGAAAGGAAGTTTTTAATGAGAGACCCTTAAGGGGGGCTTGATCAAAGGGCACAAAGAAAGTCCAGAACTGTGGGAAGATCTCACAGTGGTTTTTCAAACAATCGGGCTGGACATAGACTCCTCACTCCCTTGAGAAAGGCCCTTAGTAGGTTATGTGAACCCAGCGAGGAACCCTCAATGAAGTCTCTGACTAAAGATCGCAGCCACATAGATTTTAAGAGTGTATGCCGACTTCCCCACTTTAAACAGCAATTGTAGGGGCCTACAAACTGACTCAGTTGAACAGGATAGTGGGTTTGACTGGTGACCTTTATGGACACCAGTCCTGAAATATCTTTAATCAGCTCTCGTACATTGCCCTGTTTAAAGAGGCTCTTTTATGTAAAGCTGAGTCTGACATGTGAAGTGCATGAAGACACCCTATGGCCACAATTACAGTTGTAGAAATTCCGGCCGAGGGTTCGTACCTGCCCTCCCATTTGTGATAGAAGGTCCTTCCATAGGAGAAGTCTCCAGTGGGGTGTGGAGTGACAGCAGAAGGGGAAACCATGCCAGTGATGGCCACCGCAGAGCTACCAGGAGAATGCAGTGTTTCTCTCTCTGGACTCTGTCCAGTAGTGCATGGATGAGAGGGACTGGTGAAAAAGCATACAGCAATAGGTCTAGCCAGTAGTGTGCAAAGGCATCCTGACCCAGTGGGCTGTCCTGGTCATGCTCCGAGAACCATAGATGGCAGTGAGTTGTATCTGCGGAGGCAAACAGATCCACCTGTGCATCGCAAGATGTTTTCCATATGCCTTTGGAACTCTGGATCTCTGGATGCAGTCTTGATCGGCCAGGTTTCAGGCATCTGCTGTGCCATTTTTCACACTTGGCAGGTGCATTGCTTTTAGAGCAGGGGTGTCCAAACTCTGTCCTGCAGAGGTTAGCTCCAACTTCACTCAACACACCTGCCAGGAAGTTTTTAGTATGCCTTGTAAGACCTTGATCAGCTGGTTCAGGTGTGTTTAATTGGGGTTAGAGCTAAACTCTATAGGACAGTGGCCCTCCAGGAGCAGGATTGGACAGTGCCCATGTCCAGAGCTCATGTGTGAAAGCAAGTCGTGTTGATGACCTGGTGCCCCCAGTGATTTACATGAAAATTGGTGCACAGGTTGTCTGAGCGCACAAGTACATAATGACCTTGTAGGACAGAGAGGAAATGTTTTAATGCAAGCCGAACTGCACGCATCTCGAGCAGATTTTTATGCTCCTGTGCTTTGTGCAGTGACCATTCCACCCACACTCCCCTGTGTGCCAGACTGCAACCCAGCTGGTCTTGGAGGCATCTGTCGATATTACTTCTCTGCGTGATTGAAGCTGACCCATGGCCACTTTGGATAGGAGGAAGTTCCTTGATTGCCATCTCTGAGGAGTAGCCAAGCACTACATCCACTACTGATTCCAGAATGTAGCATTTGATGTCGCTGTGTCATTATCCTCATAGAGCCTGTCTAATACAGCAGGCTCAGGAGCAACTGATAAAACATTGACATGGTTCTTATTCAGTGATAACAAGATGATTAAGAAAATGATTGCACAGCAGTCCAGTAGATTGTGATATGCACAAATAATGTGAACTGCCATTAAACAAATTCACTCTTCTTAGCATCTATTCCCATAGTGACTCCTGGAATTGGCACTCTATTAAGAATGTCTCAATAGATACTCATTTCAAACTCTGAGTTGACTGAACTAACGGCAGACTGTGTTTCTGGAACCGATAACCACGAGCAAGCAATGTTTGGGTTAATCAACTGAGAGTTCAGGGTTTATGTAATGTTAACCCTGCTTTGATTTTAGATCAGCTCATTCTACAAAATGTGTTTTTGTTTATGTAAACACACTCAGACATTCTATACTGTGTATAAATTAAGTCAAGGTGAGGTGTACAAGTTTCTTCTCTTTCTATAATGGTAAGATGTACTGTGTGAACCCACTATCACATAGTGGTGTCCTTGGAGTGTCCTTCCTTGGCAAATACAGTTTCTGGTCTTAAAGTCATATATAATTGATTTCAGATGATTAAAAGTTTGTTAACTTGTGTGTTTATTTATTTTCTGCTCTAGATTGTTTCAGGGAGTGGCAATGGAAGATGAAGAAGGCTTTGGAAGTGATGAAGACTGATCCACCATAAATGAAAAGCTTATTTAAAAGCACACGATCTTTCTTCAGAATGTATTTGCCTTTTTAGCTATATATATTCCCCCCCCCCATTTTTGCTTTTCACTTTTACACATTCAAATTGGCATTTCTGTTGTGCATGCACATGTCCCTTCGAATAGTTTTACTGAAATTTGTGAACAAACCTTATTTTCACTGATACAGCCATGCTGCAAATCAACCTAGCAAATGTATGTGCTCAAGTACAGAATATATATTATATCTTAAATATAGGAATACAGTTCCTTTGCTATAATGTTTTCTTTTAACAAGATTACTTGGGTATTCTCACCAATTTTGTTAATGTACATTTCATCATGGAATTTTGGGCAAATGTTGAATATTTCAGAAATGTTGGATGGACTTGAAAGTAAAGTAAATGTGTTGACACACAATCAAGATTTTAAGTTAAAATTGTATATATGTAGAGTGAGAGGTTTATCAGATTGTCTCAGCTCCCTGGTTTATGCAATGCAAGTTGAAAAGAAGAGCATGTTTAGGCACTCTACCATCCAGATGATCACTGAGCTCTGCCCCTCTCTAATCTTGTCCTCAGCAAGGCAGTAATAAACAATGCTCATGCAGCATCTGTATCATTTAATAAAATGCTTATAAGGTTTTTGGGTAGTCTGTTGTCATTATCGCATACCCACACAGACATGCAGGTTAAGCCAACTACATGTAATAATTCTGAAAAATGTTGGCGCCTAACCCCCCTCTCGCTTAAGTCACTATCACTAGTCATTATAGTATACCAAACAGAATGTGGTTACCACCCGCAACAGGAAAAAGTTCATCAAAAGGCGTCACAGGACACAAGATGGAACCAAAGACGTTTAGTCTAGACCAGTTTTAACTGCAGGCCGAGTAGCGTTTTTAGGTGAAGGGGCGACAAACATCCTCTGTAGGCCAAATGTCATGATGCGATAAAGAAATGAAGTATAACACCTTTACCACTGTCTGCAAATATATATATAAGCTGACACCTGAACAAACATTACAGAAGCTTGACCAACATGGTCATTTCTTCTCGCAGCTGTGCATTCTTGTCTAAAAGGGCTGATGAAGAAAATAATCAAATGCAGCTAGCGGCCACACCAGATACCAACTATTGTTACTTTTGATATTGAGTCATTTCTGTTCGTCTCAGTATTTTTGTTCATACAAATATCTATACATGAACATTTGCTGGAAATAAAAGATCTAATTTATAAACTACAAATTTTATATTTGATTGGATACCTACTGTTTCTATGAGAACTGGACCTTGCAGTGATGTGCCCTTTTTTTGTTGTTGTTAATTTTTATGTAAAGCATGACATACTCCATGTTGCACAGTCTCCCATTCATAGTAACAGTAATGAACCATCTTTCTTTGTACTGTATACACACAAATGAATATTCTTGATTTGACTAGAAATAGCTCATGCTAAATTCACACAAAGAAAGCAAAACGTTTAATGGGTACAAAACAAAGTGTATTGCAATTCAGTGCTTATGCAACAATTTCTTAAATAAACCAACTGATTGGAGGGGAGTAACGTTTCCTAGGGTCATAAAAATGGACAAAATTGGTTGGGCACAGAGAATGAGCAGACAAACATGTTGACAACAGCCTAGGATTGTAGTCTTGAGTCCAGGCGGGATAACTGCAGAGATCTGGGTGGTCGTCTCCTCTTCTTTGACACAGTGGCTTTCTTTATGGTGGACTATTATTTGAGTGAAGACAACCCAGCCCTCATGATCTCATCAACCAGGAGGATGTTACTGGCAATTACAGTGCTGTCAGATGAGAGAGGAGAGAGAGATGAGACTGATGCCTGAGCCTAAAACTGACTCTAGATCAGACTTTTCATTTTTCTGTGCTGCATTTAATTTAGTTTTTCAGCCATTTAGACAACCCTACTGCGCTGCACACAAGCGTGTCTCGTGCACGGCGTTTTCATTAAGTTATTAGCTGTCTGTCATGTGAAGTACGTGTCTGTCCTCCATCAGCGCTGCATTGTGTGGTCTGTGTGTGACTCAAATGCTTCGCTCTCTACTCGGGTATAAAAGCTGCTGTTGGTTAATTAAGATTTCACTGAAACTCGTACTGTCGACTGATAATTTCCTGTTTTATGGGCGTCTTTGATATACTTTGATCACTGTCACTATGGTTACAGGTGACGGCAAGCACAAGAATAGAATACGGGCTTGTGACTCATTCGTTCATACAGGAAGTATTTGAGCTGCTGTGTGAAAAGTACATTAAAAAAAAAAAATCAGATTTGTAAGTAAATGTGGTTGTCTTTTCCAAACAGTGTGAGCATAATGGTTTGCCATTGAGTGTAAATTAGGGCTGCCAAAAGATTAATCGCATCCAAAATAAAAGTTAGTGTTTACATGTGTGTGTGCACTGTGTATAGTTATGTATATATAAATACACACATATTCATGTATATATTTAAGAAATATTTGGATGTATATACTCTATATATATTTATATAATTTATATTAGGGATGCACCGATATGATTTTTTGGGGCTGATACTGATATTAACAAACAATTATTGGCCGATCCCGATATTTGTCATTTCCTCTTTTATTTGAAATTTTGTCATCAGAATAGATAGTATTTTGATCATGTTTTAAATAAGCAAAGTTCAGAAACACCTGCATTAAAATATACTAGCAGGTTCATTGCTGCATCAAATTATTTTTAATGAACATGGATTGGATCCATTTAACATTCAGCAGTCCTACATAAAGACAACAGAACAAAGATACATATGAAATAAACAGTGCTTTTTAGGTAGGTTTAAAAGTTCTCAGGTACAGAAATAAAGTAAACAAATATAAAATAGCACTGCATATTCTTCACTGTATAAATTAAATACATATTAATCCTTTATTGTAACAGACTTTGTGATTAATCTAATTTGTTTTTGTACACATTTTAATATTTTTTTGTAAGTTTAAATATGTATGAGATCTCCTTTACTAAGGCGGGACTCTTATTTTGACGAGTGTTCTAGTCTACGGTCTGAGGAGAGCGCGCAGTTCTTCAGAGTTATTTTGCAGATTTAAAGTTTGTCCGTTTATTAAGCACCCCCCGAAAAAGGCATAAGATCTGTATGTATTTGTTAACTTAGTTTTAATAAGTGTTTTGAGTAATTCGCTGTGTGTTGATGGTAATGCAATGGGGAGAGAGAGAGTTTAATGCGCGGCAAAACGTGGCAAATAAAGCGTCTTTGGTGTTTCTACGGAAGTAAAAACTACAGAAATCAAGAGTAGCGCGGATGAGACATCATTTACAGACGGCGCAATGACACGGGCCACTGCACTGGTTAAATCAGCTATTTTAACCATTGTTGGAAACATTTGGGATTATGTAGGTACACAGGTCAACAAAATATAACTGTTTCAGTGGTTTTTGATTTTAATCCATATCTTACATCATATTGTGCCTTTAAGAAGAAAATAAATAAATAAATAAATAAATAAATAAAAAATAAAACTAAGACAAATAATCAGCGGAGCAAATATTGGGCTGATTATTTTGAATTAATCCATAGAGGCAGAAATCATTATCACGATTATAATACGTGCCGCCCTATGCCAGTTTATTTTGACCCCCATTCATTTATAGAGGAGGTAAAACCTATACATGCCGCCTCCTCCATACCATGGTAAAAAAAGTATATAACTAAATGGCTTTATAAAACTATGGTATTAATGTAAAATGACAATATGCTACACATTAAGCCAATCACAGGCCTCTCCCTGGGGCTTCAGCCTCGCCTAGCCCCTTGTGTTAATCCGGCCCTGATATATGGAGGGAGGATGAAAAGAAAATGCCATCAAAACTTTTCTGAAGATGGCCAGTTCCCTTCACAGACACATTCAAACGCAGAGATGATGGTGTCTGACGGCAATCACTATAGATAAACAGAATTCAGCCATGCTGATAACAGGAAGAGAGTTACCAGTCCTGCACTACAGAACAGAGGAACAGGTCTCACCAGGAGTGAAGCAGCTGCTTTTTCACACAGTAGTTATCCCACACACCGGCCTCTCCCGCAACCATCGGTTCACCTGCAAACAAGACAGCACACACAACACTGATGTGAAACCAGACACAAATCAACTAGAAGAACGCAGATGTTCCCTTCCAAAATACTACCAACAAGTACCTGAAATGAGCTCATAGATGGAGGACAAAGACATTCATGTTTAACATGAATCATATATATGTAGGGATGCACCCAAAGCATCTCAAAAATAACAAGAGCTTGACAAGAGTAATAACTAAGATACTGAATCAAACATTTTCTACTACTTGATATGTCTATTTAAATGTTTTAAACCTTGTATATGATACGATACTTGATATGTTTCTCCGTCTCACTCCCGGAGCATTTTGTATTCTTTATCATTTGTTCAGATACAGATGATTTAGTGATTGTAACACATACAGATATCGGCTCTGCCGCACACCCGATTTAAAGAATTACAAAATTTTTACATCTTAAACATTGACTGCACAAAAACATCTTTTAAGCCATTTCAGAGCAAATATGGAAATTTTGAAAAATAACAGAGAGATGGTCACATGCCTGTGTTCAGGTCCACTCCCACCAGTTCTCCAGTCTCTTTTAATTCACTCTGCAGCTTCACAAGAGTCTCTTGCGGGTCGTAGCCTGAATTCTGAGCCAGAACCTTTGAAAAGGAGATAAACTTGAGTAATTCAAAGGCACTTTTACACACAAAAACTTGATTCAAGTGATTTATATTGTGCACACTAGTGTTGTCACGATACTGGAATTTCTAACTTCAATACCTTGAAAAATATTGTTATTTGATACTGTTTTCGATACCACAGGGAAAACTGCCATATAGATTATTTTTTGAATCGAGAAACCGCGATTTTCAATAAAAATGTTAGCAAGCGTTATAATTAGACATGTTGACAATGCAGCAATGATAACCGTATTAGGAGAAGGAAATGATCCGTCCTCACGATGGCGCCGGCGCGCCTGATAACCGCTCTCATGTGACGCTCTATGAACAGAGAACACATCACTAGCTATTCTTAAGCGGCTGTTCATTTAGAAATCCGTTATTGCGCTCTAAAAATGAGAGGCAGGCAGTGGAATGAGAAAAAAGTGCAAAGATATTAAACGCGAGTTGAGCTTTTTTTTTTTTTAACTTGACCGCTGTGTTTTTAGAATGCCATTTCATGGGTGAGACGCTGCAAAAGACGCGAGACAAGTGCAACACCTAAACATGTCCGCCAAACATAAAAGCAATAGTACAAATAGCGCAATGGAATGCAAACAACTGTAAACCTGTTTGATATTTCATGTTTGCATGATGGTGACAGGCTGAAAGCTGCTGTTGTTTTCTGTTTTTACAACGCATTTGCTGTTAATAGCCTATTACTGGTGTTATTTATTGCTATTTTTGGCTAAGAAATATTTAGCATTTTCTTATTTTATATTATTTCTGAGTAGGATGTGTTTAAGATAAGTTTGTACAACATTTGTCTTCATATTTCAGGCATATTTCTGCAAAGATATTTAACAAATTGTTTTACATTTACACCATGTTGATCACTTCATGTGTGGTGCACTTGGAGTGGAACTTTTTTTTTTTAACCAGATTGTTAATAAAGAGAATGTTACTTAAATCATATTGTAGTTAAGTTAAGGTGACTAGTTAAACAGTTAAAAAAAATAAATAAATCGAAATCGTTAATCGGTCAATCGTTCTGAAAAATCGAGATTTTATTTTTTTTGCCATATCGCCCAGCCCTAACAGTAGTATTCATATAAGAAATAATACAGAAATGAAAGTAATCAAATGTAAAATAACACTGAATAGTTTTCATTGTAAAAATTAAATACAGATTAATACTTACAATTAAAGTTACAAAAGTTATTCAGTCAAGAGCAGTGAGTGATTTTCTCAGCAGGTTTATTAGGCTGCTGTCACTTTAAGAGTTGATGCACGGATCCAATATACTGTAACACAACATGTGTTTTCAACTATTTACATTCGAAAACTGACTGTCTGAATACTCAGCAAGACGGACATTTTGTCATAACTATGTATGAGACTTTATGTGCAATTAGCCACCAAGGACCTGTTTGAGAGCGGCTTTATGTGAGCGGCACTTATATAGATAGATCAGTGGTGCGGATGCTTTTAGTGTGAGCGTGAAACCTGCGGGAATGAGTAAAATTATGTGCAATACAAGCACTACTCAACCACGAGACGACTGAGTGAGAGGAGGCGGTGTGCATCAATATTCTGTCAGAAAGAAGCAAGCAAGTACGCACAGCTGGTATCAGTGTATCGATACTGCAGAAAAGGAGTATTGGAACCGCTTATATATTGATATTTTGGATAATGATAGTGCATACATTTTTAAAAAGATTATTTTTGTTCCATGGTTTTTCCAGTACCTTAGGGATGACGAGGAGGGCATCAGCAAACGCCTGCACACCCAGCTGGGCCCGACCCTTTACTTTGGGCTTATGTTTAACCAAAGCATCAGCTAAAGCCACCTCGAACGCACCGGCCCCAGCCACAACACAACCTGCAAACACAGAACAGGATGAGAAAACAAGCACCATACATCTAGAATGTCACCATACCCCTAAAACGGCTAATGGAAATGCTAACTAGATATCCCAAGAGGCAATATATTCTTTCTTTGGCAATGAAAGTGTTTAAGGAATATGAAAATTTATAAAAATGTATATACTTATGTTGTAATCATCCATCTGGAACAAGTGTCTGCTAAAACTAGTCTTATGATGTATTAACTACACAGGAAGACTGGTAAATAAACATTCATGGGGGTCATTGTCTGGTCAAGTTAGTGGAGCACTAGAGATTCTTAATTCCCAAGTGATGGTTCTTCAATGTGAAATGTAATATTTTCTTTACTTCTCAGTAATATTCATCACGTCCAACATGTTCTTTTATGTTTGAAGGTTTGGCTCCCTACCATCTTCAATGGCGTTTTTGACCGCCCTGAGCCCGTCTCTAACCGCATCTTTGATCTGTGTCAGGGTGTGCTTGTTGGGCCCTTTCACCAGCAGGGTCACGGAGCGAGGGTTACCACACTTCTCAATGAAGGTGAATTTCTCCTCTCCCTAAAACAAAAAGCCAAACATAAGTAACAATGAACTGACATTTAGACTGTTTTTCAGACTTTTGTGCACTCACCAGTGTGTGCTCGTACACAAGCCCAGCATATCCCAAACAATCAGGCGTCAGATCGTCCACAGAGTTCATAGCTACACCACCGCATGCCAGACACAGCCTTATGGGAAGAGAACATATTTTAAATAGTAAGAGGGGAAAATGGATATTGACAATAAATGCAATAAATGTAGAAATGTTTAAACTAAGTTCTAGGACTGCCCCTGACTAAAGATTTTTATGGTTGACCATTAGACGTTCATTAGTCCACTAATCGCTTGCCGCAAAGCACCGGCAAAAGTAGACTAATGACTATGAATGTGTCTGAAAAAAAATATCAAGGAGACGTAATTATTCATTAATAAACTAATATTTTCTGAGTTGGCTGCAAAGATGAAGTTGATGATGCTGACTTATCTCCGCAGTACAGTGAACGCACCTATAGAGAGAAATGCTCCTTTCATACAGATAGCAGAGAGTATTTCTTTTCGATTTGAATTGGTTTGTTTAAAAGTAGGCTTGAAATGTCTATACACTGAGTTTCGGTTCATTTTTGTGATGCGCTCCAGTTCAGGGAGACCGAGATGGTCAAAAGGCACAAAGTTTTGTTATTGTAATTTTACACAAATAAAAGACCCTTTACAGTTTTGAATGATGTATTACTTATATGACCAAAAATGGCGGAGTATTTTAAGTTATTTCCGCTTCAAAAATGCAAGTGTTCGATGTCATGCAGTAAGCGCGCTTATACTTCAGCTTCCACACTCCACACAAACACTTGGATATGGATATTGGATAATAATAGTGCACATTTATCTAGGTTAATGTCAGAGCGAGCAGCCATGTAAAGTTGCTACTGCTTGCTAAGTTTCAAATGATAAGCCATATTTGAGGTTGATTGATGATAGGCGAACATTTGAATTTCCGGCCTGACACTGTAATCACCAGCCGTTAACGATCTGTCTCTGACGGACTGTGTGACTTCACCACAAAGGTTTTTTTTCTGTGACTAAACGTCTAATAAAATTTTAGTCGACTGTGCCTCTAGTCAACCAAATTTTTAGTCAAACTTAAGTTGTTGGGGAAGGGAAAAATTGGTCGCATTATGTTACATTAAAAAATAATGTAAAATACCGGTATATAAAACGTGTTTACAATCATTATAAACGTGTATTTTAGTATGTTATGTTAGCCTATAAAATAAATTATAGCAGCATTCATTACAAACAACATTACCCACACCTAATCCTAAACCTTCCTAGGCTGTAGACTTAGGGGGGTAATAACCTGGCAGGGGTCAGAACACTGTCATTGGGCTCCCCTCTCTAATGTTTCCAAATTCGCATGTGTTTGGATTCTAAACTATTTTTTATTATGTAAATAATAATGCTTTGTACTTCACTTGTGTCCCAATATCCACATAAAATGGCATCCTTCATATGCTCAAAAATGTGTTTGAATAATACCAGTGTGACGTTAAGGCTGTGGTCATGCTGACATATTGTAGGCCTACAACAGAATTTAAATTAAGGTGAATAACTTTATTTTTGGCTGTCTGCATTTTTAGTTTGATGATGAATAGGCTGTGATGTTCATGAATAGCCACTTAGGACTACAGGGTTTTTCCTACATTGAAAAAAACAAAACAAATTTTTGTCCCGCCAAAGCCATATTTGATCAGTTATTGTGAGTTGTTCATGAGTGACGCGGATGACTGCTGCGCTGACGGACAGAACGAGCAGAGAGCTCCTCCCTCGTGACCGCGTACTCTTCTGTCTTCAAACTAAGCACCGTCTTTGCCCTCTCTCTCTCCCTCGCACATAATCTAAATCAACTGGCATGATGCTAAAAGTTCGGAAGACCGAATCCATGTTTCACGTGGCGCATTCGGAGAATTTTTTTTCCTGAATAACCGCAGGGTGTGAATAGTACTCAAAAGAACGTTACCTCATCTTCTCTGACAGGCGTCCCGCACATTCAGCTGACATATACCACACTTTCAATAGATGAAAAAAAAAAAAATCTTATACAGTTACAGTGATATTGTTTTCTGTGTTGACAAATCTTTTGCGATGTCCTAAAAACAGCCGCGATTCGCGCACAACGCATCCATGTCCGCTAATGTCCAATTCGCGACCTTATGACTCATTTGAACCGATTCATTTTAATGAATGGTTAAAACAACTTATCTGTTCAACACTGAACTCAGTAGACACCACTGTCTGAATCAGTGTATAACAAATCGTTTACTCAGAACAACTCTGAAATGAGAACGTAAGTGTGCTTACCTCAAGAGTGGTTAGTAAGATTTAGCCTTAATAATCCACAGTATTTTCAGGTTATTTATTTGACAATGTGTAGTAAATTACCTATAAAATCAGTTAGTTTAGATTGGAGTGAGGTGAAACCTGAACGAAGTTGCATTCAATTGTATAAGGTAGAAAATTAGACTTAGTTAAATTAACTTTTTAATGCGACTTTTCAATACTGATTAATAATTAATAATAATAATAATAATAATAATAATAATAATAATAATATTATATATACCAAAATAATTTTCAGGTCTCGCAAAGAAGCATCTTCTCTTACAAAGCTATGAAATCACAGATTTTTTTGCAAAGAGGACGAGGAAGGATTACAGTAAGAGCGGCAGGTAATTTATTGTCAGTATTGGGCTCGCAGATCACGTGGGTAGGGCACTTTTTACTGTTTGTGTGGATGACCATGTCTGTCAGCCACCACCGAAGACCATTTTTGACCCAAGAAAAACCCTGGACTAGCGATGTGTTCTACGTCACAGTCCTTCATAGAGCGCGTCACACTACAGCCCTACTGCCTCAGCTAACCTCACGTGCATGAAGCGCCATCTACAGGTATTTCCCTAAACAGCCACAGGTCAGATTTTCCACCCCAGGATGACCTTATTACGAATTATTTTATTTGTTAGTTTCAGTAACTACTATTAGTTTCATTTAGTTTTAGTATTTCATTTATTTATTTATTTTATTTTTTTTAAATAATAAATCAGTTTACAAAAATGTTTTTTGACCAATAGTTTTAGTTTTCTGTGATTTATACACAAAAAATACCAATCAGTCAAGCCACAAAAAAAAAAAAAAACCATTATAACATGAACATTATTCTCTTACCTTTCCATGTTCCGCCTCTTTGCTCGGCGCAATGCCACAATGCCCTCTTTAGCCAAAGCATCCAGAGAAAATGGATCAATACCCTGTACAAAAACAATTTTGTTTGTTTAACTAAGTGATTTAACAAGCTATAAAAGTTAAATCTTTTATTCCACAAACTAAAAATCATACATTACCTTCTGATTGATGACCACAAAGCCCTTCTTAGTATCTGCACACACTTTATTCTTTAGATCGATGATTTTCATCACACGATCTTCGATGAACTTCCTCTCAGCCTTCACCAGCTTGTCTCTCTCATCTGCACTCTTGTAGAAGAACCCAGAGTTCACTTCTCTGTGAAAACAGGCGATTATTTAATTACATAGATAATTAGCAGCACCCAGTAACCTACTGTAAATAATTACAAATGAACATGTAAAGCCTACGTTTTCTCATATTCCAAAGAAACGTTGCAGGTGAGAATAAAAGCGTCCTCCACCCTCTTCTTCATGTCAGGATGTCTGGCTCCATGGTCCAACACCAATCCACTAATCAGTCTAAGCACAAATAAACACAAACAGTTGTAAATCTACAATTTTTTCCACTTTTTGAGAATGATTCCTTTAAAGAAAGCCTACAATCCACACAAGAGAGGAAGCCATTCTCTGAGTCTTACTGTGTATCACTGTCAGTTTTGTGTTTCATCTCCATGATCTCCACCATGTAGAGGTCGATGGGCTCGTTTGGCTTCCTGATAGTCAGAACAGCGTCCACCACAGCCTGAAGTAAAAGCACACGTGTTACAGGTGAACCAAATGTCAGTGTACTGGGGAAAGATGTCCTATCTAATTAATATTGATCACATTAAAGGGGTCATGAAATGCATTTTCAGATCTTTGTGTTTCTGGAGGTTAGCTTGTGAAGTTAGTAAAGATTTTGCACCAATCAAATTTGTAAAAATCATTTTCCATAAGGCCGTTACATCTTTCAGAAATGCACATAAATGCCCAATATGGTGATTGGCAAACTGTACCGCACCATATTCACACCCTCCCCACAGTATGCTTGATGCTTTGATGCTCGAGAGAACCAGATGTGTGATAGAGCCGTATATGTTTGATCCCAATTCAGAAGAAAACGCCTGTTTCAGTGTCGTAACTAAATTTTAATCTGTATATAGTTCTAAAACTATTAAACCTGCAAGCAGTGATGAACATGTTTCTACCATGTTGAACTATGCTAGGAGTGCATGACAGTGTTAAACATGTCGCTTCCTGTTGCCAGCTGGTGGCGTTATGACTATAACTGAATATTAGTGTGTAGGATCTTGTTCTCTAATCAAATCTTGCGGTACTTTGATGTCAGACACCGATCGGTCTGCGCCTGCCGCTTCAAGTCGAACACACCTGTTTCTCGTTTCTGAATGAATTCGCATTATTAACGAATCAATCGGGTGAACCAATGATTCAATGGTCCAGTCATAAAGAGAGCCATTTACTTCATTCCTGAATGAATGAATGAAATGAAAGAGACATTTACCGCCACCTACTGGCAAGTTTGAGTTTCTTATTTAGAGTATCACTTCATTAAAAAATAATTTTATATTTTTGAGAGAGTTTGCCCAAAAATGAAAATTCAGTTTATTTACATTTATTCACCCTCATGTCGTTTCAAGCCTCTATGACTTCTTTTGTGGAACATAAAATATAATATTTTGAAGAATGTTGTTAACCAGATTGCTTTGGTCTGTAAATATATCGAAATATCAATTCAGATGCAGCTTCTGAAGAAAAAAAAAAATCATGGCCCAAAGTTTGCATGTAATAAATCCTATGTTGAATCAAAATATTTCTTTCTAAAGCTCATTTTTGTCATATATATTTAATGCTTTTCTCATTTAATACAATAATGACTTTAAGTTATCTTTGGGGGGTCATTTCTCAGCCAAATTTGATGAGATCAATTTGAAATTAATTAGATAAAAATTGGATTAAAAATGAATCACTTGACAGCCCTAACGTTTACACGTGGTTACGCAGCACACGCAGTGTTGGAAATCAACCATTTGAAGGAAAAGTACTCTAAAAAGGCATTCTAAACACTAAATTCATAAAGAATTAAGGTTTTTAAAAAAATAAATAAAAAAATAAATAAAAAAACATGATAATACCTGGATATATCGTATTACCGTATACATATTACTGTCTCTCGGCACATGTCTAGTGGAAAAAAACAAAAAAATTCATTCTAAACTGGGGAGTTTGCTTGGAGAAATTTGCTGTGTTTTTATTGTAGTGTAACCTCTAATGTGTGTAAATACCAAAGACATTTTAATTTTCCATTTCATGACCCCATTGAAGATGATGCCAACTTACAGTGATATGCAATAAATCTTTTTTCTTCCATGTTAAAATGATTTTCTGTCCTAACATCATATCTGGCTAGAACACAGTGTTAGATATTCAAACGTTTCTCACCTCTGTTAGTAAATCGGCCAACTCCACATGGACCTTGGTTCTGAGTGAGGTCCTCGCTACATGGATGAGAGTCTCTCTGTCCATCTCCTTCATGACCTTCACCTCTTCCAGCACCTCAAGGGCTTTTTCCTTAGCAGCCTCAAATCCCTCAGCAATTACTCTGGGGTGAAGACCCTTCAGACAAGAAAAAGACTGGTTTAAAAGGGAACATGACTTCTAACTTAAGAAAAATGTAGAAATATGAGAAGCGCGTGTAAACCTCAGAAACATAGAGGTCTGCCTGCTTGAGGAGTTCTCCAATGATAAGCACATTAGATGTTGTGCCATCTCCCGTAATGTCATCCTGGGCCGTGGCCACCTTGGCAATCAATGAAGCGGTGGGATGCTGGATTTGCTGAAAAAAGAAGAGAGAGAAAAAAAAAAACATGACTTTTCAGAGAGTGGCTTGAATAACAGGGAATTAATAATCCTTCACAGACCAAAAACATAACACAGACAAATAGTGTCAGCAACAGTGACAAAAAGATCTAATGTTACAGCACCCTGAACCCCCAACCATCCAGAGATTCATGCCCAGATAAATGTAATAATTTTACAAACATAGTATATAATTTAGTGCTGTCAAATGATGAAAAAAAATAAAAAATTAAGTAATTAACTAAGTTTTTAATATGTATTCTGTAATAATTTCACATTTAATCTCCAAAACAATGTAGAAACAAAGACAGTATATTAAAAAAAAAAAAAAAAAAAAAATTTGATCAGGTAGGAAATTTACAGAAACTGAACAAAGTTATCAAACACTTCACAGTCTTCACTACAGAAATGATAAATTAAATATGGATTAATCCTTATTTAAAGCTAAAATAATTATTCAATCAAGAGCAGTGGGTGATTTTCTTTTTCTTTTGTTCTTTCACATGAAATGACATCACAGCAGGTTTATTAGTCTGCTGTCACTTTAAGATCCTGACACACATGACACGGATCTGACACACATCTAGGGATGCGAAGAGGCGGATTTTTTATAAATTTATATAAATTCTGCTGTTTATTCCCATTAATTCCACTTATATATTTTCAGTAATTCCCATATATTCCCGTTAATTCTCATGCAAAGTTTCCAGCCTTAAATTCTGCAACCCCACACATCTCTAATGTCCTCAACTCTTTACAGTCATTTAAGACTTTATTTTATTATGGGTCTTGTCTAGTGAAATGATCGGTCATGGGGCAGTGAGGCATGACGAATGCAGATGTGGCCAGAGCAATAAACTGCAATGTCTGTGATGTAAGAGTGTTAAAAGGGAGACAGGAAGGACAGCTCTGGTGCCAAACTACATGTAACCATGAGACCCCATAGACGTGTTCGAGAACTTGCAAACGCCTCGGTGGAAATGCCCCCCATCCCCCCATATTTGTGTTCATCAAATATCTGTGAATTTGTTTAGTTTGTCTCAGTTGTTGCATTTTTTTAGGTTCATGCAAATACTTGCACGTTGAGAACCTTGCTGGAAATAAACAGTTGAAAGTGAGGACTTTTTTTCTTTTTTTTTTTTTTTGAAGTAAAGCTCTTACCATCTCATGCAGCAGAACATTCCCATCTTTGGTGAGCTTGATGTCTCCTGCACCAGACACAAGCCTGTGAAAGGAACAGAACAACTTGTTTGGGGTTTAATAGATAAGAGGATTAAGTTCAACACGCACAACAAACATGACATCTTGGACATGCAGCATCACTTTATATCCATTCACTTAGCTCCAGTCTTTGATCACGATTGGCGAAGCAGTGTTCGAAGCCATTGTAAGATACTCTATAAACACACCTGTGGCCTCCTTACTTCACTATTACTGCAGCACTGCGTCTGTGTGCTTGGAAAGCATTCTGCTGAACACTGCTGAAGTGAACTACATTGCTTGGTGAAAGAATCAGCCTGAAGAGTTTGGTTCCAAAACACCATAAATCCATTTTGATTAATTCGAGTAAAAATGTGTTTTCTTTACCAAGTTCTGTTTCAAACTTTCACATAGCATCTTTAGGTTATATTAACATTAAAAATTCTAATCCAGATTTTGATTTTCAAAGATTTAAAAAAAACTGATTTTTTCCCCAAAATGCAATAAATCTATTTTTTTTTTCTTTTCTTCGAGAATGCAATTAATCCATTGAATCAATATAAAAGTTATTTTTCATATTGAAACTGTTGAAAATACGTAAGAAAGTTGATTCACATATATGACAGCCTCTGACCTTGGTCAATACTAACTTTATATACAGACACTGGACTAAAAAGACACTCAGTCGTCGCTCCCAAAATGAATTTATCGGGTCATCTTGTTAATATTATAAATTAATTATGTCTCCGATTGTCATTACCGATTAAAGAGTATCTGGCGGCACTGCACGGTTAAAATAAAAACATTTGCCGAGAGTACATTGGAATTGACTGTAACTACCCAGGGGCGTCGCTATACTGCAAACATTCAAATAGCAATCATGTTTTGTTTTTTTGTTTTTTTATTTAGATGTTTAGAATCAAAACTAGCAATGCCAGATTCGAGAATTAATCATTCTTGGTCAAACGGCTTTTAAAAACTGTTCATGATTCAGTTTTGGGGACCGTGACAGAAGTTTGATGCTGTTGTGCATTTTTCCTCAGCATTTTTCCTCCTCCCAATTTGAGTGCCTCATCTGCTTAATCTCCTCACATAAATGATTAGATTTCGATGCTTACGTTTCTTGCCCACCGCAGAAACCACCACAGGCTCATCAATGCCATCAAAATTATTCATTTTTATGTTTTTGTTGATCACAAAGCAGATCAGTAGGACAGAATAACATGGCAGATTTTGCATTGAGTAAAATTAAAAATCGACTTATGTTTTAGAACCAAACTCTTCAATTTATCAATAAATTATTAAAAAAAAAAATTGTTGCTGTTTATGAAATCTTGCTAAATATACGCTGTATGTTTTATAAAAGCAGTAAGCCCAGTGAAGGCTAAAGACTATGACACAGCAAACAGACGTCAAAGAACTAGCAGTGATGAAAGCCAGCTGTGCTGTCGCCTCACATCAGCAGCATCTGGGTCAAAAGATGCACTGGAACAAATCAGAAAGAGGACAGCCAAAGGCTAACGAGAAAGTATGTTCTGAGCCCGTGTGAGGTGAAATAACAGTAGTCTGTATTCATCATTAAAAAAGGAAACTGGAACTAGGACCGCTGATATACAACGCTTCCCCATGTAGCTTTAAAGTAGCATTTTTTTTTGCAGCTTTTAGATAATTATGTGCAATTCTTGACCTAATGCATCCTTATTCCTCATGTGAATATAAACAGAACTAAACCTTAAGCCGAGGACACACCAAGCAGACGTCAAAGAACTAGCGGTGAAAAAAGCTCACTTGAACACACCAAAAGGACTAAAAGTGACCGTCAACATGCCTTCTGCGCCTGCGCGCAAGTAAAAGTTTCTTAAAGTCGGCATGAAACGGAAGTTGTAATTGTTCTTTTTTCCCCCTATTGTGACGTATATCCAAGTGAAACGGCTCCTGAAATTAGAAAAAAAAAGTAGGGCGTGGCTTCATTTCATCTTTCGGGAATTGATTGGATCGTTGGAAATTGCTAACAAAATGGAGGCAGAAACGAGATAGTCCTGCCCTCGCGCATAGCACATGACAGGAAGAGAAGTTGTTTTGAGGGGGGATGGAAGGTTGAAGTTTTTGATTAAATATTATGAGGGCACATGAATTTTTAAAAAATAATGATAAAGCATTTATTATAAACTACAATATTACATAAATAAGAATGGTCATTTTTGATTTCATGGCGACTTTAAGGTTGGCTAAATGTATACCTCATAGGGTTTTCCATTAAATTACATAAAATTTGTCCCAAATAGTTGTTACAGCACAAATACTGCCTTGAACTTCAGCATGCGCATACAGAATGACATATTAGATTTACACAATTTTATTTTGTTTTTGTCAACCGTTCCATTGTATCTTAAAGGGAAAATGTATTGACATATGTTTTGATTTATTTGGTGGGGCTAATAAATATTTTAGGTTGGCTAAAGCTTCTGTAAAATAGGTCTAGCGACACCCCTAGAATTTAGTGGATTGTGTTAAACAAAAGATTGATCATCAGTTCCGCACACACAGAAGTATTGATATTCTGTAGACAACGATCAAGAATTCAGCACTGGAATCGAATCAGGATCGGCCGATATTCAGTATTCTGAGTAAAAAAAAAAATGGTGGCGCATGCCTATTTACGGATATTACGACAGGCGCACAGGCGAGTGACGCATGTACGCAATTTCCCGCGAAAACCATCCCGACGTCAGTTCTAAAATACAAACACTTATAACAGGCTTACCATAGTGAATCATGATAAGACAAAAACATTGAGTTTGCACTGTTAATTCTGAACAAGAAAAAAAAAAAAAAACGTTTAAGTCGCAATGAAACAGACTTTCCTTCCCTAAACGGCTTCTCGAACAAGAAAAAAAAAAAAATGTAGACCATGACTTAATTTAGTCCATCGAGTATTTACTGAATCATTGTCGTTTAATCAGAATGAGTGACAGGTTGTCCCGCCCTCAGGGTTGCAAGGAAAAGGATGGAGTTTTGATTAAAGATTACGAGAACACATAAATAAATAAAACTACACAAATAACTTATATTAAGTACTGCAATATTCCACAAAAAAAATAGAATTTTTAATTTTTATTTCATGTCGACTTTAATACGACACTTTTTTTTTTCCTTTCCTTTTTTGGTTCATGCGTGCTTGGATTAAAATGGCTGGATTCAATAAAAAAAAAAAATAAAGTACTGCAAACATGTATTAAATCATGTCCACTTCCATCACAGAATATAAAAAAAAAATGTATTCTCCAGATGAGGTGTGCAATTTATGTATGCAAGTTTATTGCCACGATGAGTTGACAACCCTGATGCTAACTTCTTGACAACCACAGAGGGTCCAAATACACTTTCATTTAACAAACAGATTTTCTGAGCATTGTAAAACAATGCATTTTGACATGTCTCAATGACGGGGAGACCGTGCGTAAATGCTGGAGCACATGTCGGATCTAGCCGGTTAACCGGTTAGCTGATTATTGTGTGACAAGCACGTGCTAACAAAGCGGCTATCGGTCTGATGCCGCATCACAAACTCACATTTTCATTGTTCCCTTTGGTCCCAGGTTACTCTTCAGCACATCCTGAAGTCCACGGGCGGCACTGATGTTCACAGCCAGAGCCGCCTGAGCCCTGGCGACCTCCGCTTTCGGGTTTAGTGCTTTTACCGCGGACATTCTGCTGAAAACCAGAGCACAGCTTCACGGGGATAAAGGAAGAGAAGCTAGCGTGCTGGCTTCTGGAAGCTTCCACGCCTCTTCTTCTTCTTCGTTGGGGTTTTGCAGCAGTTGGCATCAGGATTGTGGCATTACTGCCACCTACTGTTCTACATAGGCTATTGATGGGCGTTTTCATGAAGCTTCGAATCTTTTGATTTGAATCAGTAGGTCGGAGCCTGCATCTAACTGTCAAAGTCACGTGATTTCAGTAAACGAGGCTAATTACAATGGTTCACCGCTGGGGGGCGATGATCTCTCTGTGAACCAATGAATCATGCTGATTCACTGAGATGGCGAACCATTAATCGAGTATCTATGGTTTTTACCTTATTTCTGATCAGTTTTATACATTTGTAGACGTTTTAATAAGACATTAGTATAATTAAAGGGAATAATAGTAGTTAATAGTCGTTGTTTAGCTGAGCCATCCGTGGAACAAAAACAAGCCCTGCTGAAAACTGATAAAAGAACACATATTATACAGACACTTGATATTAAATCTTATTAGATGATTAGTTAATTGCACTTGGTAGATTTTATTTTCATTAAAACATTTGCAATGGGTCTATGCATGTTTGGCCTGAGTTTTTGTTGCATTACACAGTTCTGACCAGCAGGGGTCACCAGCGTGTCGCGTTTCGAACGCTTCGAAACAGTGAATCATTTTACGAAGCAATTGGTTCAATTGATTCGAAGCTTTGAAAAGCTTCGTTTCTCCCATCACTAGTTCTAAAGTGTTTATTTTAACAGTCGCTTGTCCAGTCCAGTCTTTAAGAAAAAAATTCAATAGACACATCCTCCCTTGTAAACTGCCTGCACAATGTAGAATACGTTTAACATTGTTCTCTTTTCGTATCTATTAATTTCAGTAAATTTCACACATGATGTAAGAATATGTTAAACTGGCTCCATGTCCCTTATTATTACTATCTTTATATCTTTAATACTCTGCTTTGTAGTAGGCCTATAAATGTCTCCCTATTACTTCATTATTCCACCGTTGTTGCCAGTTTTGATTTATTTTCCTCCACACTATGCCTTTTCCATCTGATTTAGGCCTAATTTAATATTGATTTCAACATTTTCTTTTTTAACTGCTTTGTCTGCTCTTTCATTGTCCTGTATACCTGAATGAGCACATAAATGAGACATTTTTCCCTAGCTATTCTTGAAATATGAACACTGTCCTTGTATTTACAGTCCCTACAGTACTCATCTATTACATCAGAAGTCTTTCTATTTTGTCTTATATTCAGTAATTCTATATATTAAAGCACCCAGACTGGTTTAATGGTTTCTCCAAATTCTTTATCATATATTCCCACATTGCTACTTGATCTCCTGTCCACCCAAATCTGTCTCTATTCATCCTCTCCTTCTCCCAACATGTTTGCAACACCTTTTTTTGTTGGGTGGCAGTCCCTATGCCCCCTCAGATTAATCAATTGACCCTTCGCAAAGACCCGCCCCCCTTAGTTACTGTTGCTTTGTCCGACAAGCCATGGTGCCGTCACGCCACACAGAGTGAAAAATACATCGCGGAGCAAAGAGGACACTGACAACACGGCGACAGACAAGACAGAGCAGGTTACTTATGATATTAAACAAACTCCCAGCTTTTAAACTGTGTGATTTTTTTAAGAAATTCAGACAATAAAAACCGTTTTGTGGCTCTTTAATGTGTCGTGACAGATCGCTGCAGCGTTCTCAGCTCAAGCGGCTCGTAATCCGATCATCTCTTCATAATGTATATCATCAAATAAACATGAATGAACATGAGAAGGAGCTGTTTCAAACGCAGGAAAAATGTCAGTACACACCATTTTTCAAGTTCAAGTCCACCGAGGTTAATCTTCTAACTCCTGACTGCTTTGTCGGACAAAATGGCGGATTCGGCGTTATGATTGGTTAGATCGCTTGTCAATCAAACTCCCGGCGAAGGGTCAGTTGGCTACCAGCTGATTTCGGTTTTTGTGGTGCATTGTGGGATTTTTCAGAGAGCGAACTTTCCAGTGCACTGGAAGGATTTTGCGATTGAGAGAGCCCTTAAAATGGCCGACTCCCTGATCAGTGGCTGAGTACTGAACTAATGAGCTGATTGAGACGCACCCCATATGAGCAAACTGAGTGAACAAAAGTTGCATCCCAAATGACGCACTATGCACTTATACACTATGTACTTATGCACTATGTACTCATCCATGTAGTGCGTGAATTGTATAAGGTTATTTTGTCATTTAACAACGGAGTCCGGAGTTTTCTGCGTAAACGCACTACTCGCACTATTTGTACTTAAAAACGTCATAGAATAGTGCATAAGTACGCGAATTGGGACGCACCTAAAGGCTGCGTTCGAAAACTTAAAATGGCTGCCTTCGGAGGACGCATTCCAAGGAAGGCATCAAGGCACATCCGAATCCAATGTTATCTTCACTGTCTCCTGAGAAACCTTCACCTGATGGATTTTTGAAGGCAGCATAGATGTATCCTTCACTGCCTTCGATATCCCACAATCCTGTGCTTTCGGTGACAGTTAAGCTAGAAAAATAAAGATGGTGTCTGAAAGTTGAGGTTGGTGGTCAGTTTGTGTAAATGTTTAAATTTGTGTAAATGTACGTTATGTTTTCCACCTCTGATGCCATTTATAGTGAGAAATTACTAATAAATATTCACTTAGTTATTACCAAACTATGTCATTCAACTTATGCCAAAAGTGTAACTTACGAGACGCTACACCATGACATACTACACTACTTCCTATGTTATACGTTGTGTAAGTTACGCTTTAGACGTTAGTAGAATCCGTATGGCTGTTTGACCGGAAGCTAGTTACTTTACTATATAACGTGTTAAATATGGATATTTTTCTTACACAAACACATCGCTTCGCTTCAGAAGGCCTTTATTAACCCTCCGGAGCTGCGAAGAGTACACATTTGTGATGATGGATGCACTTTTTTGAGCTTCAAACAGGTGGTTTCCGTGCACTGCGATTATAAGGCTTGGGAGCATCAGGGTGATTATTAATATAACTCAGATTGTGTTCTTCTGAAAGAAGGTCAAGGTCAAGTTTATTTATATAGCCCTTTAAAACAACATAAATGCTGACCAAAGTGCTGCACAACATACAAGACAAAACATCCTCATACAATACAATTTAAATACTAATAAAATATATCGAAAGAAAACAAAACAAAATTAATAAAATTAAGACCAAACAGCATGCAAAATAAAACAAAATTTAAAACGAAAATTATTATCAAATTAAGCACATGCCTAAGGAAAAAAGTATGTTTTAAGAGAAGATTTAAATGTAGATAGAGTAGGGGATTGTCTAATAGACAAAGGTAGGGAATTCCAGAGCTTAGGAGCAAGAACTGAGAAAGCCCTGTCACCTTTGGATTTAAGTCGAGATTTTGGAACATTTAATATCGTCTGGGTGGAAGATCTAAGCGTTCCCACAGGAGAGTAGGAGTGGAGAAGGTCTGAAATATAAGAAGGGGCAAGACCATGAAGGGATTTAAATACAAATACTAAAACCTTAAAATCAACTCTGAATCGAACAGGTAACCAATGAAGTAATGCTAACACAGGTGTAATATGTTCTCTCTTTTTTGTCCCTGTCAAAAAACGAGCCGTGGCATTCTGTACCAGCTGTAATCGCGAGAGCGAGGACTGATTTGTTCCAGCGTATAGAGCGTCACAATAATCCAACCTGGTTGAGATGAAAGCATGAATAACGGTCTCCAAATCACTAAAACTCCATTAAGCTGCAGAAAACTGGCTCTAACTACAGAATTGATTTGTTTATCAAATTTTAACTCAAGGGTAACTCCCAGATTTTTAACTTCATCACGAATGTTATCTTGAAGGGGGCCCAGGGTAGAACTTAGATTATTTAAAAGGTGTGAAGGGCCAAACAACATAACATCAGTCTTTTTCTGATTTAATTGAAGGAAATTATTGTCCATCCAAACCTTAATGTCCTCTAAACAAGCTAGCAGAGAGGACACTGAATCAGTACCTGATTTTAACGGAAAATAGAGCTGAGTGTCATCGGCATAAATGTGATATGAAACTTTATGGGACTCAAAAATTAAACGAAGAGGGAGTAAATATAGAGAAAATTAAAGCTGCAAGCAGCATTTACCGGGGTTCAAGCAATTTAAGGCCTTTAAGCACATAAAAAGGTATTATATTTTATTTAGCAAGCATGTAAACACTTAGATCATAGATGGAAAAGACCATTTACAGGCAATACAGGCAATTCAGTAAGGAAAAACATGTTTTTTAAAGGTTTTTTGACAGTTATAGCGCCACCTACTGCCCGATCTCCACTACTTTTTTGGGGTGTCCTCAGAGTGTGTCCATATATATGTGTGCCAATTTTGGCGAAAATATCTCATTTCATTTTGAAGTTTTAGACACTTATATATATGAGAGCATAAAAAATGACTCATGAGCGACTTTGATTCCTATCAAAATTTTGACATTTGGGCAATAATAATTGGTTAACCAACTTAGGTTCCGTGTTTCCTACGGTGGTTTCATCTCGATTGGACTAACGGTTTCAAAGATATTCGCAGAAGTTTTTTAAGCGCTAAATCACAACGTTGCACAAACCATAAACCGAAACCTGGCAAGTCTGGTATCATTGTACTCGACAAGGATTCAGGAGTTTAAGGATGTGACTCCCGTGAAAATAAGTCAACCACACCCAAAGTTATGCACATTTTCATCCAAAACCATTGAAAACATATGTTTTTTAAAGGTTTTTAACAGTTATAGTGCCACCTATGGTCCGATCTACACAGAAATTGGTGTGCTTTTTTAAAATCATATGCTGCATGTGCTCACCTATTTTCGTGAAGTTTTGAGTTTTCATTTAGGCTTTATAGGCTTTTGGGTATATTTAGCCACGCCCATTTTCTAAATGACCCAGTTATAGCGACCCTAATGAAGTTCAACTTTTTTTGATAATTATTGATCTAGAGTGTCCAGAGAATTGTCGTGCACTGGTTTCATTCCGATCGTGCGAAAAACCTAGGACTAGTTCATAAAAGTAGGTTTTTCACATATTTGCGAATAATTAATGAATGATTTGATTGGCAGCATTGGTTCTTGACCAGTGCTGTCAAAGTTGGTAAAAGTTGTTCAGCATGAGGAGATCTATCAAATGATATGCATATTGTGTGGATCTGTGAAACACCACGTGATTACTGAGGCGTAAAACTCGTTAGCGCCAACTTGTGGCCGATTTCTTTCAAAATTCTTACAGACCTCTAGAACCATGAGTTGAACATGCCCACCGAGTTTTGTTCCGGTCGGCCTATGTTAACCTTGTCTAAGTGCTCAAAATTCATTGACCGATGGCGGCCATGTTTCTTGAGATGTCCTCATAGACTATCATGCCCCAAATTTCAAGTCGATCGGACTAACAGTTGCGTAGTTACAGCTGTTTTCATGGTTTTTTCAAGTTATAGCGCCACCTAGTGTCCAATCGACGCAATTTTTTTTATCGTAACCAAAGATTGAGCCCCTACACACGTGAACCGAGTTTGGTGCAAATATCTAATTTCTTTCTCTAGCCATTTTAGTAGAAGTGGCTCCGCCCACATCATACGTTTTGGCGCCCCTCAGTGACCGTGAATCAAAATTTCGACACTGGTTTGGTTCCGATCGGGTCAAGACCTTGGACTAGTTCACAAAAGTAGGTTTTTCAAAAAAAAAAAAAAAAAAAATACCCGAAAATTTGCCAGTTATGAGCCATTTTGTACTTTTGACCACTGCATCGCCCCCGTCAGGCCGATCGGGGCGAGCCTTGGTGACGTTGTAGGTGGTATGAAGTACTACCAGCCCTCAAAGTTTCAAGTCTCTACGTCTTACGGTTTGGTCTGCCCAATCACTTTTAGAGGAGAATGCTGATCCTTGGAAAATTTAACAATTGCAATAGTGTTTCAGCGCTACGTGCTCGAACCCCTAATAAGATTGGACCCAGAATTGAGCCCTGGGGCACCCCACAAGTGACAGGAACTGAGCTTGATGAAAATTCTCCAATTTCCACCAAAAAATTCCTATTTGTGAGATATGATGCAAACCAATCTAATGCAACATCATGAATGCCAACTTCAAGGTCTAATCTCTTTAACAGGATACGATGATCCACAGTATCAAAAGCCGCACTTAAGTCCAATAATAAAAGAATAGTATAGTTGCTGCAGATAGTAAGAGGTTGTTTACTGCCCTCAAAAGTGCAGATTCAGTACTGTGTTTAGCTCTGAAACCAGACTGAAAAGGATCCAGAATGTTGTTAGAGATTAAGTAGGGGGAAATTTGATTTAGTACACACTTTTCCAGAACTTTGTGCAAAAATGGAAGAAAGAAGAAGAAAGTCATATACACCTAGGATGGCTTGAGGGTGAGTAAATCATGGGGTAATTTTCATTTTAAAGTGAACTAATTCTTCAGTTGCAAAGTTTAACCATCTGTTACGTGTGGTTGTTGTAGAGACAAGGCGTATACGGAAATCCACAATATTAGGGTATTTATTGAAGACAAACAACCATACACATTAAACTAACAATAGAATGGACAGGGACTGCTGGGAGTGAGTCCAACTTAAAGGGAGTGCTAATGACAATAAACAGGTGCAGGGAATCCAGGAGAAGCGGGAAGACTGATGAGGGAAGTGAGTTCAGGTGTGCAAACAAGGAGGATCATGGGAACTGGAGTCCAGGACAGGCGTGGTGTAACACCATCATAGAGCATGTTTATCTTTTGCATGTTTTTTAGGTCCTGTCAGTTTAAACATTCAAGCCATTTTATACTATTCAACGCGCACACACAGAGCAACACAGACAGCATGCAAAAACCGAATTCAGTTCTCTTCCACATCTATTTGTGCTTGAACAGACACAATTATGTTAAAAAACCTGTCACTGTGAGTATCCACGTAAACACAGTCGCTGTCTATTTTTAAACAAAAACGTTTTATTCTAGCTTCATGCATTCTTTAAATGTGTAAGTTTCAGATTTTGAGCATTTCTGTCAAAGACTACATCTGGATCAGATTCAGAGCGATGATCAAAACACAGATGGAGTAGATCGAGTCCATCAACACCCCCAAGTCTTCTCAGTCCTGTAGCTCGTCCTGGGTCGACATTTCATTCGGTTAGGCAGTTTTGGTTTATATGCTGTTTAATGCTGATGATCGCGTTATAATACATATGCATCTGCTTACATATGCTATCGCTTGTTTCTGCTTCTTCTTCGCCTGTGTTTTGATCAGGAGATTCAGTAATCTTTCAGAAGATGTGTTATAGCGCCCCCTACCATATAACAGTAAATAAAAAATAACACGGAGAAAATTCCATCAATAGCGGGGAAAGAGTTCATTTATACAATGAAGACTATGCAGTGTTATTCTACATTTGGTTATTCAGTTTCTGTACCTGACACTAGATGGGGTAGCAGAGCAAACACACTAAGTGCTTTTGTGGAGAAGTTTGCTGCTATACATTCTGTTTTGGAGACCATGAAGGTAGAAGTTACTAAAGGCCAGTACTCTCTGACATAGTGCTGAAACTTTTGAGACCATCTTTACAGCTGTAATGGCCAATAAAGTGCTGGGTTATATGCAACCTCTACCAACTACCAACTTGGACATCATCACGGCATATGAGGAGGCAAGAAATGTACGCCAAATCATATGCAATCAAAAAAATTAGAACGGATTCAGCCTATGTTTTTATAGGCCAGCTCAGCTGATGTGATCCCAGCCAAGAGTAAGATATCGGTAAAACAAAATTACAGACCAAACATATCCACAGAGTTAGTGGAAGACCACTATCAGGTGATCTCTTCTATCCCTTCAGATCACAGAACTAGTGAGCTGGATGAGAGATTCTCTGAAAGACCTGGTACCAAAATCTTTGAAGAAACTCACAGAAGAAAGAGAACAAATGGTAAAGTGGTACCATTACCCAGACACAGTACAGGGCAGGAAATAGACACAAGGTTCAATCTGAAGATGACACTGGTCAATATACTGGTTAAAATGGCTGATTTCTCTGGATTTAAACATTGTTGGAAACATATTGGATAATGTAGTAAACAAGTCAACAAAATATATAACACTGTTCTAGTGGTTTTTGGATATTTTAATCCAAAATCTTACATATTGTGTCTTTAACACCCAGCCTGGACCTCACTAATTTTCAAACCCTGGTTACAGCCATGCCGTTTTGTAGAGTTAACCTCGACACTTCAGTTTATGGAGCTAGTCAGTGGTTCCAGCTAAGTGAATTTCGAGGGGGGACGACGTTTAAGTTCAAAAAGTAGAGGATTTCCATCTTTTAACAGCCTCCAACACAATGCAGATTTCATACATAGATATAGTGGGATTTTCTGCATCTATGGTTTAAAAATATGTAACATGTCCTCAACTAGGGTTTGTCCTCAACCATTTCCACCACTGCATATTACAAAAATATGATGATGCTGTCAAACATAATAAACAAAAATGATGATAATATAAGACAGTTTTAAAATAAACCACTGGAACTCGTATTTACTGAGATACTGTCATCCGGAGGTGATGAGGAATCTGCTGATGATGCTCAAGATTACTGCGCAGGCGTGGCGCCGTTTGCGTACGCTCTTGCGTAAATCTGTCGTGGTTCTCTGCACGTCTCATCCTCTCCGCTGTGAGTCCTGCCCGCTCGGCGCTGTCCTCCTCACGACCTTACAGAGGTATGTTCAGAGCTAAGACATTTATCCTAAGGTGGATATTAAAGTCTCGTCACTGAGGGTGATTCTGTGGTGATTTTAGTGACTCGTGTGATTTTGATGGTGGAGCGCATCAATGTCGCGCGCAGGGCCTGAATGTTACAACTAATGCTTTTAATGCGCTCGCATGAGCATCGAGTGCGCGCTGTCGAGATCAAATGTGCGCGTGCTGTTTAAATGCTTTTATCCTGTTTAATGATTTTTTATTTGAATGCATACGCGCATGTATGACTCTTGTCATTGTCTCACTGCGCAAGCAGATGAATAGCATTTGCATGTCCTTTGTGCTTTCTTTCTCTTAGTGCTCTCCGGCTTAATATACGCGTGGATCACGTATAGTGTGTGTAAGGGAATAGGCCTCATTGTAATGTGTGTGTGTGATGGAAGTATTCATGTGTCAATCAACATTTGGGCCGTTTTGAGATGATCTGCATCAGTTGATAATCGTTTCTGATTGGTTAGTGCTCTCTAGTTTCTGTAAAATGTTACACAAGAGCTAGCGTGTTCCTCACTAAATGATTAATGACTTGTATATTATGTTGATTACGTTTTTTTTGTGTAAAATAACTCTAAATGGGTGAGGAGGCTTGACGTCCAGCCCCGCCTCTCTCTAGTGGGTGGAGCTTGAAGGTCCAGTCACACCCATAACCTACCCCTAAACCTAATTAGGTCAAGCTCCGCCCCTTAGATCCACAGAGGTGTGGCTGGACTGTCAGACTCCACCCATGATGTCTAGAGAGGGGAAGCGGTAGGTCATTTGGCTCTGCAGTGAACACCACTCCCCATGTGACCTTGACGTGACCTCTGCCGGCTTCTGTCCTGCTCACCTGACGCTCTCTCTGCATTGCAGACAATGGCTGCTCCTCCGACATATGTGGACCTGGGCAAGTCTGCCAGGGACATCTTCACCAAAGGATACGGTATGAATTCACCTGTTTATATATTAGTGTCAAGGCTGTAACCGTGTCTTGAACATTGGTGGGGGCTAAAGTTTGAATGGGGGGGGGTCTATTTGGTCTTTTTATTTAAAAGAATGAAGTAATTGAGGGATTAAAAGGGATTTCAGCGAAAAAATAAAAATAAGAACGTAAAAAATTCTAGGTCTAATTGTAGTTATGAAGTAATAAATTTAAACTATTTGCATATAATATTTTATTTTAAAATATACACATTCTTATTTGTATGTTTAGTATGTCAAAAATGCAAAACATTTATTGTCTTGTCACTTTCAGTTATGAATTTAATACGGATGCACGATATGTAAATTTTGGCTGATGCTGATAACCAATAATTCTTTATATTTGTAAGCCGATAACTGATATATTGGCCGATAAATCTAAATTAAATTTTTTTATATATAATTTTTGAGAGCCCTGATTGCAAAGACAAAAGTCTCACCATTAAAAGCCATGTCCGAAACACTATTATAATATTCTCATTATAATATTATGTAGCTCATATGACAGACTTGAGCTGTACTTAACTGTATTTTACTTTTTGAAGTGATTTCAATCATATTTCAAGCAATTCAAAACCATCATGGTGAACAGTGCGCATCTGAAGTGTCTCAGCTGAATAATCCATTATATTCGGGCTTTAATATATCAGCCAAATTTTCTTGTCTGGCCGATAATGATAACATTAACATATATCGGTCAATACCGATATGGTGGCAGATATATTGTGCATCCCTAGAATTACATGAATCATATAAATGATAGCATATTTTCAATTCAAAATGGTGAAATTTCTTAAAGTTGAGTAGTTTGTAGGGCTGGGTAAAAAAATATCGATTTCTCGATTTTAATCGATTCTCATTTTTACAAACCGATATCGATTCTTAAATCCCAAGAATCGATTAGTCTAGTCTATTTTCAGTTGATGAATGAATAGAACATTGTAGCGCTCTTCCCATCCAATAAATGGCAATAAGCTTTGTGCTTTGTTACTTTTGATATGAAACAAAGTCTCAGATTTCAAATTCTGTCCATTTTATTACGAAATTCAAAAAATAACCGCTGTTTAATGTGGCATGACAGATGGCTGTAGCCTCAGATCAAGAGAGGTGGCAACGCAAAGCGTGTGTGAACTGATCCTCTCCTCCGCTTTAATACCAGTTACAGCGCGAAATAAACATGAATGAACACCCAAAGGTATGTTGAAAGATACAATACAACTTACCGAAATCCATAGGCCTATCCTGTCTTATGGAATAGCTCAATCAGTGATTCAAACGCGAAAGACGTCAATAAAACAGTTTGTAAGCAATGTCACGTAACGTCACATTTACCTCAGAAACCATATTCAGTGACCATAAACTCATTAGTCAGCTATAAAACTGAACTCTAGAGAGGAGCATTTTGTTAAATATATGCACCATATTACACATTCGTTATAATTTATAATGTTCTTCAGTATTTAATGGATGTTTAAATAAATCCATCAAGTTTTTATAACAGCCACCATTTAAATAATGTATTTCAAAAAACGAATTGGAGTAGAAATATAATTACATAATTGTAAAGTTAGTATTTTAACTTTATTATTATAAAAACTTTTACTGATTTAAGGATAACTTACACTAATTTAAATGTTTGTATACAAATCAGTTAATTTTAACCTTCAGTGTTATAGTAATGTAGAACTGATTCACATGTATAGTTTACAGCATTAGTTGAGAGATTTTTTTTTTTCCTTGAGAAAATTTGGCATGTAGCTACTGTTCCTTATATATATCCAAAATAATTTAAATTGAATCGAATCGAATTTAATCGAAATCGAATCGAATTGCAAGCTTGTGAATCGAAATCGAATCGAATTTTGGAATTTGTGTCAATACCCAGCCCTAGTAGTTTGCATCACAGGATATTACTGTCAGTTGCTGAACATTTCTGTTGTAAGACAGTGGTCAAATATTAAATGTTTAGCTACTTAAATCTTGCCACACACTGTTAAAACTAAAGCGTCGCGTTAGAATTTGTGAACTGTAAGCCCCGCCTGCTTTCATTTGAGTGGCCATCTCTCTTATTTTGGCATTGACGAGCGCTGGTAGACTGCTGAGGCAGACCAGCCTAAAAATGTAACCTTTGAAGCGTTTTCTCACCATTACAACAAGCAGAGCAGTTTGTTGTAATTTGGCTATTTCTAATTTTACAAACTTTGATTTGAGAAAAAGCATTTGAAACATAGCAAGCATGGCAAATGTCACAGGGAACAATCAGAGGGACTGCACTGTGCATCTTAAAAACACAAAAAATGCACAAGGTTTTGTATAGAAATGCAACACAGTCCTGTTATTTTGAGCAAACAGTCAGTTCTCGTAATCAGTGTGTTTAGAAATGAGCAGGAATAAAGATAAGAGTGACTTTGACAAGGGTAAAATTGTTATGGCAAGACGACTGAGTCAGAGTTTCTGAAACGGCAAGGCTTGTGTGTTGCTCCCGGTCAGCAGTGGTGAGAATTAACCAACAGTGTTTGAGGAGGGACAAACACAAACCGGCGACAGGGTGTTGGACGCCCAAGACTCATCGATGCGCGAGAGCAATGAAGGCCAACAGAAGGTCAACTGTGGCAACACAAAATGTTAATGACGGTTATCGGAGGATTGTGTCACAACACACAGTGTGTCGCACTCTTCTGCGTATGGGGCTGTGTAGCCGCAGAACAATCAGAGAGCCTACGATGACCCCTGTCCACCGCCGAAAGAGCCTACGATGATTACGAGAACTGATTGTTTGTTTACCATCTAATCTGTCCAAGCGAGGTGCGTAGACTAAAAGACTTCAAATAAGAAAACACTTCAAAAAGGCCCGCAGACTCTAACAATGAAGAAAAACATCAATTGCATGATAAAACCACTGCTTTAATGAAAAAGTGGCAAACATTTTGGTCATGTGACCTTTCAAAGCCTACTTGACATGTGACCGAAACATTTTTTTGCTTTTTTTAAGTGTTTTTATATTTGAGGTCTAAATAACTACATTCTCGCCTAAAAGCTCCTAAAACTACATGCCGTGACATAATAACAGTAGTATTTGTAAAATTATAGTGGGTTTGCTCCTCCACCATTGACGCTCGCTGTGAGAAATGCTGCCAGTGTAGATCCTGCAGAAACAAGCGGAGTGATATAAACAGTGAAGTGATACTGGTAGAATATCGCATGGCTGGAAAGACCTCTCAGCCAATCAGATTGCTTCATGGGAGTGGGCACTTTGCAGAATCATTAGTAATGTAGTTTTTCACCTGAAATTCCAATGTTATTCTAAAAACAAGTGTAAATAATGCTGGATGACGGCTTCAACAAAAGTTAATCAGTTAACCTCATAGCTCACAGTACATTTGTCTTTAATGGCTCATAATTTATCATTAAAAATCAGTTCCCGTATGGAGAAAATGAATGGGATTTTTACTTCAGCAACCCAAGTGTTGAACTCTATTACATCGGCTGAAGAAAAAACCCAAGTCAGAATCCTCCAAAAACAGACATTGAACAGAAATAGAGCATCTGCTATAATATGATGAAATTATATTATAAAATGATTTGTTTTCATGATTTTATCGATCTGCCGTTTCACACAGTTGATGGAAACTTCCTCTGAAAACCCTTTTGACGGGAGGCTTATTAAACTGAATATGTAATTCACTGAGATATTGAGATCCTCTCAGAGGTGTGAAACAAACCCCAGAGGATTTTCAGTAATGTTCATGTTGAACTTCTGGGTTAACTCGTAGTGTACGAGTTACAGATGTTGCTTTACAATGACATGCAGTAAGTCAGCGGTCAGATCGCTCTTCATGTTGTTTTGTGTTAGTGATGTTTGTCTGTCATTTGCAGGTTTTGGTCTTATCAAGTTGGACTTGAAAACAAGGTCAGAGAATGGATTGGTAAGTAGACAGTGGATTTCAAGTCACAGACATAATCAACAACGCCATTATACTGCCGAGCTTGATAAAATATTGATGTGATTTCTGTCCAGATGTCGATATTTCACTCACAGTGAGACAAACATAGTTGAAACACTGCTGATGTGAAGTTTATAAAGCCAAAATGATTAATGCTTGCTTTTTTGGCCATGGGAAGCCAAGAGTTTAATGCAGACACGAAAAAATGTACAGAGCACTTGATCTTTTGACTGTTTACTCGTGTTAGTATGAGCGAGAGGACTGGTAATGTCTGGCACTCAAACCTGCCATCAACAATGAAAGGTGATGTATGTATGTTAAAACTGTCATACCATTTGGTGTGACAGATGATTTAAATGATAATTGCTTTATTTGGATATAATAATCAACACTCAAATAAAACTGAGTTGTACACAGACATTTAAACTGCACATAAAGCAGTTTGTATATTCAATGATATGTTTCTACTCCAATTCGTTGCTGAAGTATAAACATTTAAGCGATGGGTTGTTTTCATGACAGATTTTTTAAACATACATTAAATAATGAAGACATCACTAACAGGTTAAGGAAAAATATATTGAATATGTAATATCAGGGCCCCAGACTGACGTTTGAGAGCAGTAGCACCGGTTATACAGACGGAGGCACCAGCACCTGATTTGGATATTTAATTATAAAATTAATGCTGTTTTGAATTAATAAGTGCAGTTACTAATAATTTTAGGTTTATTTCTTGGAAATGCACATTTAACAAAAGCACTGAGCTTAAGTTGAGATGCAGATAAAATGAACATTTATTAACAACAATAACGTGCAAAACCTAATTTTTATAGTGAAAAATAGTAATATTCTGACAGCGGTATGTATGGACTAGATAATCAGCTAACCTAGCTAGTTCTTTTCATTGTTGCTGTTTTGTTCAATTTAAATATCTAAATGTTAGTGAGAAGAAGAAATGTAAAGACATCTTGAGTAAAATATTATTTATATTTAACGAATCTATATTTAGTCTATATTTAACAAAATACATATACAAAGAGTTTTTGTTTGCACATAATTTGTTGCATATAACCCCCATTCAGTCTCAATTTGAAGAAACGTTTTTGTTTAGACTTTTCCTACGTCATACTTCAGTGTAAAAAATATACTTTGTATAGTGATTTCATAATGTCTAACTATGATTTCAAAAGCAAAATGTGTGTGTGTATATATAATATATATATATCCTCATTTTGGCTGTGTGAGCTTCTCCAGCTTCGTTGTTGTTGAGCGACCGAAGCGCGAGCTGTTAAAGCTCCGCCCTCTTCTGGAAAGGGGGCCGGGAGCAACAGCTCATTTGCATTTAAAGGGACACACACAAAAACGGCGTGTTTTTGCTCACACCCAAATCGGGGCAAATTTGACAAGTTATAATAAATGATCTGTGGGGAATTTTGGGTACACCAAAGACTTATATTACATCTTGTGAAAAGGGGGCATTATAGGTCCCCTTTAAAAAATAAAAGTGCTACCAGTTTTTGTTTTCCTACATCTTGGTGGTGCCACCAATGCAACCTCTAACAAAAGTTAGTTGCACCGACAAGAAAAAAAGGTCGTAAAATGCAACCATTTGGTTACAATCTGGAGCCCTGAATATAGTTCATATATGCTCCTCTCTAGAGTTAATTTTTATAGCTAACTATCGATTTATGGACACTGAATGGCTTTTCTGATATTATGTGACATTGTTTACAATCTGTTTTACTGACATCTTTCTGCGGTTGAAACGCTGATTGAGCGATTACACACCCTTTTTTTCGTACTTGTTCTCACTGATTGACCCATCAGCGTTTATCATGTTCTCCTGCTTCTGTAGGAATTCAAAAGCTCCGGCTCGGCTAACACGGAGACCAGCAAGGTAGCAGGAACGCTGGAGACCAAGTACAAGTGGGCCGAACACGGCCTGACATTCACCGAGAAGTGGAACACTGACAACACTCTCGGCACGGAGATCACTCTAGAGGACCAGGTGAGACACCTGAAAAACTGATCCAGTACACATGAAATACACTTGATGTGAAATGAGTTACAGACTTGTCTTTTAACATGAATTCTGCTTTATTTTCCCCAGTTGGCCAAAGGGCTGAAGTTGACATTTGATTCCTCCTTTTCTCCAAACACTGGGTATGTCTCGTTCAGCACATATATATATATATATATATATATATATATATATATATATATATATATATATAATATAATATAGTCAGACACTTGCATGTGTCATGTTATTAACACTTTACCAAAATCAAGCTCAGTGGAGTTTTGAGGTTTTTGACCAGTGAATAGCAGACATGTGAACATGTGTTTTGTTCATGGTATTATGTTTTCACTGATTTGAAGATGTATCATTAAAATAGATTACTGTTTTGATCGTGTTTTGAAATTAGCAACGTTCAAAAACCCATGCATTATTTTGAGCGAATTATTTATTTATTTTTTGATGAACATTAAAAACAGGCAGCAGCAGGAATATTAGGCTGCTGTCACTTTAAGACTGGATGCACGGATCCAATATATTGATACTGTACATGTGTTTTTTTTTTTGTTTAAGTTCACTTAAGATAACATGATTACTAGGATACCCGCCAAGACAGGCATGTTGACATTATTATGTGTGTATTTGCAAGAAGATGTAAAAGAGAACTCAATTCAGTTTTCGGGCGTTGTCTGAGAAGCGGCTTTCTGGGTGTGCGCTTCGGATGTTTGTGCACACAAAACTTCTCACACAGCGAGTATCAAACTGAGTTCTCTTACTCATCTTCTTGTGCTTGAATATTTAAATTGGCAAGGCTAATAAATGTGTTATATTGGGCTTTTTCTTGCTATAGCCGATATGCCAATGGTTTTAAGTTGATCAAAAATTGTCCAAAAAATATTGCACAATTTGAGAAAATTTTTTTTAAATTTTTTTTATTTAATTGATTAAAATAATTATAGGTTTGCTGCACAATTTTCTCAAAATTGTGATTATATCAATATGCCTATATAATAATAGTAACAATGATGATGATTTATAATTATTTTTCCACACGAGTCACACAGCACAGAATCACCAGTACATTTCTGAATACATTTTCTCTGACGACTTCCCATAGGAAGAAGAGCGGGAAGATCAAGAGCTGCTACCAGCACGAGCACATCAACCTGGGCTGTGACGTGGACTATGACATCAACGGCACCGCAGTGCACGGAGCCGTGGTCGTGGGCTTTGAGGGTTGGCTGGCCGGGTACCAGATGACGTTTGAGGCGGGCAGGAACCGGGTCTCCCAGAGCAACTTTGCTGTCGGATACAAGACCGACGAGTTTCAACTCCACACAAATGTGTATGTACTGTCATCAAACCTGCAGTAGTGAGATGTAGACGTGTGTTGTTTTTCCAGTCTCAAGGTTAGAAAGGTGGGTTATTTATATATACGTTTATTCCCTGGCGATTGGATTTGTCAAGGGCTTTGCAGCAGGAAGGAGCATACGGATGTCACTGCCTACTTCTTTATATCACTGAGGCTCAAATAAAAGATCTGTGCAGTTGTGTTTAGGGCTGCATATAACGAAGATTAGTGCACTAAGAATGAACAACCTTCATCAGTGCTGCTACTTTACAGTAAAAACATCCCAGATAGCACACGTATGTCTTCAAGATGTCTTTTAAAGAGCACTTCGTCTGCTGTGTACAAACATCTTTTAAAAGGGCCATGAATTGAGAAATCAACTTTTCCTTGAGCTATTGATGTATAAGAGGTCATCTTACTATAAGAATATCCTGTAAGTTTCAGAATTGAAAACTTCCTTGTTAGTCCAATAAAAGGCCCAGCAAATGACTCGTGCCGGAATGTGCCTGAACGTGTCCGCAGAAGAAACCAACGCCTGCTTCGTCATTGCAATGTTAGCCCCGCCCACTGGTGTGTTAGTGTGATGACCAGGAGAGAAGAGCGATACAGGAATAAAATAACATTACCTTGCAAAGGATCCTAATGCTAGGAATATGGTTATTTATTTTCAACAATGTGAATGTCTCAGTTGAGCTTTATTTATTTGTATTCCGTACATTTCACTGTGGATTCTTTGGTAAATCAATTGCATTTCGGCGCAGGCTTTGCAAACAGACTTTTACGATATGGACTCGACAGTAATAAAACAACATGTCAGTAACTGTGTTAATTCTAATGCCTGATCTGATATTAATGATTCATGTACAGTCAGATGATCTTTGTCTGTGTGTCAGTAAATCAAACCAGTGACTAAACGCTCAATTTCACATTGTTTCTCTTAGTAGGATAAAAATAATCTGTTATCTAAACGGTAATTAAATTATATATAGAAAGCGATTAAAAAACGCTCCCTTTACAATCGCTGTAGCTGTCAATCAAACAGCGTGAGTTTATCAGTGACTGAGTTCTGGACTCCCGTTTTATTCAACGAATCTCTTAGTTACATTGTGTTTGCACTGTTAGTTATGATGAAAGCATTTGTTAGTGTGCAGAAATTGAGTTTCAGTGACGAGATCACTGCTTTCATGAGCTCAACAACATGTCTGTGATCGACTACAATGTTCATCACTGCAACCTTTCATGCCACGATCTAAATATAATGCCATAGATCTAAATGTAATGCAACACTTTTCATGATTAGTTAACCTTGAGAGCTGTAATAGTAAAGTGCTAAAAGTTTTAGAGAAAGTAATATTTATCTATTTCATATGCAAAGATGTCAGCCAATCACAGCAGTGGGCGTTTACACTGAAGTCTCACAGCAGACACGCCCCTTAAAACAGAGCGTTCAAAATAAGAGGGCTAAAATCAGGGTGGGAAAAATGTCTTTTATTTCTAAATTATGACAATTTTTGATGTAGAAAGCATACTAACATTATAAGTGCACCCCAGGAAACATTATAAAACAATAAAACAACACAGTTCATGACCCGTTCTAAATCATAAACTTCTTAAAGGCATTTCATTAATGTCTATATAACATGTGACAGGAATCGTCTTAGAGACGTATTGCAGATGAGCAAACAAACACTCTAAAAAAATACATCTTTCAAATGTAAACACAATTAGACGTCTCTGTGATGTATGTATGCCATCTGGGATCTTGTTTCATGGTAAATATGCACTTATAAATGGTGCAAACATGTAAAAAAAAAAAAAAAAAAATCTAATAAAATGTGGCTTTATCTGATTATTCAAAGCAATAAATATGCAATAAACTATGTCTATCCATTTTTGGATCTGTGTTATTTGAAACATGGTTGAAGTTGAAATATTCTTTGGGATTCTTTGTGTCTAGAGCAGTTTATCTGACCTATTAATTTAGTACCATTTACTGTTTTAAAGAAAAATTGCCTAGTTTTGAATGGAAAAGATTAGAAAGATGTGTCTCAATAATGTGTTTTCAAATCGCAGGAATGATGGAACAGAATTCGGCGGCTCCATTTACCAGAAAGTGAATGATAACCTGGAGACGGCAGTTAACCTGGCCTGGACCGCCGGCAACAGCAACACCCGCTTCGGCATCGCTGCCAAGTATCAGATCGATGCCGACGCTTCCTTCTCGGTATGTGTGGAGAAACTAAGTGAAGTTAGCATTGCCACTTTTCTTATCTAGGTATCTAATGATGCAACCTGTGTTAAGAGGCACTGAATAAATCCCCACTTCTAGATCGCCCGTTATACGCCTGCGTCAAACCTACGGTGGCCTTTTGTGTTCATAGTCCCATATTTGTGCGTCTTTCAACGCTAGTAGTTGGTGTTGACTGCGGGAGCAAAGCGTGAGCAGAAGACGACGTTTGCGTGTGTAAAAGAAGAAACAACAGTGTTGACGACAGCGTTGACAGCTGCTTTTGTTTCAGGAGGAGTTAATAAACATTTAGTGGATTTAGGGGTGTACGACATGCAGTATTGGGCTTGTTACTCAAAACGTAATTTATTTCTTGTTACTTCTTTCAAAAGTAATATTATTACAGTATTTCATTACACTATTTATGTTACTTTTCTGTTACACCCCACAGAACTGGTAATTGTCTATTTTCTAGGGGTGTCATGATATATTGCGATTATAAAAAATAAAGTGAAAAATGAATCACGATATAGAGTATTATCCAAAATGTATCCATTATTTTTTATATAAGACTCAGATTACTGGGTTTTAGAGCTGCACAATTCTGGATAAATTGAGAATCACAATTGTTTTTTTTTTTATTAAATATTCCCACAATGCTCCCAACTAATCAAAATAACATTTAATTTACAAGAAGTTCTGACAAAATGTTAATTGCTGCAGACTATTTAAAATGTTTAATTAATTTGAATGCATTATTTAAAAAAATCGGTTTGAGTGAATGATTCAATGACTCACTCATAAATATTTCACTTGTTTCATTACTGGATGAATCTGCATTTTTGAACGAATCTCTTGAATGAATGATTCAATGACAAATACATGTTTTAACAGTCACTTGTCGCCACCTACTGGTGTAACAATGTAATGATACAATCTTTATTTGAAGCGCCAGGTTACTTTCAAAAGGGGATCTGCTCTATTTTGATCGCTTCCGTAGGCATCAGTGTTTATATCTGAGTTATAAACATTTATCCCAGTAAAAAGTTATAAAATTATAAAAAAATTATCCTACAAAATTATATTTGTTGTCAATGTCAGTGACACTTTTTGTTTGTCTTACAGGCCAAAGTGAATAATTCTAGCCTTGTCGGCCTGGGATATACTCAAACCTTGAAGCCCGGTAAGTATGTCTAGATGTAAATTATGTGCATAAAGTTTATTGAACCTTTTCAAAACGCATATGCAACTGTTTAAACCAGGCGTGTCCAATCCTGCAGAGTTGAGCTCCAGTCCTGAATTAACCAGCTGAACCAGCTAATCAAGCTCTTGATGATTGATAGAAATATTCAGGCGTGTCTGGCAGTGGCGGCTCCAGGATTGTTTTCTTGAGCATTAATAGAGCATTAATAACTTGTTTCAGTGTGGACAAGCACATTTTGGAAAATGAAAACCTTTTTTTTTATTTATTTTTTTTATGAAATGAATCTGAATTAATATGCATGAACTGAACTCATCAGGGCATTGGACATCCCTGGTTTAAACTATTTAAAAAGCTTTAGTTTGTGGCGTTTGTTTACCAGTGCAGCGTTAGTACTGATGTATAAGCAGTTCCTTTACTTTCAGTAAGATCTCCTGGATGTGAATGTTCCTTGTCTAATTTTTCTCATCTCTTGGCTCAGGTATCAAGCTGACCCTTTCTGCTCTTCTGGATGGGAAGAACATTAATGCAGGCGGCCACAAGTTGGGTTTGGGTCTGGAGTTTGAGGCATAGGAAGCCGAGGATTGCAATAATCCTGACTTGATTTTTTTTTTTTTTTTTTTTTTACCTACCCTCACAAACCTTGTCTCTCTTAGATTCCCTGGCCGAGGACATACACTCGGTCAAATTATGCATTAGTGGTGGCTCACTACTTGAGAGTGTTACAAACGACACTGCTATAGGTCACACAGAACGAAAGAAGAGCGTAAATGGCTTTAAAAATGTATTTTCAGTACATTATTGAGATTATTTATTTCAGTGTTGATCATGACAGAATATTTTACAGATTTTTGGAGGGAAGAGCCGCTAAAAACAGAGACGTTTACATCAGAAAACACTAACACTAGGTGACAACATTCCTGATCCACGGTTTTCACCCCAACAAACCTTGAAAGAAGGGACCCGTATATAAGAGAACACACTCCGACTTCACGACTTTAGTTGTAGACACCAGACTTTTGGGTGCGTTTCGTGTTTGTCTTGTCTGTGCGAGTGAAACCACACGTGTATCTTGTCCATTATTGTTTTACTGCTGCATACTGCCTGTACCTTCTATGGCAAACTCTTTCAGCTGTCCCTGGACTAGAGGAGATTGGAAACAACCTTCAGATGTGCCGGGGAAGAGCTTTAAAGATCTGAATAGGTGGATGTAGTCTTCCGTTTTTAAATGTAGGAGTAGAATACTGTGGATTTGGCAGTATGGTTACTTTAAGTTGAATAAAACATTTGAACCTGGACCACACTACTGGATTGTGCAGTTTGATTTCTTATTCAAAATAATATATATATATATATATATATATATATATATTACACACACTTTAAGGTGTCTCAGAAAATTGTGATTAAGAATGCAATAAAACATTATAATCCAAATCAATATTCATTGTATTAATACCATCGATGAAACCACAAGGCTGACACAGGTGTGTAAATTCAGGGGTGTGAAAATGGAAATGAAAATGCATTATATTCAGTGCTGCACGGGAGAGGGCGCCATTGTGCCAATCATTCTTTCAAAATCTCCTTTAATAAAACATAAATCAAAAGCTTATTTGTTAAAAATGATGATAGGAAACATTTTTAGCTTTTGTTTAGAATTGTAAATGAGTTCAAATTTGTAATTTATACATCAAGTCATAATCAACCACTCACCCTCCGACATTAGTCTGAATAGAGGAGAGTGTGCAAAAAAAGAAAATCTATTAAAGTGTGTCCAAGTGGATAAACAGAGATTGATAAGCTTAACTCGTCATTTTTATCACTGTAAGTTTTGAAGATAATCAACATTAAACATTGTTGCCTGAGAGCAGGGGTGGAAAGAGTACTGAAAAAATATACTCAAGTAAAAGTACTATTACTTCCCAAAAAATGTAGTGTGAGTAGAGTTAGGGTATGTTCAGACTGCAGGCCAATCAGATGTTTCCCTCAAATCAGATCTTTTCAGGCTGACTGTCTATTAATTGCAAGTGATCAAATAAGTTTTGCGTGTCCAGTCCAAAACTCCTCCGTCGCACAGGAAAATGCTGAAATCTTTGGACGTACCATTTAATTCAGATTTCGTGTGTGTGTGTGTGTGTGTGTGTGTGTGTGAAAAATGATTAGGGCTGTCCCCAGAGGCATAATAATTTTAACCAAATCCTCAGATGTAAACATCAATGATACAGCCTTACAAAATCCCCAACTTTTTGTAAATGGTCTTTTCTTTTCTAATAAATGTTCTAATAACAACTTTATAAGAAACTCCTTTAATGACTGATTCATTGATTGTTCCATGTTAATTCAAAAAGGCTTAAACCAAAGACAAGTCATTTCACTCGGCGGCCATCTTAGAAACGCCTCTCGGGCATTCAAGTGCAGCTTCTATCTCTTTGAATGGGGAAACATCAAATTCTCCAAAGCTGTTTGCCAAGCTTTTGATTACATTTCATATTTGAAATCACCAATGAAATCTGACAACTGTCTCATAAATTTTGTTTCTAAACGCTCAGATCATGACAAAAAAAAAACCTGTATTTTTTAGACTGGATCAAGCTAATGCATAACGCAGTCCTAAATGCGTGTCTCTTTTGCCTTATTTTATGAGGCGCGCGTCTGACTGTTTCTATAGGTACTATAGAATATACTGCTTCTAATGGCCGCTGCAGTGATGCGATGACTTTACCAATCGGTGATTGGCTCTTATTTAGAAGGCGGGACTTATTCCGCCATATTGTGCGTTGCACTTTTTTAATTTTTTTATTGACACTCACAACAGCACCCTAAGCAGCAACCTCCCCCAGTTTCTCTTGAAGCCAAAACGGAAGTGACTTAAACTGCGATTCATCGACTGGCCGCTAGGGACAGGCTCCAAAAGAGAACAGAATCTCATTGACCCCCATGTTAAAATGACCAACTTTACAGCAGAAAAAAACATGTTTACAGCCTGGATCAAATTGTGGTTTTGGTCTATACAGCTAATTTTGCCCTTCATGACAACTCTGAGGGGGGTGAATTTTTTTTTTATAACTCATCCGTTTAAATTATATTAAGTCTTAAAGTTCTGCATAATTAAGCGCGTGGTCATTTGAGTGACAGGTTTGCCGCTGCTGTCTGTGAGCCGTCATGTTACCTCAGCTAATTCCAGCCGCTGAATTTGGCATCTCTGCCGCGTTTGTGCTTTTTTTCTGGATTAATTTATACAATTATAAAATAATAATATATACAATTATAAAATAATATGGCTTGCTGCGTTAATGGTCGAGACTTGAGACGTGCACGCATGCAGAAGATAAACGGAACACACGTTGTTGGATCGGCTTGGCATTAGCTAAAAGATTTGTTCCTGAGATTTACTACAATGACAATGGCGGGAGGGAATAAAACTCCGACAGCACTGCTTGGATATTATTTAACTGCTGCATTTTGAAAAATTATACTTTGGACGCAGATTCATTTGTTTGTGAGATATATATGATCATATACAGTTTTACAACATAAACGCTGCTCAAGTTGCATCATTTCTTGAAGAACGATGATAGAGAGCAGATCATTCAGAAGAAATGTGATGCAAACAATGGATAATATATCAATATTTAATGGATTTAACACTTTTGTGGACAAAAAGTACTGTTTTTTTGTTTTTCAATGGACGCTCATGGACACATGCAACGGATTGGATTCATCTCGCGATCGCTTTTTCATTATAAAGGTATGAAGTCCTGTTTGATTTTTCATGTTGTTATTTGCACACCCGACACAAATTACAATTACTGGTGCTGGAGCATCTAAATAGTTTTTTTTACGTAATCGTAAAAAAATGATATAACTTGTTATCTTTATTAATATTTTAGATAGTGTCTCAGATAGATAGATTTATCCTTTGCCTGATAACATGATCACGTCACGCTAGGCGGGCGTGGTTTCAGTAATCAGTCACCTCAGTTCCAACCACGTCCCGCCTCTTTGCCCATTGCTAAGATGGCAGCGGCCTCATTTTTGCTTCAAAAATGCTCTTCAGAAATCTACGGATGACGTCATGGTCACTACGTCCATATTTTTTTACACTCTATGCAGTTCACAGGTAATAACAAAATACAAAGGAGAAAAAAAACAAACACCTGGGGGACATAATATAAATTGGACATATTGACAAATTATGAGAATTACATGACACTGAAAAAAGGAAAAGAATTTCAAACAGGCTAATGTTTTTAAGGTATTTTTGTTTTCAGACAATTTAATTGAAGTGAGGTATTAAGAGGTTTAGTATTTAGATATTTAGATTTATGAATGTGGAATTTAGCTAGTAACAAGATCAAATTAATAACATAAAACTGACTTTTTTTAAGATTGCTCAATAAAACCTAGTACCACATCCTTGCGTTGCACTTTCTCCCATTCAAAACAATACGAGTGACGTGTCTTGTGTTATTCTGTATTCTTTGCTTAAACCTCACCTTATACTGTATCATGGCACATTACCGTATAAATATATTATTTCTAACAAAGTGAAATAACTTATTCATAGATGTTATCCCATAAATGCACACATTAGTAGATATATTACTGTTTGTGATAAATGTACTTTTTGCAACATATTCAGGTATATTTCTCTATTTCATTTTGGATTGATTCCAAGATAGAATGACAAATAACTTTACATTTGAAACCTTGTGACATTTTACTTTATCAAACTCATTTTATTCTGAAGAACAAAATTACATCTTTTAATTATCTTGGTAAAGTTTTACGTTCATAAGAAAACCTCATATATTGTCTTTTGTTACTGATCTCATGATATACTTTGAAACTTTCAAATATGAAAACACAAAAACAAGAAACTCATAAAAATAATTACAATTTCAAAGCGTTTCAGATTTATGTAACTGCCCAAACATATGGATCGCTTCTACAGAAGTGGTGTAAAATTCCTGATGGTCTCACTCTTAATTCTTTTGCAGTTAACATGTTTATAAGGCCACCTAGAATGTGTGAATTGTATGTACAAATCAAACCAATGACCCTGATTTATGGTTGTGAACCTAGAATGTAAGAATCAAGTCAAGTTATTTCTATAGCGCTTTATACAATACAGATTGTTTCAAAGCAGTTTTACAGTGATAACAGGAAAATGATGATCACTAATGCAAAAAGTTCATTTCGGCAGCTCTAAAAGAGAATAGTGATAATGTCATTGTTCAGCTGAAGTCAGTTCAGTGTCGATTCAGTTCCATTGTAAAATCATCAATTATTGAATGAGTTAATTTCATCTATAAAGCAGCTCTGCAGAAAACAGTGATGTCCTCCTCATGCTCTCATCCAATAGTGTCAGTGCAGTCAGATCAATAATACTGTTGAATATTAAAGTGCCCCTGTGGTGAAAATCAAGTTTTTAATGTTGTTTATATGTCTATGTGATGTTTTTAATATGCTTTAAGACAAAGCAAGTGCAAATTCATCAGTCAACACCATTGCTGAGTATTTTCTCTTTAAAACTGCAGTAAAAAAAAAGAGTCTTAAACCCGTGGTTTGAATTCGCTGGTGTTTCTGACGTCACAAACTACCTTAACCAATCATGCTAACGTGTGATTGTCAACAAGTGGATCTCTGAGCTGGTGGGAGTAAGTGGAGGCGGGGCTAATTAGCATATTCATAGAACCCCATATACTAAATGAGGCAAGGGTGTAGAGTTACAATCAAGCTATTTTAAGGAATTTCAAGGAAAAATATGTTTAAATATGTCATTTTGGTGATCAAATATGAGTTTTGAGGGATCAAATTATTGACTACAGGGGGACTTTAATGGTACTTTTCCACTGCATGGTACAGCGCAACTATAACGATCAGTCTATAATCCCACCCACTTTGAAGCGGTACTAATGGCAGTGGAAAAGCAAACCGAGCCAAGCGCAGTGTTAAAGCACCAAACGTGTCACACTCAATTAATTGTTGTGAATCCCACTCAAAAATATCTGCTACATATGGTGAGATAATCATGTAGGGTTAATATTGGACACAATAAAACAATTAACAACAATTAATCACTTGTAAATGATGTAAACTGATGATTCTCATCCTTTGAGTTAACACATACATTTTTGATGTTTTTAAACATTATTTACATGCAGCCTTATTTTCATCCAGTATTTCATATTAGGGGTATAAATTCATTTATTGTAATTGACAGGTGTGATGATCAGTGGAGTTGAGTTTTTACCTCCATCATTAAGGCCTGGGCAAAAATATGGACAGAGTTTGTCAGTGAAAGACTGACCAGTGAAAGAGTAGATATGAGAGCTGGACTCCACATCATAAAAGGAGACCAGACCCTCCTCATAATCCACAAACACACCGACCCGCTGCGGCTTCACTCTCAGAGACAGAGAGACAGGAGGACCATCAAAGGCTTTATATTTATTTTCATTCCTCAGAACCACAGCCCAGTATCCATTACTGGGTCTCAGTTTGATCTCTCCCTTCCTGATAATGGATTCTCTGGCCACTCCTAAATCCCAGTTAGTCTTTTCCTTGACCTGCACCTCAAAATAAAATCTCCCTAAGGAGAATCCCTCCTTTCCCAAAACAAGTATACATTGATCAAATCTCTCTGGTTTGTCTGGGAGTTTCTGACTAATGTCTCCACATCTCACTTGTTTTCCATCATCAGACAGGATGAGGCTTGGATGAGCTGTATCAGGATCCAGAGTCACATCCACTGAGAAAACAAAGAATATAAATTACAAATGCAAAATACAAAGATTTTGTGATGATAATGTTTTTAATATTTAATCGGTTTTTAATCATTAGTTCAGTAATGAAGCTGTGAGTATAGTGCAGACACACACACTGTACCTGCATACTGCTGCATCCTCTTCAGCTCTGCAGAGACTAATGAAAATAAAACATCATCAGATCTATGAGATGTGTGGAATTATAGACAAGCTTTAAGGTTATATTTAAAGAACTGAATAAATATCATGTTTTATCTGATCAATGTGTGTGTCTTTTTTAGCACCGCTGAGCTGTTCAAGCTACAGGCCTGATATTTCTGGCACACCTCTCTTCTCACGAAGATCAGATCTGCCTCTAAAACCCATGATGTCTATTAATTTGATTGTCTGCTTTTGTAGTTTTGGTGAAACTGGTGCGATTTCATTTTAAAACACATAACTTTTGCTACAGTTACCAAGGTCCAGAGTTGGGAAGGTTACTTTTGAAATATATTCTGTTACAGTTACAAAAATTATTTAGTAACGTAATCCAAGCACCACAATATGAAAGTAATGTAATCCAATTACTTTTGGATTCCTTTAAAGTCACATATGTAAATAAAGTCAGGTAAAAAGTAATACCAACAAAGTACTTTTATAAATTTAAAATAAAAACTAATAAAAACTTCTAAAACTAAGCAATCGTGTCTTGTTTCACCAACTTCCAACTAGAGATTACACACATACACACACACACACACAGATATATATATACACAGTATATATATATATCTATATATATATATAGGTGTGTATGACTTTCTTCTTTTTTGATGAACACAGTCTGAAATATTTTAATATCCTGATGCATCCGAGCTTTATAATGGCAGTGAAAGGGATCAATGAGTATGAGCTGAAGAAAGTGCATCCATCCACATCCATCCACCATAAATGTACTCCACTCGGCTCCGGGGGGTTAATAAAGGCCTTCTGAAGTGAGACAATGCGTTTGTGTAAAAAAAAATATCCATATTTAACAAGTTATGAAGTAAAATATCTCGCTTCCGCACAAGCCACCTTCCGTATTCAAGTTACGAAGAAAGTGTAAAACTCTTGCAGTTCACGAAGCTTACGCTACGTCCTACACCTTCCCTATTCAACTTATGAAAATAGCTTAACTGATGCGACAGCAGTTTACACTTTCTTCATAACTTGAATATAGAAGGCAGTCTGGCAGAAGCTAGATATTTTATTTCATAACTGGTCTGGATATTTTTTTACACAAATGCATTGCTTCACTTCAGAAGGCCTTTATTAACCCCCCGGAGCCGTGTGGAGTACGTTTATGATGGATGGATGTGGATGGAGACACTTGCTTCAGCTTCGTACTCGTGACCCCTGTTCACTGTCATTATAAAGCTCGGATGCGTCAGGATATTTATTAAAATATCTCAGATTGTGTTCATCAGAAAGAAGAAAGTCATACACACCTAGGATGGATTGAGGGTGAGTAAAGCTTGGAATAATTTTCATTTGAAAGTGAACTAATCCTTTAATCTACATTTTCCAGCTCATTTTCCGTTAGAAACGTACATACAACTGCAATCATACAAACTATGGAATTTTAAATCACTAACAAACACTACATTTTAGCCAACATAATTTCTGTGCTAGTCGTAACTGCAAAGTTGGAAGTTGAGTCCTTTGTTAAAGAAAGCGTCTTCATAACTAGAAGGCATAATTTATGCTGTACAGCCTTTTTTCTCTTTGAAAACAAAATAACTGTGAAATTTCCAGAAATACTGTAAAAACATTTTTCCCTACAGGAAGCATCATAATTAATAACTCGGGCCGTTTACACGACACCGTTTTCAACTTAAAAAAAAGACTTAAGAAAAGGGTTCTTGCTAAAAAGAAATACTGTGATGTCAGAGTCTTAATGACTCTGAAATACAATGTTTATCCTCAGACAACAGAGGACCACTTGAGTAACCACTAACTCTCGTCTCTCTCTCATTTATTGTTAAGCTAAGTTTTCAGTGTACAGTCCAAGACCTGTAACTACATAATCACACACTTCCCTTATTTCAGCTTGAACCAGACTCATTATTCATAACTGATTCTTTTTACTATATAAAAAGATGATGAATATATATCTGTATGGTGTATTTGATACTGTCGTACCAATTAGCGTGAGTTTCTCCTGTAGAGTGTCCTGCAGTTGAGTTAGAGCTTTACTCAGAGTCTCCAGACTCGCATCAGTCTTCATACTGATCTCAGACAAGTTCCTGGTGATTCTAGGGCTGCACAGGGATGAGTAGGTCTACAGCAGAAGAGAGGAGAAATCCTTCAGCATGGGGAGTGTTATGGTGTCATATACTGCATTACCATTGATCAGAGAGATGTTGACTGACCTGTAGAAGGTGGAGGTGATCTTCAGTGTGTGAGAGCTCCTCCAGCTCAGTCTTTCTCATCTTTAGCTCCGTGATCTCCTGCTCCAGCTCTTCAATGAGCTCTTCCTCCTGTTTCTCTGCTGCTTTTTGCTGCTCCTCCATCATCTCCAGCAGTTCAGTCTGACATCTCTCAATGGAGCGGATGAGATCAGTGAAGAGCTCAACATGGGCTGCTTTCTCCTTCTCTGTGTTTCTCTGCTCAACCAGGTCAATCAACAAATTATTAGTGGTGTTTTATAAGACAAAGGTCAGTGTTACTATACAGGTGCTGGTCATATAATTAGAATATCATCAAAAAGTTGATTTATTTCACTAATTCCATTCAAAAAGTGAAACTTGTATATTATATTCATTCATTACACACAGACTGATATATTTCAAATGTTTATTTCTTTTAATTTTGATGATTATAACTGACAACTAAGGAAAATCCCAAATTCAGTATCTCAGAAAATTAGAATATTACTTAAGACCAATACAAAGAAAGGATTTTTAGAAATCTTGGCCAACTGAAAAGTATGAACATGAAAAGTATGAGCATGTACAGCACTCAATACTTAGTTATGGCTCCTTTTGCCTGAATTACTGCAGCAATGCGGCGTGGCATGGAGTCGATCAGTCTGTGGCACTGCTCAGGTGTTATAAGAGCCCAGGTTGCTCTGATAGTGGCCTTCAGCTCTTCTGCATTGTTGGGTCTGGCATATCGCATCTTCCTCTTCACAATACCACATAGATTTTCTATGGGGTTCAGGTCAGGCGAGTTTGCTGGCCAATTAAGAACAGGGATACCATGGTCTTTAAACCAGGTACTGGTAGGTTTGGCACTGTGTGCAGGTGCCAAGTCCTGTTGGAAAATTAAATCTGCATCTCCATAAAGTTGGTCAGCAGCAGGAAGCATGAAGTGCTCTAAAACTTCCTGGTATACAGCTGCGTTGACCTTGGACCTCAGAAAACACAGTGGACCAACACCAGCAGATGACATGGCACCCCAAACCATCACTGACTGTGGAAACTTTACACTGGACCTCAAGCAACGTGGATCGTGTGCATCTCCTCTCTTCCTTTAGACTCTGGGACCCTGATTTCCAAAGGAAATGCAAAATTTACTTTCATCAGAGAACATAACTTTGGACCACTCAGCAGCAGTCCAGTCCTTTTTGTCTTTAGCCCAGGCGAGACGCTTCTGACGCTGTCTGTTGTTCAAGAGTGGCTTGACACAAGGAATGAAACCCATGTCTTGCATACCTCTGTGCGTAGTGGTTCTTGAAGCACTGACTCCAGCTGCAGTCCACTCTTTGTGAATCTCCCTCACATTTTTGAATGGGTTTTGTTTCACAATCCTCTCCAGGGTGCGGTTATCCCTATTGCTTGTACACTTTTTTCTACCACATCTTTTCCTTCCCTTCGCCTCTCTATTAATGTGCTTGGACACAGAGCTCTGTGAACAGCCAGCCTCTTTTGCAATGACCTTTTGTGTCTTGCCCTCCTTGTGCAAGGTGTCAATGGTCGTCTTTTGGACAACTGTCAAGTCAGCAGTCTTCCCCATGATTGTGTAGCCTACAGAACTAGACTGAGAGACCATTTAAAGGCCTTTGCAGGTGTTTTGAGTTAATTAGCTGATTAGAGTGTGGCACCAGGTGTCTTCAATATTGAACCTTTTCACAATATTCTAATTTTCTGAGATACTGAATTTGGGATTTTCCTTAGTTGTCAGTTATAATCATCAAAATTAAAAGAAATAAACATTTGAAATATGTCAGTCTGTGTGTAATGAATGAATATAATATACAAGTTTCACTTTTTGAATGGAATTAGTGAAATAAATCAACTTTTTGATGATATTCTAATTATATGACCAGCACCTGTAGCTCATAATTCAGTGTATTAAGGGTTTTTCAAAATAACTCCATCCTGAACTGACTGCGCTGAATGTTTCTTCAAAGTGATCAAAGTAAAAACGAATAAAAAAGCAGCATGTAATCACGATTGCAACAGTGCTTTTATACAGAAATTCACTAAACACTAATTTAATATTCAGTATCTCACATTATAGACACAATACTGGCAGTTACTTTGTCTACAGCAAACACAAAACACAAATCACCAGAGTTAAATAAACTCTGCTTTAAGTACATATGGTCCCTCTCTAAATAGTGTTAAAGTAACACTGAAGCAGAGTTTAAGTTAATGAGACAATTAAGCGATTAATTAAGTGATGAATGAGTATTAGTGATGAACACCTGCTGTTAACAAGCAGAATCACTGAAGAAAAGATAATCCTCCTTTCCTGAGATCTTGAGAGATATAATATATTTTATGTTCAGCTGATTTCATCTAAGACTGTGGCTGAAGTCAGTTGTAGTTCTTGTGTTTCTCTTTTTGTCACTGATTTTGCTTGTTAACAGCAGGTGTTCATCACTAACGCTCAATCACCACTTATTTAATCGCTTAATTATCTCATTAATTTTAACTCTGCTTCAGTGTTACTTTAACACTATTTAGAGAGGGACCATATGTACTCTAATCAGAGTTGATTTAACTCTGGTGATTTTGCTGTGAACTTACAAAAAAACGTTAATGTTATGAAGCAACCAAAATACTTTTTGTAGGCCAAAAAAATAAAAAATAAATAACGACTTTATTCAACAATATCTAGTGATGGGTGATTTCAAAACACTGCTTCATGAAGCTCTACGAATCTTTTGTTTCGAATCAGTGGTTCAGAGTGCCAAAATCATGTGATTTTGGTAAACGAGGCTTCGTTACGTCATAAGTGTTTCGGAATTTCAATAGTTCACCTGAATTTGGCAGTTTGATTCATGCACCGAACCCTTTAAACACGCAACCCTTTAAACCAAATCAGTTAAGATCAATGATTCTTTCAAAGACTTGTCGCTTGTCGCCACCTACTGGTCTATCGATGTACCCTGCAGAAAGAGTCACTGTAAAATCCCCACCACTAAACACTGACAGTCTGTCTGGAACAAACAAAGACAAGTGGATTGATACAAACTGTGAAAAGTCCTCTGAATTACATAATTTAACTGACTTTTCTGACTTCTGATGAGTGTTTGATATCTTGAATCTTCTTGATTCTGTCCTGGATCATCTGCTGCACACCTTTCTGTGTTTTCATCAGTTGAGCCTAAAGGCAGAACAACACAGACACATTTATCATAACAGAGATTTACTGTCTTGTCAGGAAACTTACACAGTTGTTTTCATAATAAGCTTTTATTTCACAGGTTTAAATAAAATGTGTGTTGAGGCCTTAAAAGACCATTAAAAGTAGTTTTAATCGTAACTTCTACCTTCTTTTCTTCACTCTCCTCTTCTAAAGGAACAGTGTTGTGGTTCTTGTGGTCTGTCACGTCACACATCGGACACACACATGTCTGATCATCTCTACAGAACAGCTCCAGAGGTCTCTCATGTTTCTGACATATATAGTCCTCCAGATTACTCACAGGATTGATCAGTTTGTGTTTCTTTAAACCTGCCACTCTCAAATGACGCTCCAGGTGAGTTTCACAGTAAGAGCTCTGACACACCAGACACGACTTCAGGGCTTTCCGCTTTCTTTCCTCACAGATGTCACACAGAACTTCAGTTTCTTTAGAACTTCTGTTTTTTTCTCAGGACTTTTCTTCTTATAGTGATCTACAATCTCTCGAAGTGTGGTATTAATCTTGAGATCAGGTCTGTGCTTGAATGTTTCTTTACAGTATGGACAGCTGCAGGTCTGGCTGTTGTCCCAGCACTTATTCAGACAAGTCTTGCAGAAGTTGTGTCCACATGGAGTGCTGACAGGATCAGTGAACACGTCCAGACATATAGAGCACTGAAGCTCTTCAGTCAGTGGACCACTGGAGGATGACAAATCTGGAAAGAGAAATTATGAGAATTAATGACCTTCAGTAGTAATCAAATGTAGTTTGACAGAATGTGAACATTGTGCAGAGCTAGAATCTGAACAACGTGGCTACTTTGAAGAAGCTTAAATATAAGATAGTTTTGATTTGTTTAACATTTTTGCTCACTACATAATTCTCATAGGCCTACTTTGTTTGTGTTATTTCATAGTTCTTATGACTGAAGTGTGGAAAATTGCCATAATTAAGAATGAGCTGTTCAAAAATTCACTTGTGCTGTACATTCTTCAGCAATAGTCATCCATTAAATAATGTTTTCCATTAAAGGAAAATGAAAGTCATGCAGCAAATCTTTTTTCTTAACTTACCTGCAGTCAGACTTACACTCTGTCCTCTGGTCTCTCTTCCTTTTGATGATATTGATGCCGATTCTGCCATTGCTCTTCCCTTATTTAAGCCTTTTCAAGATGAACCACAAAAAAACTAAACTAGGGGCTGCTGATCAGAAAAATACAAATTATTAATTCTCTCCTCAAAATAAACAGATATGTTTTAGGACTGTGTAATTAGGGGCCAAGCACTGAAGGTGCGATGGCACCTATTGTAATCGTTAGTTCTTCTTCTTCTGCTCTTGAGTCTACGGCAGCCTATAGAACCGTATGGTTAACCAATCCGATTTTGTAGTCTCTAACTCAATCCTTCTAGCACCACCAACTGCCCAAAATTTCACATACATTTATGCTAATAACTTTTGAACCATAAGGGCTAGAAACAAAATTCTTTTGTCCTCTGATTCCTTGGCACAAGATGATTCGATGCCATGAAACTATGAAGTCATGAAACTTTCCTCCATTTTGAAATTCCTGAAAAACCTACTTTTTCTAACTCCTCCTAGGCCGTTGCTCCAATTTTCATTTTAATAAAACCAGATCATCTTCAGACCATGCCCACAAAAAGTTATAGTATTCAAGTCAATCCCTCAAACCATTTTCGAATAACTCACAAAAATTTTATGTGAAGCTTGTGAAAATATATTTAAGGCTGTATCTCCACAATGCTTTATCGTAATCAGACCAAACTTGTTACATCACAAGCATGACCTGAAGTTACATGCTGCGTTTCAACGCATCGCCACCTACTGGTCTGGATATACGAAAAATTTATATTTTTGCTTATAACTTATAAACGGTTTGTCCAAAAATCATAATAATGGTCTTGTTAGATTCGGGGCGGCATTCCGAGTTAAATGATATCCAATTTTCCCATATCGACCATTTTGCATTTTGTAGTAAAATGTTGTATTTTATGAACACATCAGCATATTGTTACGGAACTTGGCATAATGACCTGAAGGAGCCTGAGATGTTTCGAGCCAGCGCCACCTAGTGATAAAATCAAATATTCACATGCTTAGAACTTTTATTGTGGTCGACTTATTTTCATGGGAGTCATCTCCTTAGATTCCTGAATCCTTACCGAGTCCAACGATACCAAACATGCTAGGTTCCTCTTATAGTTTGTGCAACGTTGTGATTTAGCATTCAAACAACTTTCGTGAATATCTTCGAAACCGTTAGTCCGACCGAGACAAAACCACCCTAGGAAAAACATACCTCAAAAAATATTGCTGTCATTTTAATTACAAAATGACAAAAAAAAATCCAAATCTGTAACTGCAATGGTTTTGCATATTGCTATATTTTACGAATGCACTGGCATATTGTTACAAAACTCAGTGTCTTCGGCACCATGCACGGAAGGTACTCAAAATGTTTTGGGGCAGCACCCCCTTGTGGTCAAAAATTGTAATGAAATTATATTATAAGACATTATACCTCATTACAACTCATTGTATTTCACCTTTTTGCTCAAAATTATCTCCAAATGCCTTTATTTACTAATTTTTACAGTTGATCTGTTTGCTTCTATGATTTCTTCTGTTGTGCTTGGCCCCTTAATTGCTGCTTGCAGCTATATTTTTATATCTATAGTTTCCATGTTGTGTGAAAAACAACAAACTTTACATCCAATCAGTCAAATGACATATACAATACAATTCTGAAACCATTTCAATACAGTGAACAACTAAAGTAGTTGAGTATTTGACATGCTTAGACCTGGTTCTGTTCAACTTTATTCAGTTTGTCATAAATCCTACTAAACCAGAGCAATTCCATCAGAAACCTATTCAGCACAGTCTCTCATTTACCTGTGAGTATCAGATGTGTCCACAAGTCTCTTTGAACGGCTCAATAAATATTCTGTTGTTTAAAGAAGTTGATCGTTTCAGTGGTCCATATTGTTGTTGATCAAGTTAGTTTCATTTTCTCTTCTACAGTGATGTCAGAGCTCTTCCTGTATTTACACATTTACATTTGTCTCTGTATTTGGTGTGTTGGGTTCATGCATGTCTGTATGAGTGTTATGGTGTTATATAATATATATATATATATATATATATATATATATATATATATATATATATATATATATATAAGCAATACCCCAAAGTGATTTTTTTTTTTAAATAAAATAATTAGGGTTATCCCCAGTGGCATAATAATTTTAACAAAATATCAATGATACAACCTTACAAAATCCCCAACTTTTTGTAAATGGACTTTTCTTTTATGATGAACGTTAAACTTTTTAAGAAACTCCTTTAATGTTGGATCCAGTCCTCCATGTAAATCTCGCCTTATATCACACTTTTTGCAACAAATTCCGCGTGAAAATCGAGGACTTTGCAACCCCAGTCACAACGCAGCGACTACACGGAGCATGCGCGCTGACGACGGCATCACTCAAGATGGCGACGTTACGGAAGACTCGATGCGGGGATTCAGCTATGGGAATATTCGCAGTTTTAATGTCACTGCAGATCTTTTCTGTGAGCTGTGTTCCACTAACATCAGCAGGTTAGTGAGGGATTTCCCTTCAAACATCGACGGGTTGTTCACTGCGGCCAGGGGTGTCATTTATTTAACATATAGCTCATACAATCGAGCCCAAGTTTCGTGTGAAAGTTAACCTGTGAATCACTTTCCTTTTTGCCACTTAAATGTCTTTCTCATCAAATGTTTGTCATTGTACGAATAAATAGCACGTTTACATTCTGTTATATAAGCCATAGAAAACTCACACAAGACTCTTTGATTCCGATACCGGAAGTCTCGTGCTTTTTGTGACGTGGTCAGTTTGTCAGCTGCCTTCGTAAACAAAACGTGAACTTTGGGTTTTGACTCCTGAAATCGTGTACAATTTAACAATTTACTCATGGAGGTTAAAATGAAAGATTGCAAAAGAAAAGTTTGTTAACCAGAATATAAAAGGATATTAGAGACCTTTAATACTTCTCGAGTAACAGGCATGCAAACTTGAGGAAAAAAACCCAAAAACAACACAAGTGATTTTTTGCCATTTTTGAACTGTCACGTTGGCAAACAAGATTGCTAAAGTCAACAAATTTTACTAATAGACCTACCATTCTCTGTGTAAAAATAAAATGAAGATGCTGCCATCTTTATAAAGTCAAATTTACACCCTTTAATTTGTCTCCAAATCTCAGGTGAAAATTGTCATTTTGACCATCCTATACAAAATATTGGATTACTCAGTAAATATACATCTGTGACATTTGTCTTTATTCAGAAAAAAATATATATATATATTATAAAATATATGTGTATATGTGATGTGATCTGCGAAAACCCATCACATGGTGAAATATTAACATGTGAAAGCTGAATTCAAGCCCTTTCCAAATCTGTTTTTACTTCTTGTGTGTAATAAAAGTTATGGTTATCTGAAGTCGGCTGATCGCTCTGATTTTCAGGAACAGAATTCTGAGAAAAACGGGTGTAAATAACTGTCACCCCCTTTTTCGCACAGACATGAAAATGCACTATCCAAACATAAATGGTTGTAATTGGAATATAGCCCTAAGGTTGGGCTTGTTTTAAAGAAAACCATTGTCAGATTATTGTAGAAGTGAAATAAATTATGAAAGTGAAATATAAAAAGTTATAGAAGTTTAAGTTTATGAAAAAATAAAAATATAATTGTTTATATTTTATAATAATATATTACAAAGCATGTTTTACTTTTGAACTGCAAGAAAATAAAAGCCAAAAATGTCAACATTCCAAATTTTAGGTTGAAATATTTCAAAAATGAGCTTTCAGTAAGATTTTGTTTGGGCGCAGTACCAAACTTTTTCACTAGATGACACCCAAGCTCCATATCTGACCATTTAAGGGCGCCTCCATTTATTTGAGTAATCTGAACCATATATTTCCATATTTTTTTCATACATTTTATGAAGTAGACATCCTATTCAGAAGTAGTATGGGTAGTTTGGCAGTATTTGATTTGAATTCACCCTCTAATAAACACATAATAAGAACATGTGTTCTCTTGTGCTCCGCCTTCTCATGATAACGTTGTATTAGAAAAAAAAAAATCTTTGCTTGCCGTAGTTTATACAAGACTGGCGGGAAATTTGCATTAATACACCTTCATTCTACATGTTATGTGTGGTTTATTTTGATAGGTGAACTGTCTTTGTAGTGTTACGAAAGGGAAAGCTATGGTCGTTTTTTTTTTTTTTTTACCTCCGCTGGGAGTGTTCTCAAACAGTAACGTTCGAGAAAGACAGTCTTGCCACTATAAATCGCTATTTTTCTGCACTTAACAGGTGAATTTTGCCAAGATGTTTTCCAGACAAGATGTTATAGAATGATAATTTAATGAATACCCAATTTTGACAAAAAAAAATGACATTCAACCTATTTTTTGACTTTACTGAAAACGTTCCATCGCAACATCAGACAGGTTTTCCCAGATCTCATCACATATATATTAACAAAATCAAAAAGTTTCTGATTTTTTTTTTTTTTCCTCCAAAAATTTTACGTTCAGCAGGTGCAAATTCATTGACTTTTGAAAATTAAGTAAATTTTTTACCAGGGAAGAAGCTGTTTTGATGCACAGTTGATTGAGGCAATCAGTTACCTCAAAGTTTGCTTTAAAGTTGCCTTGATGTGAACATTTTTATTAGTGTAGACTTAGCTAAGCTAATTCATGCTATCTTGTTAATTTGCTAACATGTTAACAATAGCATGGTATTGATAGCACCTCTTGTCACCATGATGTTAACTCTCCAAAAACCCACATTAACAGAAACTCTTCTAAATTAGCATAACAAAATATTAATCACTACTGAATCTCCCACTTAACAAAAAAAAAAAACAAAAACAAAAAAAAAACATTACGTAACACTTAATTTTAGCATTTACTCTCCCTTTCGAGTGCCATGGGCAAAACATGCTGGGAAATAGAAATCCCAGCCCAGTTTCAGTTAAACTTAAGTTTGTCTAAATTAAAAGAAATAAGTTCATAAAACTCAAAACAATGAAACAGTTCAGTTTACTTAAAATTTATCAGTTCTGTGAACTGAAACGAAGTGCTAAATACTCATAAAAGTTAATTCGACTGAACTAATTTGTTTAATTTAAGTTTGTCCTACTCAAACCAATTAATTATTTTGAGCGTTAGGGTTCACAGTGTGTGATCGTACGTGTCAAAGTTTTAATAGACACAGGTGAATCATTGTCATTAAGAATAAAATCGTGTGGGTGTTTGAATTAAGTTTGCGATCTTTTACGATTAATCATGCAGCTCTACGTGAAACTGTGGCCTGTATTCATTCACATTCATGTCCTCGACAGATGTAAAAGCTCCATCCTCATCTGTTGCGGCACAGGACGTTGTTAAGAATATAAATGCAAACATCACAGTAGCTCCTCATAAGGAAGTGTTGAATACCCAGAACATCAGTAATGGGAGCAAATCGGGCAATGTTTCGATTGCGACGCCAGCTCCCGCTATTGACACCGACAGCAGCACCAAAGCAGCAGTCTCTCCCACCGCTCCACCTACGACCACTGCCGCAGACCAGCACAAAACCACTCCAGAACAGACCACATCTGCCAAACATGGCCCACCAGACACTACCGCTGCACCTGCAAACACGCCAGCAGCCGTCTCCACCCCTGCAGGAGGCAAAGCAGAGAGCACCGTAGATTACACGAGTGAAAGCACGTCTCCAGGACTGGCTCCAGGCTTGAAAGGCAACATAGATGATGAGAATGATGATGATGATGATGATGATAATGATGAATACTTGAGTGAAGCACCTCAACACAACCAGGGTATGGGGAAAGACCACACTCCCCCTGAGAGCGCTGAAGAAATACATGTTCAAATCAAGGACACAACCATCTATACAACCCAGGATGAAGATTCCCACTTCTTCTTTCATCTGGTTGTCATCGCCTTTCTAGTTGCCATCGTGTACATCACCTACCACAACAAGAGAAAGGTATGTGGCAGCTTGTTTGATTGGATGTGGCATTGCAAAACAAAATGGGCTTCTCTTTGATCTAATTGCATTATTTGTAGGGCATTTATGTAATTTAAACAGGTTTTTGAATGTCTAATAAACATTTAATTTCACAAACCTTGCAGTCTTAGTTGAGACTTGCAGACTTTCGTTTTCAAATTAGCGGCAATTGCTTGAATGGTGGGTTATTATTCTTGATGAAAAACACAACTAATCCTTTGCATGTTCCCTATTAGCACTGGGTTTAAATCCAAAATATTGCAAAAATTCAAACATCTTCCGCTATCGTCTTGTCAGTCAGCTCCTCACTCTTGTGATAAATGAAATCTGTCTCCTGCTGCTGATCTGTGCTGCGACTCTTATTCGGCCCATGCAGCATTGAGCAGATGTGTTCAGTTTGTAATTACAGTGTCTGTTTTCTAACTGAACTAAATGATTTTTATTACTATAAAAAAATCAAAACGCCAGTGGGGGCGGTGGCGCGGTGGGCAATTGACGTAACCGGTGTTGTGGTAACGGCGCCGACTATCGCAGCAAGCCTTATATCCACTTTATATCCACTACATGCCACTTTATATATGGTATATTTATCCACTAATACCTGCTTTCTAAGGCATCAGCATCGGCCTTCAAGAAATCAATATCTGTCTACCACTAATTATTTGAGAGAAATGCAATAATTGTGCAGTTTAAAATATAAATTTCAGTCACTTTTTACTATTTAAGGGAAATTTAAATGCGTAATGCGCTGTTGTGTCTCATTTTCCTGTGTAGCACTGCAAACTTTAACCCTGTAACGCCTGACATGTGAAATAACAGTCAGAAAAATAAATTTTTATATTAATATAATTTATATAGATTTCGATCATTATTAATATATATATATTTTTTAATCTAAAAAAAGTTTGCATTTGTTTTTGTTGAGTATCATATTTGAAACATCAGGCTTTTATGGCTCATATAGTATGATATAGAGATAATATAGAGGGAACACCTGAGGCCCAAACTGAGCAAAAATATGCAATTAGATGCAGATATTATTTATATGGCCAGAAAGGGAGTTATTCTCTATATCAGTGTCACTGTTTCTGAACTCTCTGAAACGCCTCCATTGTAGTCTTGAGTTTTCTTCCGGGAATGAACACGTCTTAATATTCCTCATTTAAATATTCATACGCAGAATAAAGGGGCGGGGCGGGGCCTGGTTGAGTTAGTTAGTAGTGTGTTGAAACTGGCGGTTATGGTAAGGGGGGGGATATTTCCCAAACACCAATCACAACACACTGCTCCAGCTGACCAATCAGAGCACATTGTGCTTTTTAGAAGGAGGGGCTTCATTGAGACAGGAACTAAACAGAGCGTTACTGACAGACTGGAAAGAGAGGAGCTGCAACAATGGAGAATATGAGGAAAATAATCAACATTCAAGCAGGAAAACCTGTTCTAGTAGACTCAAAAAGCAAAATCATGACTTTGAGAAAGGGCATAATATATCCACATTAATATGATTAAAAAAATGTATGGATAAGTAATCCTAAATTGCTTCAGTCCAGTAAGTGTTCATCTTGAAATATTACTAACAGTATAAAAGTTTTTTCTTACGTTTACTTTACTTTACAGGTTTATCAGCACTTTTGATCATGAAGATAATTTAGAGGTAGGCTTTCTGTGATAGTTTTACCGGTGTTCAGCCGCAACACCGATTACATCGCCCACCGCAAAAATGTATATAGTAATAAAAATAATTTAGTTCAATTAGAAAACAGACACTACAATTAAAAACTGAACGTGTCTGCTTAATTCAGCGTGAGCCGAACAAGAGTCGCAGCACAGATCAGCAGCAGGAGACAGATTTCATTTATCACGATAGTGAGGAGCTGACTTTCTGTGGAAATGAAGAAGAAAAACAGAATATAAAAAACTCTGTTGTGAAGTACACAAAGACAGCCAGTCGGTGCATGTCGCTAATAAGTGATTTCTGCATGTCTGAATGAACGGTTTCGTCTCACACAAAAACTCACACACGTGATGCTCAGGGTGTTTTCAGTGTCTGCCGTCTCAATATATGAGGACATGAACATATGAACTGTATCTCCAGAGCTGCTTTGAGAGTCTCTTCACAAACTTTTCACTGTTTCATGTGAGGAAAAACTACTGTCAAATACACACTGAAACTGAAACTATGATCTTCACGACAAAGTTTGGTTTAACTTCAAGAAATTATGACAGAAATATCACTACTGTAACTTGAAATGTACTTCTTAACGCAATGAAATTATTATTTCTAAGGAATATCATACAACCAAAATATTTTTTTTATTCATATTTTGAATTTATACAGTTCTCTTGTGCAGCATCTTATTTGACAAAAAATAAAAATGCAATGTTTTGTTGTAAGTTAATTGTTATATTTTCATTTGATTACATTTTTAAAGCTTGATTAAATTGTCAAAGTTTATATACATTTGTATTAAGTCATAAAACACAGAATCCCAAAAAATGAAATGGAAAACACTGAATTTAGGGAAAAATAAAATGGATTTTTAAATTAAAAGGTAGCTACTCTATGGAGTTTGTTTACATTCATTCTCAAGGTCAAACAAATATGTGGAAAGCATTTCCTTCAATGTCAAAAAACAAAAATCGGCCCATTGCTGCTCTTAAAATGTATTAAAAAGACAACGTTTCGACCAAAAAGGTCTTTGTCAGGTCAGACAAAACTGATGAAGACCTTTTTGTTCGAAAGTTTGTCTTTTTAATTTTTGAGAGCAGCAGTGGTAATGTGCCGATTTTTGTTTTTTGACATTCAGGTGTTTCTGATGGTCAAGCACCTGCTCTAAGTTGTTTTGGGATGTGTGCAAACTACTTTCTTCTCGAAAGCATTTCCTTCCCCATTAATGGTAAATGAATATTGTGATAAATATCGATATCCTATGATATGGAAAAAAAATTCGCCCAGTCTTGGCGCATATCAATAAAATTAGAAATGCACTGATATATCGGCCAATAATTGGTATTATCGACAGTTTAAAAACAGCTGATAGTCAGGGCAGATATATCCTGTCAATCAAAAGAGAGCAGGAAAATGCACTGCATTTGTGCTTTGTGTAAAGAAAATGCTAAGAAACCAGTTTGATGTTTAATAATAATAGTAATTATATGAATTAATAACATTCAGAAAGTTAAGAAATATTCATTTAATTTTCAGAATTTAGTTAATGTGATTAATATTAATTTGAGTAATGTTTGTTTATAACTAATGCCGGTTACTCTGAAAAAAGTTGATGAAATGCAGAGAATAAAGTTTTTATTTGCATTTCTTTCAAAATATAGTAAAATATAATGAGAACCCCCAAACTATCGTTATTGGTATCGGCAGATATCACTCTGAATAATCGGTTATCGGTAGAGAAATTTAGTAATTAAAATCACTTGGTTTTTAAACAGAAATGCTTAAAAATGCATGCAAATGTGTAGCTTTCTTGATGGCAACGGCAACGTCATGTGAGCATAACTGCGATAAAGATGATAGTCCATAAATCTCTACCGGTTGACAAATTTCTACCTGTTTATTGTGTCTATCTTTCTATCAGTGATTATGATCAAAAGAAAATAAGCTTAGATGATGTTCAAATTTTATGCCCTTGTTGTTATGGTATTTTCTCTCATGTGGTATCAAAAAATGGTATCAAATATCGATTTTCTAAAAAAGTACTGTATTGTAAAGTTAGAAATTTCAATATCATGTCAACACCAGTTCAGATCAAGCAGTATATAAAATCAAGGTGATGAAATGCATATAAGTGAATAGATTTTCCCCACACATTCAGCATTGAATGATCAAGTCATAATGTCATCATTATTCACCCTTTTCTCTGTATCTTTCCTCTTGTGTAGCTGATGCTGCTGGCTCAGAGTCGCCGCTGGCGAGACGGCTTCTGCTCACGCGGGGTGGAGTATCACCGGCTCGACCAGAACGTCAACGAGGCCATGCCTTCGCTCAAGATGACCAACGATTACATCTTTTGACCATCTGAAGAAGAGGAAACGCAAACAGTTGATTTTGTCTACACATGGTGTCTTATTTAATCAAGGGGAGGAGGGATTGTGCTTTAATAGTCGTTCGTTTATTTCGTGTGCATTCTTTTCTGCTTGTGTGTTTTCTTTGGTGTCTATGACAGCAGATGTTTTGAATGCTGCTGATGTGTGTAAAGTTTTCAGACGGTTTTGTTCTTCAGCAGAATGTAATTTTTTTCGTGTCTGCTGGATCATTGTTGAAGAAAAACAAATGAAGGTTTGTCCCTATAGATATTTGATTAAACCTGCTGTCTGTCACATAGGCCAAGCACAAAATACAGACGATTAATTTGCTCCCATTACAGTGGTTTGTTGACGTTGGCCTCTGTGCTGTGAAGGTGTGTGTTAGAGCTGCACAATTGATTGTTAAAAGATCACAATCTCGATTCAAACACTCAGACAATCTTATTCCTAAATGACAGTGATTCATCTGTCTATTAAACCTTTGACAAGTATAATCACAGCGAACATTCAGATCTGCGTTGGCAGAGAGAGCAGTTGTCATGCATAGCTGTGAAACATTTTTTCAACCACACAATATCATTATTTCTGTGGAACAAATGTTCAAATTCTTACAGAAGTACTGGGATACAAGTTTATAGTTCAGATATAAACACTGATGTCTACGGTAGCGATCAAAACAGAGTAAAAAACCTTTTGGAAGTAACTGATGCTTCAAATAAAGATTGTATCATTACATTGTTACACCACTAGGTGGCGACAAGTGACTGTTAAAAAAATGTATTTGTCATTGAATCATTCATTTAAGAGATTCGTTCAAAAACACTGATACATCCAGTAATGAAACAAGTCTTTGAGTGAGTCATTGAATCATTCAAGACGTGTTCAAAAATGCTGATTCACCCAGTAATGAAACAAGTGAAGTCTTTGAGTGAGTCATTGAATCATTCATTTAAGACATTTGTTCAAAAATGCTGATTCATCAGGGAATGAAACAAGTGAAGTCTTTGAGTGAGTCATTGAATCATTCAAAACATGTTCAAAAATGCTGATTCACCCAGTAATGAAACAAGTCTTTGAGTGAGTCATTGAATCATTCATTTAAGACATTTGTTCAAAAATGCTGATTCATCAGGGAATGAAACAAGTGAAGTCTTTGAGTGAGTCATTGAATCATTCAAGATGTGTTCAAAAAGGCTGATTCACCCAGTAATGAAACAAGTGAAGTCTTTGAGTGAGTCATTGAATCATTCATTTAAAACATTTGTTCAAGAATGCTGATTCATCCACTAATGAAACACGTCTTTGAGTGAGTCATTGAATCATTCATTTAAGACATTTGTTCAAGAATGCTGATTCATCCACTAATGAAACAAGTGAACAAAAAAAAAAAATTGTGATTCTCGATGTATCCAGATTGGTGCAGCTCTAGTGTGTGTTCAGCACAGATCATATGTTGAGAACTCATGCTAACTCCAGAACAGCAGTATTGTCATTGAATGTGTGTTTGCTGCAGCCGTTTCGGGCTGGTCCCCTTTATGTTTGTGTTATAACTTCAGTGAAGTTGTTTTATATTGCACATGATGTCTTGATGATCAGGGTCTGTCGTTCGCCAAAATCAAATTTGTTTTTATTGTTTCCTTGTCTTTCTTTGAAACCACTTTGTGTGAGCATTGCCCAATATCAAACACGACTGTAGCAGCAGCAGAAGTCGTCATATCAGTGTGTGTGTGTGTGTGTGTGTGTGTGTGTGTAGACCTGCTTCAGCTAGAACACTAATAACATATGAACCTTTTCCCTCGTCGGAGCACATGAAGGTTGTGTCTGTGCATGAATACCGCACTTCATCAATAAAGCACCTGCGGACAGTCAGTGAGTGTGTGTTTCATTATGATATTGGATTTTAAGGCAATGCTGTATTATTCGTACACAATTTACATCAGTGAATGACGTCATGTGCATGACAAAGCCTCAACTTTTTTGTCGATTTTTTTTTTTTTTTGTGTTTTCCACTGTTTTAAATCACGTTCAGCCATGCGTTTGATGATTATTATGCATTATCACATAATTTTAGGTGATTACAGCATAATTTCAGATTTTAAACTTAATAATCATGTTGAAGTCATCAGCCTGTCAAAACCCCAAAGATGTGTTTTACTGCTCATTTCAAATCAGTTCAAGTTATCTCAATTACTTTTATTCAAACCACCAGATCTTTTTAATCTAAATACAAAAATATGTGTAATGTAAGTTGCAGGAAATGTAAGTGGGTGTGAAATGTAGGCTTGAATACATACAGATATAAATAAAGAATAAATGCAAAAAAAGAAAAATGTCATTTGTATTTTTGCAATTTGTATTCAATATGTCAAACAGATCAGTGGATAAATCTTACTAATTTGTTTAATTGAATTGTAACGTGTGTGTGTGTGTGTGTGTGTGTGTGTGTGTGTAGCCACTGGGAGGCAGTAGAGTCCATGGAAACAAGTATATCTTGCGATAGAAAGCAGGGCTGTAAAACATTGTCAGTACATTTCCATGATTTCTCCCATATTATAGAGGTTGCAAACAAATAGTTAGCTGATAAAATGAGCATAAAATATATATTCACTACAGAAATTTACAATACATAATTTTTCCAATATTTTATTAATTTCCATGACTTTGTGAGGCCTGGAAATCATCATTTTAAGATTGATATTTTCAGTTTTTCCACAACTGGGACCATACTGAGTGTTTGTAATATTGTTTATAAAGTGTATGATACTGATATAGTAGGCTATAGTATCTTTCTCTCCATCTAGAATCATACACTTGTTGCTGAATGTTAGATTTTTCATTTACTTCATAATATTTCAGTGTGGGGAAAAACAATGAAACATTTACCTGAACTTTACCCTCATATCTTTAGCTTTGTGATATCAATTGCAACTTGCTGATCACATGGTAAATTAAAATATCTTAAATATTAAAAATATCTTCATTTGTATTTTGAAGATTAACCAAAGCAGGTTTGGAATGAGTAAATGATGACAGAATTTTCATTTTTGAAATGAAAAATGTAATAAAATAAGCACACGTGGCAAAACTGCACCAGAAAAAGATTTGATAAGAGAACTGATATTACCCATATCCTACAAAATTAAAAGGCAGGAAACGTGTAATATAAAATATTCAAAGTCCCCCTGTGGTGAAAATCAAGTTTTTAATGTTTTTTATGTCTGTGATGACCATGTTCAAATTCATCAGTCAACACCATTGCTGAGTATTTTCTCTTTAAAACTGCAGTGAAAAAAAGACACTTTCAAAGATACGTCTGTGACGTCACAAACTACCTCGTAACCAATCATGTCAACATGGGGGCGGGCTTTAGCATATCATTAACTATGACTGCTCAAGGGAGCCAATATTATTGTTGATATGAAAAATTGGGTAGATTTAGCAATATGGCGGATGTTTTACAATGTTATGATGAACTATATGCTTTTCTCCACTGATGTTCTGAGTTGTTCAAAGCATTTGTAAGGATATTGATTGTTAGAAGGCAGCTGACTGACTCTGAGATGAAGAACTGAACATGGTTTGTGTAACATTAGCAACACATTATTAGCTGTTTGATAACGTAATCAAGCCAAAGGCTAGTCATATTCATTACCGTTATGTGTCCGACGTTGTAAAAAGCGATACCATTGTTCAGCGTTTACCTCAGTAAGTTGACCGAGTGAGCTGGCGTGAGTGGAGGCGGGGCTAATTAGCATATTCATAGATCCGGGTAAACTAAATGAGGCAAAAGTGTAGAGTTACATTCAAGCTATTTTAAGGCATGAAAAAAAAAATTAAATATGTCATTTCGGTGATCGAAGATAATTTTTTAGGACAAAATTATTTAAAGGGGGACTTCAAAAACTATTGGATAAAAATGAAAACAATATTACATAAATTTCATTTTATTTTCAAATGAAAGGTTAATTATACTTTAAGTTTAAGTACATCTATGTGTTTATTTAAATAGCTTTTTTTTTTCATCATGGCATACTTACAGGTGGGTTTTAGAGGGGTTTTCAAGGACAAAAGGTTGGGAACCACCAGCACATGAAACACTGATACGTTTGGATCCAGTGTGTTCTTTGAGCCGTTCAGCCGACGCTCCAGCACATCTCCTGTCTGGAGGGCACGAGGGGCAGCTTTCATCTGCCACAGGCCCTGTCCCACATCTCCGGGCCCTTTGCATGGCTCTTAATGAGATCATTCATGTCCCACAATACATCTGCAGGGATGCAGGAAATTGCTTTCCAGCTTGAGCAGGAGCTGCTGATGGGGGCTTGATTGTGGTCAGGTGAAAAAAAAAAAAAAACAAGTCTTCAAGACTTGTGATTGAAAAACAGCCACTGAAGGATCTGAAACAACACAAATAATCTTTTTTGATTTAGAGAAAAGACTCAGATAAAACACCATGTATAGATTTCTGGTGTTTTCTTTCTCTTCCTCTGTCTGAGTGGAATCTGATCAATTAAAGGGTTTTATTCGTTCTAGCCAGAGACAAATCTCCTATTGAGTTATCCACATTTTTAAACAGCTGCCAATACAAATGTCTTGTTTCTGTTTTTTAATGCAGTGTTCCCAGGACCGGCCCAAGACTTTATGGGGCCCTAAGCAGAATTTTATTTGAGGGCCCCTCGACGCCGCCAATATGACTGACTATTGTCAATGCTTGATTATTCGCACACTATAAATCATTGAAAATAATTTTTCATTTGATATTATTTTACACTCTAAAAATGCGGGGTTAAAAACAACCCAAGTTGGGTTGAAAATGGACAAACCCAGTGGTTGGGTTAAATGTTTGACCCAACGGCAGTTTTATTTAACTCAACTATTGATTAAAAATGACTATATGTCTGACTTAAAATGAACCCAAAATAGATTGCAAATTAAAAATCAGACACATAATTACTAGAGGCAACAATAATAATCAAAAGGTGAACATTTATTAATAAACAATTTAATAAATGTTCATTGTTTAATTATTATTCATTAAACTTATTAATAAATGTTCATTTCCAACATATTTTGAGTTCATTTTAAGCAAGCAATACAGTCATTTTTAAATAAGTTAAGTTAAACAAAACTACCCAGCAGATATTTAACCCAACTGCTGGGTTAAAACAACCGATTTGCTGGTTTAAAATTAACCCAATCACTGGGTCTGTCCATTTTTAACCCAACTTTGGTTGTTTTTAACACAGTATTTTTTAGTGTATTTTTGATATACATTTACATATTTAAAAATTTTGTTAAATATCAAAATTCCAGGATTCAAGTTTAAAAAATTCAAATTCAAATATTAAAAGCCACTTAATATTCATTTCTGTTAAATGACACTTGTCTATAATTAGAATTCAAATTGTATTGTCATATTTCTAGCTCCATATTTCTAGTCTATAAAAAAAAAATGGGTTAAAAACACACAATTTGTGTTGAAAATGGACAAATCCAGTGATTGGGTTGTTTTAACCCAGTGGTTGGGTTAAATGTTTGATCAACCTGCTGGGTAATTTTATTTAACTCAACTATTGTTTAAAAATGACTGTATTTCTTGCTTAAAATGAACCCAAAATATGTTGGAAATGAACATTTAGTAATATGTTTAATGAATAATAATTAAAAATGAACATTTATTAAATTGCTTATTAATAAATTAATAAAAATTATAGGCTACAGCTTATACCGTTAAACGAAATTGCTTTTTAAAAGTTAAATATTTAACTTATGTTTGAAAACAAATTTGACCATATTTCGCTTATTTTTTCTCAAGCCAACGAACAGACTAAAAGCACTATGTCCAAAACTCACTGCAGCCCATTTTCAAAGTTCTCTCTAGTCTTTGATTCAGTTAGTTTTCTTCTATTTTCCACATATATTCCTGTCGTAAGCGCAGCGGTGTGTTGATGAAATCTGAGCCGGTGATGGGCCGCTGTTCGGCGGGGGAGCTACGAAAGTCAGAGCGCTGCTCCGCGTCTCTCATAACCGAAAGATATCATGATAAAACAAACAGTACAGAGTTCTGAGAACATATTTTAACATCTAAATGAATAATATTCAGTATTATAACAAAGTTTATTCAAGGAAAAACACGTTTTCATCATGCGAGACAACCGAGGCTGACACGTTCAGCTGACTGACATCTCATTAAATAAAATTATTTACAGCACTGTAAAGACTTTATAGACGAAATAAAATAAATATAAACCTTTATTTTACCGAAGTAAAGCACCAGTTCGTCTGTATCGAGATCTGCTCTCTCCTGACGAGCATACAAAAAGCCTGCGCTCTGAGTAACCCAACAGCTGGGTTGATGTTGTAGTAAAGCCACCGCTGGGTTGTTGCATTGGAGGGTGGGTGGGGAGGGGTGTATTTCAACTGTCAGTGAGATTGTCCAGCCTCTAACCCAACGGCTGGGTTACACAAAATCTACCCAACCATGGAAAAAACAACCCAACCAAATGATCCAACAGCAGGGTTGCCAGGTTTTCATAACAAAATTGCTAGTCAAAACTAACCCAAAACTAGCCCAATCGCATTTCAGGGGGCGTCCCATGGTAAAAATCGTGTTAAAATCAGCGTTCCTCTGATAAAATTCGCATTCCAGGGGCAAAATATCTACTTATTTTGGTTCGTTTCAACCCGCGGACATAAAAAGCAACCCGCGGCAACAGTGTAAAAATAGCCCAATTCTGCGAGAAAACCACGGACTTGGCAACACTGTCCAACAGGCTCAACCCAGCCTTTGGGTACAACTTTACTTCAGAGCATGACGAGCAGATAGTGTGCTGACTTTCTGTAATATTGCAAAATTCTCCAGTAAGTGGTGTTTTATTTCCTCTAGCCTACATAAATTGTCTGCAGTGCTCTATGTTTGCACTTTCTGATTCTTTTCTCATTAGTCTTTCCATCTCGTCTCGAGTCATGGTTGAGAATCCAGACAAAGTGTAATATCCTCTGTTAAAATGTCCACATTTTTGTTTGAAGATGTCACACTTCGCCCAAGTAATCGGTCAGCATGTTGGATCAGCTGCTTTAGCCTGGAATGTTTTGTTCACCACTTCTGATAGTGTATTCTTGATAAATATCAGGAATTCCTTTTACCGTACTACTCTAAAGTGAGTTTTTAAGTCCAGTCACTGTTCTAATATTCTCTGAACAGCTGGTTCCACGGATATCCATCTTTTTGCACATGCCTTTACAATTTTGAGTGGCTCTTCACCATCATTTAATGGCACCATAAGCAAACCAATCATATGTCTCTCTGACTAAGGTGACCAAAGACTTCAGCATTGTCTTCTTGTAAGCATGAGACACAGATAGAGCTTGACTGTGACGCATTAGGAATTTCTTGCTTCAATTTTGCATACAGGCTGTTATTCATTCTGGCCATTACTGATGTATTATCAGTTCCTAGCCCTGACATCTTGTTGATATCTAGAGAGGACAGGCAAGACTTTAGTGATTCAATGATTCCATCTGCTGTGTAGTTTTCTAGCTCCACTGCTGCCAAGTAACAGCTAATAATGCAGATTTGAGACAGACTGAAGTAGTGGATCACGATGCCTAGAATTAAATTAGTTATTTAAAGACTAAATGGTCCCTCACCAAGGCCTGTGACAAGTAACTGATCAGTCACATTTTTTTTTTATCACAATCACATTTTCAGTGCATTTGGTCTGGTGTAATTTGATGGCGGCAGCATCTTTAAAACACGCTTTGCATAAATCTAAGGAACATTCAGTTTCTGCATCAGAGAGATTTCTGTGTGATGATGATGAGTTCATACGCACCTGCCTCTGATGGGGAAAAGGCTTTGCACTTGCGATGTGATTGGTTTTCAGCGCATGTTTATTTAGACTTCTTAGCATTAAGTATGACTGCAGTATTTGCTAAAAGCGCAGGCTGAAGCCAGTGTTTTAATGCAGGTTCTTGAAACCAGACATTTCTGAAATGGTATTAACAGAGAGACAGGGAAGAGACGGACATATTGGTAGATGAAATATGAACCAAATAAATACTTATTATAATCATACATCTCAATAAATTAGAATGTCGTGGAAAAGTTAATTTTTTTCAGTAATTCAACTCAAGTTGTGGAACTCGTGTATTAAATAAATTCAGTGCACACAGACTGAAGTACTTTAAGTCTTTGGTTCTTTTAATTGTGATGATTTTGGCTCACATTTATCAAAAACCCACCAATTCACTATTTCAATAAATTAGAATACTTCATAAGATCAATAAAAAAAAGGATATTTTAAACAGAAATGTCAGGCTTCTGAAAAGTATCTTTATTTCTATGCACTCAATACTTGGTTGGGTCTCCTTTTGCATGAATTACTGCATCAATGCGGCGTGGCATGGAGGCAGTCAGCCTGTGGCACTGCTCAGGTGTAATGGAAGCCCAGGTTGCTTTGATAGCGGCCTTCTGCTCATCTGCATTGTTGGGTCTGGTGTCTCTCATCTTCCTCTTGACAATACCCCATAGATTCTCTATGGGGTTCAGGTCAGGCGAGTTTGCTGGCCAATCAAGCACAGTAACACCATGGTCATTGAACCAGCTTTTGGTACCTTTGGCAGGGTGGGCAGGTGCCAAATCCTGCTGGAAAATGAAATCAGCATCTCCATAAAGCTTGTCAGCAGAAGGAAGCATGAAGTTTTCTAAAATTTCCTGGTATATGGCTGCGTAGACTGTGGACTTCAGAAAACACAGTGGACCAACACCAGCAGATGACATGGCAGCCCAAATCATCACTGACTGTGGAAACTTCACACTGGACTTCAAGCAACATGGTTTCTGTGCCTCTCCACTCTTCCTCCAGACTCTGGGACCTTGATTTCCAAAAGAAATGCAAAATTTACTTTTATCTGAAAAGTGGACTTTGGACCACTGAGCAAAAGTCCAGTTCTTCTTCTCCTTAGCCCAGGTAAGACGCTTCTGACATTGTCTTTGGTTCAGAAGTGGCTTGTTGTGACAGTTGTAGTCCATTTCCTGAAGACGTCTGTGTGTGGTGGCTCTTGATGCACTGACTCCAGCTTCAGTCCACTCCTTTTGAAGCTCTCCTAAGTTCTTAAATCCTGACAATCTTCTCAAGCCTGCAGTCATTCCTTTCACTTGTACACCTTTTCCTACCACACTTTTTCCTTCCAGTCAACTTTCCATGAATATGCTTTGGCACAGCACTCTGTGAACATCCAGCTCTTTCAGCAGTGACCCTCTGTGGCTTACCCTCATTGTAGAGGGTCTTGATGATCGTCTTCTGGACAACTGTCAAGTCAGCAGACTTCCCCATGACTGCTGTTGGGATTACTGACCTAAACCCAGTATTTATACCCTGAGAATGGTAATTTAATAGAACCTGAAATTAAATATTCTAATAATTTGAGATACTGATTTTTTTTATTTTGATGAGCAGCAAGCTGTAATCATCCAAATTAAAACAAAAAGTCTAGAAATATTTTACTTTATGTCTAATAAATCTAGAATATATTTAGGTTTTACTTTTTGAATTAAATTACAGAAAAAAAGAAAAAAAAATCATGATATTCTAATATATTGAGATGCACCTGTATGATTTGTCTGTGTTTTTTGAGTGAAGGGTTACCAAGTGTGCGGTTTTCCCGCAGAAATGGACTGTTAAACTGTTGCTGCAGGTTGATTTTTCCCCCGCAGGTTAAAGGTTTTACATATTGCGTAAAATATATTTGACTGAAATGCTTGTGTTGAAATATTTTATATTCTACCAATGTTTTTTAGGTATGGGAATGGCAAGTTAAAAACCTACCTTTTCTCTCAGGCTTACAGCTGTTTTTGACTTTTAACGTTGAATTTCTTTCTAATTAGTGTTTCTGATGTAAACTCCCTCTATTATTGCTTTGCGGTCTTTCTTGTTTTTTAGATATTTATCCTGTTGTACAGCACAATGGCCAACTACTGTTGTTCTTATTGTGTTGTATAAATAAAATTTTGATTGATTGATTTTGGGATATGGTCATTGGGCTACTTTCAGGCTATTTTTGATTCGCCATTGGGCTAGATTTGTTGCGCAGACCTGGCAACCCTGGAATAATGTGTATTATGGCAATGGTTGACCTAGCATCACTTATAAATCTATAAATAATATTTTTCTGCCTCATACAGTGATCAGAATCCACATCTTGTAAGTCATTTTGGGTAAAAGCGTCTGCTAAATGCATCAATGTGAATGTATTTCAAGCACTCACTGGTGTCTGAAAGTCTGAAATATAGTACTTCATACAATAAAGATTGTTTCAAAGCAGCTTTACAGTGATAAAAAGGAAAATAATGGTTCATAATAGTGTCATTATTCAGCTGAAATCAATTAATTGTTGATTCAGTTTGGTTCAATAACTGTGTAAAGTTAATCAATTATAAAAAGAGTTTTCGTTTTCAGAGCTCTGGAGAAAACAGTGATGTCATCATCCAGTTCAGTTCTCATCCAATAGCGTCAGTGCGGTCAAATCAATAATATTGTTGAATATTAAGTGTCCCCAACTGATCAAGCCAGAGGTGACAGTGGCAAGAACCCAAACTCCATCAGGTAACAGAAATGAAGAAAGGTCCAATCTTCTGCTTAAAGATTGGGATACATCACGCCGACATTTTGTGGGAGGAAGAGGGTCCAGTGTTGGGGGCAGACGTGTTTCCAGATCAGTAAGCACAAGAGAGCACTTTGCGGCCATACCTGCAATGCCTCAGGGCAGATATTTCGAGCATCCAAGACCAAGTCCTATCTCCTTGAATAGGGAAATTCTGAAATATCAAAAACTGCTCACATTTAAAGGTGCATTACGCAGGATTTTCAGTTACATTCAAACTTGGCCCCTCCTCATAGGTGAGCTCAACACAGCCGGAAGTGATACAGTGTTTTGACAGTATTTAAAAAAAATCATGCATAAATGCCATTTTTGTGTCTGTATATGTTACGCTAATAATTAGATGACTAGCTGCGAGGGAGTTTAGCCATCTTCAGTCTAAATCACTAATGAGCTGTAATTATGTGTCATCATAGAAACGTAATTACAGTGCTTAGCAGTCAGTCGAGTTACAGATAGCAGTCAATAAGGCAACAGCAACATTTTGTGTCGAGACATGACAACTTAGCTTCCTGAGTCAAGTCACCTTCATTTATATAACGCTTTTTACAGTGCAGATTGTGTGAAAGCAGCTTTACAGTGATAGAGGGAACATAATTTTGGCTGCACAGCAGCTCTAGAAGAAAATGGTGTCATTGTCCAGCTTAAGTAAGTTCAGTACTGATTCATTCCTTTGTAAAAATCATTAGTTATTAATTTAGTTCATTTATCTATACAGCAGCTCTGGAGAAAACAGTGATGTCATCATCCAGTTCAGTTCAGTTCGCATACAGTGGTGTCAATGCAGGCAGATCAAAAACATTGGTGAATATCAAGTGTCCCCAACTAAGCAAGTGAGAGGCGACAGCCACAGATGACACACCCAATTATTATTTTTTATTTGTCTCCCCTTTTTAGCACCCTCATACTTCCAAATTTGTTTTTCTTTGAGAATTATCCAGTCCATAGTAGATGAAGGTTCTTTATTGGCATTGATGGTTCCTTAAAGAAACTTTGGACCATTTCCATTCCACAGAAGATATTTTATAGAGGAAAATAATGTTCTTGAGATTATTAAATGTTATTCACACTAAGAAAAAAGGATTAGTTCACATCAGAATTAAAATATCCTAATAATTTACTCACCCTCATGTCATCCAAGATGTTTATGTCTTTCTTTCTTCAGTCGAAAAGAAATTTTTGAGGAAAACATTCCAGGATTTTTCTCCATATAGTGGACTTCACTGGGGTTCAATGGGTTGAAGGTCCAAATGTCAGTTTCAGTGCAGCTTCAAAGAGCTCTACATGATCCCAGACGAGGAATAAGAGTCTTATCTAGAGAAACCATCGGCCATTTTCTAAAAAAATAAAACATTATATACTTTTTAAACCACAAATGCTCGTCTTGCACTGCTCTGTGATGCTCCACGCATTACGTAATCACGTTGGAAAGGTCACACGTGACGTAGGCGGGAGTACCGCGGTAGGGTGAAAAACTCCATCTCATTTTCTCCTCCAACTTCAAAATTGCCCAACATTGTTCTTTTACCTTTTTTTTGTAATGGCAGTTTGACTTAGTCTTTGCACATTCGCTTTGTAAACACTGGATCGGTACTTCCGTCTACGTCACGCGTGACCTTTCCAACGTGATTACGTAATGTGTGGTGCATCACAGAGCAGTGCAAGACGAGCATTTGTGATTCAAAAGTATATAAATTTTTATTTATTTTTTTTAGAAAATGTCCGATTGTTTCTCTAGATAAGACCCTTATTCCTCGTCTGGGATCGTGTAGAGCTCTTTGAAGCTGCACTGAAACTGACATTTGGACCTTCAACCCGTTGAACCCCAGTTAAGTCCTTTTTTTTTTTGAAGAAAGACATGGATGGCATGGGGGTGAGTAAATTATAAGGAAATTTAAATTCTGGAGTGAACTAATCCTTTAAGAACTGTTCCCTGAAAGGTCATTTGGGGAACCAAAAATGTGTCCTCTATATTGCATCACTGCGAAAACCTCTTGAACCTTTATTTTTTAGATAGTGTGTGTATTGTACAACCCGAATTCCGGAAATGTTGGAACGTTTTTTTAAATTTGAATAAAATGAAAACTAAAAAACTTGCAAATCACATAAGCTAATATTTTATTCACAATAGAACATAGATAACATAACAAATGTTTAAACAGAGAAATTTTACAATTTTATGCACAAAATGAGCTCATTTCAAACTTGATGCCTGCTACAGGTCTCAAAATAGTTGGCATGTTTACCATGGTGTAGCATCTCTTCTTCTTTTCAAAACAGTTTGAAGACGTCTGGGCATCGAGGTTATGAGTTTCTGGAGTTTTGGTGTTGGAATTTGGTCCCATTCTTGCCTGATATAGGTTTCCAGCTGCTGAAGAGTTCATGTTCGTCTTTGATGTATTTTTCTCTATAGGTGAAAGATCTGGACTGCAGGCAGGCCAATTCGGCACCCGGACTCTTCTACGACGAAGCCATGCTGTTGTAATAGCTGCAGTATGTGGTTTTGTATTATCCTGCTGAAATACACAAGGCCTTCACTGAAATAGACGTCGTCTGGAGGGGAGCATATGTTGCTCTAAAACCCCTTCAGCATTCATAGTGCCTTCCAAAACATGCAAGCTGCCTATACCATATGCACTTATGCACCTCCATACCATCAGAGATGCTGGCTTTTGAACTGAACGCTGATAACACACTGGAAGGTCTCCCTCCTCTTTAGCCCGGAGGACACGGCGTCCGTGATTTCCAACAAAAATTTCACATTTGGACTCGTCTGACCATAGAACACTTTTCCACTTTGAAACAGTCCATTTTAAATGAGCCTTGGCCCACAGGACACAACAGCACTTCTGGACCATGTTCACAAATGGCTTCCTTTTTGCCTGATAGTGCTTTAGTTGGCATCTGCAGATGGCACGGCAGATTGTGTTTACCGACAGTGGTTTCTGGAAGTATTCCTGGGCCCATTTAGTAATGTCATTGACACAATCATGCCGATGAGTGATGCAGTGTCGTCTGAGGGCCTGAAGACCACGGGCATCCAATAAAGGTCTTCTGCCTTGTCCCTTACGCAGAGATTTCTCCATTTTCTCTGAATCTTTTGATGATGTTATGCACTGTAGATGATGAGATTTGCAAAGCCTTTGCAATTTGACGTTGAGGAACATTGTTTTTAAAGTATTCCACAATCTTTTTAAGCACTCTTTCACAGCTCTGCCCATCTTTACTTCTGAGAGACTCTCTCTAAGACATCCCTTTTATAGCTAATCATGTTACAGACCTGATATCAATTAACTTAATTAGTTGCTAGATGTTGTCCCAGCTGAATCTTTTCAAAATTTCTTGCTTTTTCATCCATTTGTTGCCCCCGTGCCAACTTTTTTGAGACCTGTAGCAGGCATCAAATTTGAAATGAGCTCATTTAGTGGATAAAAGTAAAATTTCTCCCCTTAAACATTTGCTATGTTATCTATGTTCTATTGTGAATAAAATATTGGCTCATGTGATTTGAAATTCTTTTTAAAGTTTTCATTTTATTCAAATTTAAAAAACGTCCCAACATTTCCGGAATTCGGGATGCATTTTTAAACAGGGCTATTAACCTCCGGACACTATCCTGCAGAGAGAGCTCCAACTCTAATCACAGACAGGTGTTTTTGACCAGCTATGGACCTAAACTCAACCAGAACCAGAATTCAATTGCCCTTATGTAGAAATGATGATGTGTCGAAATTGAGAGTGCTGCGTTCCTGCCCGCATCATACATCTCAATAACTCTATTTGTCCTCCTCTATCAGTATAACTGTCTCCCTCTAGTGGTGGCTTGGAATAATGACAGATGTAAATTTATTATATAAGGACTTCTGCTAAAATGTTCCCTGCTATGAGCTGCAGAGAGCTGGGAGTGACAGGGCGCTGCAGTTTCCTCCTGTCAGTCTGCTGATACTCTCATAATGAGACGAGACGCATGTTCACAAACATCTGCTGCACATCACTGCGCTGTTATAGAGATGAGAGCACCTGTCAGCTTGTCTGCGTTCACACTCACACACACAGTAGACAGCCGAGTTTCCCCATCATCTGTCTGCCTTGGCCATCAACACTTACACAGTCAGTGTGTTTCATAGGTTCTTTTGTAACATTGCCATTATGGTGTCAGTTCACAGTAGAAATGATGCCCTCATTATGCGAATCAGTGTGAAAGTTTCACCTTGGCTACTGTGGGAATAACATGGCTATCAGAGGGTTTGGAGCTGACATGTTCTAATGGACACCTGGAGGAATACAAATTGTGATGAATCTGAATTATACTTATCCTCTAAGGAATATTATGATTCAGACAACCTCGTAAATCTTTCTTCTGTCGTCTCTCAGATCAGCCTGATGTTGTTTATTAAGGAACAAAGTGTGTATCTCAGTAGCTAAGATACTTAGTCAAAAGTACAATGACAAAATGCCTGTAAGAAAGTAGTTCTATAGGGGCAAAAACCTGAAAATGTCTTGAAAGGTAGTTACGGTGGGATACAGAAATAATTGACCATTGAATTGTTGAAAATGAATGTAGTGTTACATATGTGCAGTGTGTCATTAATTATTCTTTATTTATAAATCAGCTGAATGCAGTGAATATCTAATTTGAAAGTGTTTACTGTGACTGGTATGATGCCGTCATCATCATCAGCAGCTAAAGATTAGACAATTAAAGACAATTCTGTGTGCTGAAGGTGGTGTGTCTATCCTCAGGTTCTTAAAACAGTTATTTAATACACAAGTAATTTATATAAGGTGTGGACCTTTAACACCGCGTCCTAACCAAAGGCGGTGCGATAAGATTCTAGCGACAAGCAGTTGGTCTGTCCACACCAGACGCGACCCGACTACTAGATGCGACAAAATCAATCAAAAACCACAGCCAATCAGAATAGCATGAGGGCGTGCTCTCTTAAGCGCAAGGCAGTCACAGAAATGGACATAATGAGTACATAATGAAATTCATAAATATTACACAATTTAAAGTACAAACAATGTCTGCGTCCGAAAACTGGAAAATGCTGCCATCGGATGACACATTTCAAGGTAGGAAGGCATCAAGGCACGTCTAAATCCAATGTTAGCTTCACTTCCTGTTTCCTGAGATACCTTCCTCTGATCGATTTTTGAAGGCAGCATAGATGTGTCCTTCGCTGACTTTGATATCCCACAATCCTGTGCTTTCCAATCTGTGACAGTTGAGCTAGAAAAATAAAGATGGCATCCGTAAGTTGCGTTTGCTGGTCAGTCTGTGTGTAAATGTACGTTTTTGACCAACATTTTCCACTTTTGATGTTATTTCTAGCAAGAAATTACGACTGCTACGCTACTACTACGCTATTTTGTGGTAGATCATTAAACTGTTACGCTGCCTCAGAAGTCTGTCCGAAATCAGTTTCGTGAGGTGCCTTCATGCACAAACGCTGATAGGGCAGCAAGTCAGCTGCTCAGGTTTTTGGATGCAGCCAATTTGTCTGTCCACACCAGACGCGACGCGACTTTGAGACTTACTAAAGTCAATCAAACATCCCAGCCAATCAGAAGAGCGCATGGGCGGGCTCTCTCCGCAAGCTCCCGGCACTCACAACAAAATAGATAAGTACATAATCACTTATCTGTTCACAACGAGCAGTTTGAACGTTCTTGTTTCCTTTTATTTATTCTGAAGATCTGAGGTGAATTGTCCATTGTTGCTTTCAGTACGGCTATAAAAGACACAAAATGATATTCAAACTCATGTTAGATGCTTTTACAATTAAATAAAGCACATTAACAGTACTTGAGATTACCATTATCATACTTTGTGTTGTTGTTCCAGCCGCGACGTTGCAGAAAAATAGAAACCATTGCTAAAATAGAATCATTGCGTGTCACCGTCGTGGCAATAGGACAAAAACTCTGATTAACATGGAAAAGATACCTTTTATCGTGTGTCGCAGCGTCGCGTCTGGTTAGGACGCGGTGCAAGTCTTTTAGGCCCTGTTTACACCTGGTATTAAGATGCATCTTGGTCGATCAGATCAAAAGTGGATGAGGGAGACACATTCAAGTTTACACCTGGTGTTTTAATCCATCTCTTTTGTCCACTTTCAACCACTTCTGTCCAGCTTTCGTTTCTGCTCTGATAGACACAAGACCGTCCGAATGCTGTGAGTGTGTGTTAAAAATCAGGAATGGTGAGAGAACATTGTGCTTGGTACATTTTTCGTCTTCAATCCAAACTTGGGTCTTCAGCCGACAAAGGATAAATCCCATCTGGCTAGTGCGCTTCCCATAATGTTTATGTGTTAGGTCAGTAGGTGGAGAGTAGTCATCTTTAGTGGCTGTTCGAACACATTCGACCACATGAGCGTTTATACTACGAAAGCAAGTGGTCGAAAGTGAACAAGCTCAAAATGTTTTACACCCTGTTTACACCTGTATTTAGAGTCATCCGCTTGTGATCCAATCGACCAATATCTTAATACCAGGTGTAAACAGGGCCTTGGTTTACTATTTTAATGGCACCCCTTTTTTCGGACACACACCTACCTCCATTCCCCTTCTCAGTTTCGTTGTTTGTTCTGCTTTCTCCCACTTGTGTCTTGTGTTTAGTCCTGTTGTACTAGACATTCATGATCAATAAAGCTAAAATCAATTTTATTTTTTATGTTGACTATTTTGGATTTAAACTTTGGATTTAAACATCACGTGACCATTTATGAATCTATGCATGTAAAAGTATCTGTAGAACGGATCTGCCATCAAAGTAATAACATTCATGAGCAGACGGCTCTGATCTGAGCTTATAGACCAGTAGATGTATTTATCTAATCGGAAAATGGCAGAATTCAGGGAGCATAGATGCTCACTCGCAAAATAGAGATAACTACAATGAAATGCCAAAAATTTTGCAGTGGTTTCTAAAGAGGTCTCATCCATGATGTCAGATTATAAGAGGAAGTGTGTGTCCTTTCATTAGCTATTAGAGGTTTGCCGGTAAATCTGACATGCGATTTAGTTAATCCATGCATGATGTTTAAGAGGATGCAGCCGACTGTGTTCTGGGATATAAAACATTCCCCCCATCAGAGAAAATTACTGTACTCTGCAACCATGGTTAATGATGCATCAGCCAAGGGAGATATATGAAAGATAAATGTATTAAATGACTGTATACATATTAATAGGTTTTAATGAATAAAGAAGATGTTAAAATGTACATAACTCGTCTCATGGAATTATTGAATAATGTAAGAGCCATTTGTTTCAGTTTGTGTAGTTTTCTTTCATGCCACTAGAGGGCATATAATGTATTTATGTTGTCAAATCGACACAGAGGGTGTGCGCGAAGAAGGTCAACAAACTTTTTGACCATGATAAACTTGAGTAGAATTATCGACTTCTTTTATTGTTTGTTGCTGTTTGAATTTGAGCAAAGAAAGAGACAATAAATTTGGGGCCCATCTTACCCCAAGGGTCTAATTTTATGTTTTCACTTCAACATTTCAAAACTTCAAAAATTTTACTCCACAAATCTAGAAACTTTAATGTATCCACAAATCCCATTCGGGTGTGGTCCCCTTGATTTGTGGGGTACCCCAAGGCTCTATTTTGGCCCCTTTATTGTTTTCTCTATATATGCTTCCTTTAGGCTCTATTTTTGAGAAGCATGGCTTGTACTATCATTGCTATCCAGATAATACTCAACATTATTTGTCCCTGAAGCACAAAAATGGCTTAGACTCCCTCTGTGCCTGTCTTTCTGATGTCAAAGCCTTGATGTTGTTAAATTTTTTAAATCTAAATGAGAGTAAAACAGAGATCATTGTGAGATTATCATCCCATACATTTCTCATTTAAATTCTGGTGTTTTATCTTCTTCAGTTAAGTCATGTGTAAAAAACTTGGGCATCTTATTTGATAGTGCACTTAAATTTAATAGGCAAATAAATTTAGTTGTCAAATCAAGTTTTTACCAACTAAGAACGCTGGCTAAGGTGAAGATTTTCCTTTCTTTTAAGTACTTTGAAACTGCGATTCATGCTTTTATTTGACTCCCAGTCTGCTTTAGAATTGATTTTAAAGTGCTTCTGCTTGTTTTTAAATGTTTAAATTGCCTCACCCCCTAGAACTCTTAGGTCTGCCAACCAGAGTCTGGTATCTGTTCCAAAGTCAAAGTTGAAATCCAGGGGCGATCGAGCTTTTGCCATAGCTGCACCTAAACTTTACAACAGTTTTCCGACCCATATTAGAACGGCACCAACATTACATATTTTTAAATCGAAGTTAAAAACATATCTGTTCACTTTAGTCTATTGACTTGTGATGTCCTTTGTTGTCTGTTGTTGTTTGTTTTGTATTGATACATATACCTTTTTTATTGGTTTTGGTGTTTTTAGAACATAGTACAGCACATTGGTCAACTGTGGTTGTTTTTATTGTGTTTTATAAATAAATTGAGATTGAGATTGAGATGAGGAAAGATGCTGGAAAATTACATTATATAAACACTAGGGGTTTTTGGGGATCCCCCAAATTAGGTGCCAGATCTGGATCCTGCTTGTTCCGGCACAAATTAAGCCCTGGTTGACCCTAATAAAGCCGTGTACTCTTTTTGCCAATATTTGGATGACTGGACAGAGGTGCATCAGGAGCTCAACAAACTAGGCATGAACTTACAGCTTCATCTTTGGCTTTATTATTTTGTGATCCTTCATACTCATCATTCTGTTTTGCCCTGAAACCTGAGTTTGCGTCTTAATTTAGTAGAAACAGTGCAAGTAGCCAGATGTTGATGTCTTAATGCATAGATATCAGTTTGATACCTTATTAGCAGCGATTTCTCATTACTGTGACATGTCTGTACATCCGCCATATTGAAAAGGTCAAGATCTGCCGGTTAACACATGAAGGTGAACTGACAGATACGGTCGGCAGCAGGGATTAACAGTCTTTTCCAGATTATTTCCACAAGATCTGGTTTATCATAAATGTCTGAGAGTTCTGACATGTTACAGATATAAAGTTCAAAATTAAACAATGAATTGGTAAGATGCTCTTGTAAATGATATTGACTGTGAAAGTGTAAAGTGTTGGGACTATTGATCATAAACACACCAGTTTGGATTAAAAAATAACAAAAAAACATCATGTGCAGTCTAATCCATAGAATGAAGCTGTAATGATTCGCCATGACAGGAGATGGAGAAGAACCCAGGAGCGGGAGTTTATTGCAATAAAAGATGACAAACGAGGTAAGTATATTAAGGCAAGTATGCAGGTGGGTAAGCAAGCAGTCTGAATAGTCTTTGAAAAACAAATAGGCTTCCATCCATGGCCGCGGGAACTAGGGTTGCTGAGGGTTCTGCAGCTCCCCCTACATTGGAATTTAAGATGACACGACTTCAAATAAATTAAAATAAATGTTTTTAGTTTTACTCTAAAGATTTAGTTTTTATATGGTTTTATGACTTTGAGAAATTAATATAGGCTATTTCAAAAGCTGATCTTGCATGGAGTGAGTGATGTTACTACGCTGTTTGAGGACCAGCATGTCTCAATTGACACTTCCGCATGTTTACACAGACATCGGTGAAAAATTAAAAATGTAGAGGTGTTGATTAAAGCATTCATTGGCATTAAAGGCTGTCATTCATCTGTCATTAATTACTCACCCTTATGTCATCCCAAACCCGTAAGACTTTCGTCCATCTTCAAAACACAAATTAAGATATTTTTGATGTAATTCGAGGGTTTCTGAACCACACGTAGGCAGCAACGTCATTGCACCTTTTGAGGTCCAGAAAGGTACTAAAGACATCGTTAAAACAGTCATGTGACTGCAGTGGTTCAACCTTAATGTTATGAAGAGATGAGAATACTTTTGTGCGCAAAAACAAAACAAAAATAACAACTTTATTCAACAATCTCTTCTCTTCTGTGTCATTCTCGTACACTGTTTCTGTCCAGCGCTTCCAGGTTCTACGTCAGAATGCCGACTCATTATTGGCCGGCTCCTGCGTCATCAAACACGCATGCGTCGTGCTGATCACATGATCAGCTTTGGCCAATACTGAGCCGGCATTCAGACGTAGAACCTGGAAGTGCTGAACGTAAACAACGTATGAGAATGACACAGAAGAGCAGAGATTGTTGAATAAAGTTGTTATTTTTGTTTTGTTTTTGCGCACAAAACGTTTTCTAGTCGCTTCATAACATTAAGGTTGAACCACTGCAGTCACATGACTGTTTTAACAATGTCTTAAATATCTTTATGGGCCTTGAAAGTGTTGATTATATTGCTGTCTATGGGCCTTAAAATACCTCTCAGATTTCATCAAAAATATCTTAATGTGTGTTTTGAAGATGAACGAAGGTCTTACGGGTGTGGAACGACATGAGACGTTCTTCGACATTCTTCTGTACAATATTTTCCTCCTCACCCTTTGAATGTGTAAGATTTCAGGAGCTTTCTTGCACAAATGTCATACAATGTGTACTTATACACTCAATCAAACAGATTTGATTACTTGTTGTTGGGGTAATTCCAGTCTGTTCTTTCTGTTTGGTTTCACACATGCTTAAAAATATGCCTATTGACATAGATGTCATAAATGAAGAGGGATTTTTCAGTAACATTACACAGTCATTGTTAAACAGTAAAAATCCATTGAATTTGCACTGATAAACACTAAACTTAACTCTAAATGAAGTAATCTGCCGCTGTTTTCATATCATCAATTGTTTTAAACTGGCTGAGCATTCATTAAACAGGGCTGCTGGGAATCTGACAGTGGTGACATAAAACTTTAAATGTATCCCATGTCCTAGATGTTTTTTATGGTCCCGTGCTAAAGCTAAAGGAAGCACAGTTGTGCTTAAGTCAAGGGTGAATATTCATTGTTGGGTTTGTTGGTGCTGTGCAGATGGTAGAAACAGATGCTCACTGCAGCAAGTGTCAGTTTTCAGGATTTTCTCTCATGACAACGCAAATAAAGTGATGGTGTGAGTAGATGATTGTCTCTTTTGGCAGCGCTGAGGTTCTGCTGTTTCTGTCGACACACATCTGTTAGCTAGCCCTGAATATATGAGACACGATACTACAAGGAAAGAATCTGATTTCACAGTAGTTTACCTTCAGCAGGATTGTGGTCTGCAAGTAACCTTCTACCGGGAAGTTTTGAATGTTGCTCAATTGCATCTGTATTACATTATACTCATACAATAATGCAGCTCATATTGTTCCTCTTCATTTGAATCAGAAAACAACATGGTTTTTCATAATCTTCATGAAAAAACCGGAGCAGGATTTATTCTGGGTTAGAAATCCCAAACCAAAACTGGACCAATCAGCTGTGAGCAAAGTGACATTTATCTGATGTAATAAAGCCACTCCCCCTGTGTCTCTCACTCCAAATTAAAGGGCCGTTTACACATCACCATTTTCAACTAAAAACTGGAAACTTTTTGGCCCGGTTTCACAGGGTTTAGCCTAAGCCAGGGTTAGGTCTTAGATCAATTAGCTCATTTAAGTAGCTTTTATAAACGTTAACTAGAAATAAACATTACTGGTGTGCATCTTGAGACAAAACACTGGCACTGACATATTTTAAGATCTGTCAGTACAAGTTGCTTTCAGTTAAACAGCTCAAACATGCATTTTAGTCTAGGACTAGCTTAAGCCTTGTCTGTGAAACTGGGGGTTTATGTATTTTTGCCCGTTTATTTACATGACTATGGCATTTTGGTGGCCTGAAAAGGCAAGCTTTTGAAAACGGGTTTCAAAGTGCAAGTTTTCGAAAACAATACCGTTATCGTCACTGTGTAAACTACAAAAATGTGAATTTGTGAAAACAGTGATGTCATGCACATGCGTATTACGTGTTCAGGCTATTGGTGCATAGTGTTTCTTTACAAATGTGACATCGCCAACTACTGGCCTGGCAGCAGAATACAGCTTTAATCATTTTTGCAGATGAACGGTGATTGTTTTGACATCATGGTCTTCTGTATGTGAAAAACACAAATGGATTACTTGCACTGAGCCTCGTGACGCACATCCGGTTTGATATATTATGGCTCAGTTGTCTATTTTCAATGGGCTGTTCTCACATAGCTAACTAAACGCCTCTTAAAATGAGAGTACATATTCAGAGACAGGAGACCTTTCTAAACTCAGCAGAACTTTAAGTTTTAATCCAACATAAGCCGTGATTCTTTCACCACAGGGTGTCAGCGCTCTACTAGTGATCGCGATGCTGCAGTGTGAGACGTGATGAATAAGATCAGAATGAACATAATATTATATTTTAATTTTAGTCACTATTTTGTGCCATGTTTTTCACTGACAATCATTTGTATGTAATTCACACATTTATGCCAAAAATCCTAATATTCAAAGTAGTTGCGCTGTCATTGCATTATTCTTTAAGATTAATTAAATATTTAACATCGTTAAGGCAGTTTTCCTATTCATTCAACTATTTCAAACACTGGAATAAAAGAGCACCAACACAAGCAATACTGCTCGTACGAAAATTAACCATAGTTACTACACTCTTACTCTAGTAAAGCCGTGGTTTGCCTTCATAAGTATTTGATTAGTTATAACTATTATATGAAAGGTTATACTGCTGTTTAATCGTTAGCTTGGTCATGTCTTGTATGCTCTTCTGCTTGTTTAAGTTCATTTAAATGTAAATTTAACAGGTATGAAATATGATGACTAAGAGAAAAACACTGCTAATGAGAAGACAAGCACTTGTCGGCCATACGTTAGTGGGGAAATATATTTATTTATTTATTATTCAGATTGCGCATTTGGAAGCGAAATATATTAATAAACATTTCAGCAGGTTGAAGATAATTAATGTTAATATGATTAATTGTTTAAAAACATTTGGCAGCCCTAAAACGTAGTAATAATCTGCGTTTTCACGAGAAGCTCTCTGTATATAAGCGCGCTGAACGCTGACCGGAAACGCTCGAGCCGTAATAAGTAGAACGCGGAAGTAGTTGTGCAAGTAGTCCATTTACATTGATTTTGTGTAAACGTACCCTAAATCAGTTCACAGTGAAAAAATTTCAGAGACAAATTTGCCCATCTTTTGCTGCTAATTATTTATTAGATTTACAATTATGCAATTTATATAATATATTCATATAATTGTTATATTGATTTGCAAGCAGCAGTGTTTATTCCTGCCTTGTAAATGCGTTTATATTTAATGACATTTTTCATAACAATCTCTTAGGACATTCTCAGATCTGTAGATCGTTTGCTTTGCTCCGAAACAGGGACTGAATCTGTTACTATAACTTACAATTACTTAATTTGTTTTCAATCGGGCCTAGACCACCTCGTTCAGGCGATCTCAGAGCGATTGTTTTGGTGTGGATCCGAGCGCGATTGCCGTGTTCATATATGCCTAAATGAACCGAACTAATGGGGAAAAACGCACCATGTTCCGAAACAAATGCTCTAAACGAGTCAGGTGTGAAAACGCCCTTAATCTTCAACAGAGAAATGAATTACGCCAGGTCTCGTGAGAAGAGAATCAAACTGACCCTTTCCATGTTTCGTGTGATTGGCCGTTTGCAGCTCATCACACTTTTAGGTGGATCAAACCTAGGTTGACAAAGAACGTTTATTTTGACTGTTGTGAGTTTGTTCAACTAGCTTCATGCAACAGGCCTCTGTTATGTTTTTTTTTTTTTTTTTTTTTGGTTGTTGTTTCCTTTACCATGTGCTCCTGTCAAGTCTTGCGCATTGTTTTGTTTGAGCACATGGTTTGTGATTGTGTTCATTGGCCATGTGCTCTTGTTTTGTCAAGTTTGTTGTGAGCGCATGGTTTCTGTCATGTTTGTTTCTATGTGCCATGTGCTCTCCGGTCTAATGTCTTAACCCCGCCCTTCTTCATACCTGATTATTGGTTTATTTGCCCCACCTGCTCTCCCTTGTTACCCTCCTGATTTCCTTCCTTATTCATTCTCCTCGTGTTCTCAGTCTTGCACAAGTTCATTGTGATAAGTTCTCGTCCAATGTATCCTTCATGTGCTGCCATGTTTTTCCCCCTATGGGGTGGTTTATGTTTGTTTTGGTTTTTGTTTTCTGTTAAATAAAGCCCATTACTCTGCATCTTTGAGTCCTCACTCCTCCTTTAACTCCAAAACCTGACACAAATACACAATTTCCACCCTATTTATCTCTCGAGATTGTGTACCTGTCTTTATCACAACATACTGTATGTGATTGTTTTTCAGGAGATACAGTAAATGTTAAGAAAAAAAAGTTTGTATATGTTTGCCCCATTGTGTCTACAATAAACTAGTCCAAAATGTTTCTTCAAATTTAAGATTGTTTAAAAAATCCTCTTACACCACAACACCACTTGTAATGAGAACTGTACGCAATAATGTAATTAAGACTCAGAAGTAGAGCTACTTAAGGATTTTGGCATATTTCTACATAAAACGTGATCATTAATTAATGCTGCTGGTATTAGGGGCTAAGCAATTCCTGGTGATTTAGCGCGGGGGATTATAATGCTTCCATGTCAAACACATTTAAGATGATCTTTTACAACATGAACATCTAGTGGGGTTTAATAAAGGATTGAGGTAAGCATTTAAGATCATGTGAGCAGGACTCAGGAGTTAATCCCATTATATTAAGTAGTAAACAATGCCATAAATAGAGTAAAACTTTACCTGAAGAATCTTTAGAAGTCATTTCAACCAAAATCCATTTACTTACCCTTAGGGCCGCATTAAGACTATCAGAGGCCCTTTACCTCACCAAAACTACTGCCTACGTTCACTCAATCTTCTTAATCACAAAACACAAGTTATCAGCCTTTTATTTTGCAGGAATACCATTAACAAAACATCTGAACCTATAGGTCTGTCATATTAAATATACACAAATATAGATTATATATTTATATTATATATAAAATATAAAATATATAAAACAATGACAAAAATGTTACTGTCTGAACATTTTATGTAATGCTGAAAAATTTATCAGATCATGGGGACTGCCTTACAAAGGTTTTCCTTGGGTTTTTAGGGACATCGGACTCCCTCAGCATGTCACTTTTGATTGACATGAGTGTCAGATGATTAAGGGCCCTATTTTAACGATCTAAGCTCATGGTCTGAAGCTCATGGCGCAGGTGCTCTTAGGGTGTGTCCGAATCCACTTTTCTAGTTTAACGACGGAAAATATGGCTGGTGCTCCAGGCGCATGGTCCAAAAGGGTTGTTCCTAGTCTCTTAATGAGTCATGGGTGTGTTTTGGGCGTAATGTCAGAGTCTCATCTCCCATTCCCTTTAAAAGCCAGGTGCGCTTGCACCATGGCGGATTCGCTATTTACATCACTGAATTTGCAAATGTAAAGACTAAACGCTTCTCCCGGGAGGAAACGGATCTGCTCGTGCATGAGGTTAAAGCATTGTAATCCTTTTATTTTTAATATTTGGCATGTTTGTGTGCTGCTGCGCATCCCTGTGTGTGTAACAAGCAGAGTGTACGCGTGTTGTGCATCCACATATAAGCGCATATTACTAACGCGCCCTTTAAATAACAACAAAAAAAATATTATGCTATTTTGAGGCAACTGAAAACGACTGCACCATTGACCAACAAAAACCTGCTCTAAAGTCAATGCTGCAGTGGTTTTCAGTTCCTCAAAATAGCAACACGACAACAACACCTGAACACACCTCGTTTTCAGACCAGCACGCCCATGAGCGAACAGTTGGACATGAGTGCATTTGCTATTTAAACAACGTGGCGCTGGGTATGAAAATGATAACTGCGTCAGGCTGAAACTAGCAAAAAACACTTGCATCACGCCTGGCGTCGCATTGCGCTGGGTGTATGATAGGGCCCATAGTCTTTCTTGTGTCATTGTTGATGGCAGTATGTTTTTATTTATTTTTTATTTTTTTTACCAATTGCAGCTTTGAAGCCGGATGTGTTTGTGATTGGTAAAGTTTAAAAAAAGCAGCAGGACAATCTCCACATTTAGGAATACGGTTCGTTTTATGAATTATTTAACATCCGTATTCTTAATGTATTTCTTAAAATGTTCCAATTCATCAACAAAATCTTCTTGTAAGTCACAGCTGTGTTACTTCAGCGACCTTGTTCAAAAATCCAAATGTATTGTCCAGGTATTTGTAAGACTTGCATCTCTTGCTTACAACTACCTCTGTGACAAGTTTATCGATGATGACGTTGAAAAGGTTGACAATAAATTTATGTCTACCTGACATTGCAATATCACAATCAGGTACTGGCGACTTGCCTGCTTGTTTTTTTTGTGCCGTCTGGTTCTCTGGTTGTCTGCCTTGTAGTTATTCATTACAATTTGTGACACTTCCTTTGCTCTCGCCTCAAACATTTCAAACTGATCACGAAGGCCAGAGATGAGGTCTCTCAGAGATGTAATGAACTCATGTGCTTGTGACAGGTGCATTTCAACTTTTTTAGAGGTACTCACTGACATTTTGAAACCGCCTTAGAATAGTGTCCCAAATAGTAATAAGGAAAGCTACCTCAAGATTGTCCATTTGGTTAGGGAGGGTTGCCCCCTTGCTGCGTTTGTTCTGGTTTTCGTCCTCTTGGGACTGCCACTGGAAGCCACTCTCCAAAACCTTCACTCTCTCTGCTCCTGACTGGTGGAATGAGAGAGCAGAAGTGGAGACAAGATTGACACCGGCAATTATCACATTTGCTAGAAGAAAATGTAAAAATCCAGTTCTTGATATAACTCTTTTTTTGGCCTGAGAAATGTGGTGTCCTCACCATGGCGGCACACTTGAACGCTTATGAATGAATTTTATATTCATTTAGAGGAACATTTTTTACTCTGAGAGACCGCAATAGAGAATATTTTGACAGCTGGCTCTTTTGAACTCATCTGTTTAACTAATTGAAAGTAATGATTTTATATGCCTGTAAAACAATCAGTCTGTAACAGAATGTGAAAGCGAGATCTCTTGTGAGTTTGATGTAATATTCATAGGAGTTATCACTGATCTGTTGAAACCAAGAAATCCACACATTATTTTTTTATTTTCTTTTTGTCAAGCCCTCTTGTGGTTTCTCGTTGGAATTGTGGATAATACTATGTCCCAAATCTACAAATCATTTACATTTTCAAATTTTGAAAATGTAAAGCTGGATCCTTTGGAAATCTGTTAAAGTACAAAGAAGAAGAAGAATGTGTTGCAAGGTTCAAACAACAATGAATAAATAATGTCCACATCCTGTAGATCTCCTGCAGCTGGAAGCCGAACTCATTCCCTTAAAAGCCATAAAACACTAATGTGGGTCCCTTAGCAGCTAACTGAACCCTGAGACAGAAGAGAGGAGAATGGAGTGAGTAATTTAATGTAATGGACAGAAAGAAATTGTTCCTCATTTAACTTTATTGCTGAACCTTGGAAGAACAGAAAAGACACTTCATTAGGTTTCAGCTTTAATAGCTCCATCTGTCTAAATCAGATAGAGACCTTAATGGTGTCTTACAATTATTTATATTTTATAAAGAGTGTTTAAAATCCCCTAGTTGATTTCAGCCTGAAAGTCTGGCATTTAAGCGTTCCCCAATTCACACAAGATCTCTTCTGCTAAAATACTTGTAATGTGCATGGTCTCGCATTTCCATTTGACATTCAAAAGAGAATCTGAGATGTGCAACACAAATGTTAAATGTTATTTATACTCTTGAGTTGACAGAAATGGGTGAAATGACTAAATCTATAATTTCTGGAAGGGAGCTGCTTGCGGAGTTTCTTATCATAGAGGCTTTTTTAAAACAAGTCAGTTCAGTTTCAGACGTCGTGTTGGTTGTGTCAATGGGCAGCTGTTTCGGAGAGGGACTAAAATCCCTGGAGAGCACAATAGGATAGCATTCCTGTTAATTGTAATGCCAGTTGCTCATCTTTGGATCTGCAGTGTGTTCATGTTTTTACTCATGTCTGACCTTGATGGACTGAAAAGAAGAAATGAAACTGAAAAGATTTCCATGTCAAAGAAGGTGGAGCCTCAGAGCGATGGTAGGTCGAAGGTGTTTACCAGCCGGAGCAAATTTTAACTGGAAAGTTCACTTTGGTAAACTGTTTCAAATTCCAGAAAAAAAAACTCTTAAAGAACTGCTGATTTTGTTTAAAGTAGTAGCTGATTATGATTTCACTTTTTTAACTTTAGTTAGTGTGTATTGTTGCTGTTTGAGCATAAACAACATCTGCAAAGTTATGACGCTCAAAGTTCAATGCAAAGGAGATATTTTCTCTGTTTAAGGACTACAACAAATGGCCGGTAGGGACTACAACAAGCTTCTTCCCGGGTTAGTGACATCACAAACCCCCAAATTTACATAAACCCCGCCCCCGAGAACACACAACAAAGGGGGTGAGGCCATGTTGGGCTGCTTTAGAGAAGAGGAAGAGTTGTTGTAGTAGAGTGTTGTTGACATGCCGTCATTTTACACCGGACTGCTTCACAAACGAGGGTCAATTCAACACTGGATTTGCACAAAAGATTAACATGATGGCACATGCTAGTGGATGAGTTGAATCAACTCCACAGCAACTACATAAATGTATCCACTAACCATTCAGAAACGTCCAGTTTCATTCTAAAAGTTGTAACTTCTTCCTGAGTCTCTCCATCAGTGTCGACTCCGGTTTGAACAATGTAAGGCTGAACACAGTCGTCATTTTGTCTGCGTGAGATTCTCCAGCTTTGTTGTTGTTGAGCGACCGAAGCGCGAGATGTTAAAGCTCCGCCCTCTTCTGGAAAGGGGGCCGGGAGCAGCAGCTCATTTGCATTTAAAGGGACACACACAAAAACGGCGTGTTTTTGCTCACACCCAAATAGGGGCAAATTTGACAAGCTATAATAAATGATCTGTGGGGTATTTTGAGCTGAAACTTCACAGACACATTCTGGAGACACCAGAGACTTATATTACATCTTGTGAAAGGGGCATGCCACACCAGTTCAATCTTTGATTTTTGCTTGAAGTATATCATGGCCTTCAGACACAGACTTGCAAACTGTTTTGAGAGGGCGCATGTCTACTCAAATGTACTCCATTTACCACAATGCAATACGATTATGATGTCACAGCAGATCAAACTTAACTTAACCTCAGCAAGTTGAAATTTTGAAAATATTTTTGCAGAATAATGGTGTTCTTCAAATAGACCTACATTATCAGCAGAGGCTAACTGGACCACTCTGACCAAACAAACCTTGACCTATAGTCACACAAGGGTATGCATAGCTCCATCTACTTAACTGGAGCAGGACTGATATTTCCAAGACTGTTAATAAAGCTTACATTTCAATAAAATCCCAAATCACCAAATTGCTTTTAGCTCCAAACGTGGTGACAACTACTTTTCAGAGGTAATGCATGTGCACATTCTAGAGAGAACAAGCCGATGTCAGCAGCACCAGTATTAGGTTGTTGCTAAGTTGGATTCTGACCATTGAGGCCATTGAGTTCTAGCACCACCATAGAACCGGACCTGTCTCTTGTGCAGCGCCCCTCTGTCATTTTGCTTCCTATGCAACCGACTATGTGGCCTATGCCACGGGAAGGCCCTGATTCTAAGCAGCCCATTTCAACTGCCTTGATTTTTACAACACAGTATATACCATAAATACAGATGCAGCAAATGTATATATTTACTGCTCTCCGACGATCAATACCCAGAGAGCACTATTGACTCCCTTCTGTGCCCTTAATAGTGAGTGCATTCAATCAATGACCTGGGTGCTCAGCGAGCTCGGGAGAAAGACTCTCATCCCAGTTGCCAGTCTGTGTTATTTTATAAAAGAGGACACATATCATGTATTTTATTTTTTTATTTTTTTAACTGTAGACTCATCAGATCAATTATTGAAGAGATAGGTTCAGTGTTTGTCATGACCTAATCCTGATGGCGAGGCATTCTGCAATTTTCTTTTATTGCACATTCCCAATAATTTGAGGTTCCCAAATTTATGATGGCAATATCTCCAACATGTAACATGATGTAACAGACACCAGCAATCTTACACATATGTTATGGTCAGTGCAGACTCACCTTTGGATTCTATCAAAGCCTCTGCAATCTTCAGACATCTTCAATCTTCTGAACTCATTTCAATTAGTTATTTTCACTGTTCGGATTTACAGTGCTGTTCTTATGCTTTTGTCATTTTTGGAGCCTAAAGGCCCCGATATACTTAAAGCGAAATTGAAGAACGAACTGGTGTCATTTCGACTAAAATCAGGCCAAAACGAAGTTCGTTTTGTGTTCATTTTGGGAGTTTGCCAAAGCAAGCTCCGGCTGATAAACACCTTCGAACCTACCATTGGTCCGTGGTGGTGACATAATATGTGGGTGTGGCTCTGAGGCTCCGCCTTCTTTGAGGTGTAAATTTTCTCCGGTTAATTTCGTCTGTTCAGTCCATCGAGGTCAGACGCAAGTAATACTTATGAATTTGTTTTTTGCACCATTCTATATGCATATAAGTTGTTGGAGAAAATATAAAATCCTATAGGTATATGAGCTGTTGGAGAAAAATAAAATTACACAAACAAAAAAATATCAATAGTATAAATTTTGACTGTGAACATAAGGTAGCTACAAGTATTATGCGTTTAAATTTCAACATAATTAATATATTATACACTATTATGTGATTAATTCTCAAAATAATTAATATATCATACACTTCAATTAAGCGTGATCTGCTGTGATGTTACAGTCAAGTTGAATTGTGGGATATAGAGCCGATTCAAGTGTACATCGGAGTAGACTCGCTCAAAATCGAGGGATCAAGGGTCTGTCCATATAAACGTCCCTTGTTCACTTCATAATGTTGAACGCACTTCGAAATGGCGGCAGGGATTCCCCAGAGGGGAAGTGCTTAGGGAAGTTTATGAGTGCGTGTCTAAGTGGAGTGGAACGCAGCCCACGTCGTAAACTCTAGGGGCGAGGCTTCTAAACCGTGAATTTTTAGGGGCGTGATATTCAAATAAAGATTGTTTTGAGCAGCCACATTTATCAATGTACAATCATTCTACAATGGGATTGGCAGCATATGACTGTTTCATCACATGTGAATCCTGTCATAAGATGATTTCTGCGTTCGGATCTGCATTTGTTTCTATGTTAGGCTGGCCACTCACTTGAAGATTTTAAGGCCGATTTTGAGCCCGATTTGCACCCCCCAATGATCTGGGGCCAAAAGATTCCCAATTGTGTGGTGTCATTATGATTATGATGTAAAAATGTTGTATCGTATTGACGTTTCGTCCAGGCGGATCTGGCGTTTTGGGAGCCCGAAACCACTATTTTTTTAAAAAAATGGTTTCCAGAGTGGATAAATCTGAAAATGACACCCTTGCGTTTACGTGTGTACAGCAACAATGGCGGGCTACTACTTCGTGTGGATGTGGCCTTAAGTTTCAGCCTTGATTGTTTCCTTGTTTACTCATTAGTCACACCTGTGTCTCGTTTAGTTCCCGGTGTGTGTATATACTCCCTGTTTGTTGACAGTTATCGTCTTCGGTTTATGTGTTGATTGCTTTGATATTCTCCTGATTTTGAGTGGTTTAATTAAGATCTGTTTATATTTATCTCCTGTGTCGTGTGTTTGAAAACCACATGTGACAAATTTAAAGGGAAAACAAGATTATTTTTCTGACCCCGTTGGCAGATATTTTTCTTGTTTTAAGCAAAACTCTCTTCATTTTGATACATTTTTCAGAAAAAAAAAAAAAAAAAAACTTAATATATATAATTTTGCTTCTCCAGTAAATGTATCTGGATTTAAGAACGTTTAGATATTTGTACTGGAAAACAAGACAAAGATATTAAATAAGAAATAACTTTTTTGCAGTGCAGTCCCTCATGCTATTTTAATGGTTGTGTTTTGAAACTGGAGCAAAGGTGGGAGAGAAAGTGTGGACTAATTATACGCTCCTGTATGCAAAGACTCTTCAGGTCCTCCAGCAAGAGAAAGCGGGCAGCAGTTGGCATGTTTGCCATGCTATACTCTTGGGTACAAAACAGTGAAGAACAAAAAACTGGTGCACACACTATTGCAGCGAGAGCCAGAACTGAACTGAGCCCCGGGACACTGTGTTTGTTTAACAAATCTTTTCCCAGACCGAGAGAATCGTCAAAATATTAACAAAAATGTAATAATATACAGGAACAGATTTGCAATCTGAACCAGTGGCATCATTTCACATCACCAGTAAATTTTGTTTCTCCCTCATTATTCTTGCGTTCTGAGGAACGTCAAGAAGGCCCAGTGGGAATGTAAATTCTGTACAGCATGTGACATTTTACTTCTTATGTAAATGTGTCCCTAATCCCTAATCTAAGTTACTTTTACATTATTTTTCTCATCTGGGCTGCCATTTTCATCCGCTGAACCTAAAATGGAAAGATGAATAAAGCCACTGTTTTCTTGTTAATGTTTAATTTCAAATGTTCAAAATGTACAGAAACTTCATTCATACGCAATGAGCAAAAACCCTTTTCTCTTAGAAAAATGCATGCTACAACATTCAGACATTTGTGAAGTATACATTGCAGTGGTTCTCAATTTTCTGAAAGTTGATTATCCAATCACACCTCTGTATATTCTACCTAAGACACATAAAGACAGTTCTAATCCACCAGGTAGACCTATTATAGCAGATATGGCTTCTCTTACAGAAAAAAAAAAAAATCAATCTTCATTGACTCATGTCTTAAATCTTATGTTAAAAGTCTTCATATGTGCAAGATTCTATGGATATGAAATAAAATATGTAAAATATTACAATCTGTTAAATTGCCTCACAATAATATCTTGTTACATTAGATGTGGAATCATTTTACACTAATACTCCACATGATGGCAGTATTCAAGCCACTGATTTCTTTTTATGTGATGGGTTTTAAATAAGACTTCTGGTATTGATTGTATAGAAGAACTTACTAAATTGGTAATTACAAATAACCTTTTCATGTACAAAAATGGGTATGGGTATGTCTCCAAATGATGCAAACTTATATGTGGGCCATTTTGAACATGAATGTGTTTTAAGCCATAATGTTAATCCAGTATTTATCTCTGGCACCAATATTTTGATGACATCTTATATGGTGTGGTACAGTAAATTAATTACTTGATTTTCAACAATGTTTGAATTTTAGTAGTGAACATCTTAAATTTACCATTAATAATGACCAGTGTCAGGTCAGCTTTCTTGACCTACTCGTAATAAAATATAATGATAGATTGGTGACAAATAAAGATCAGACAGAGTGCCTCAATAGAACATGTAAAGAATCTTAAAAAAAAAAAAAAAAAAAATTATATATATATATATATATATATATATATATATATATATATTGTCTTGCGTTATCCAGTATTCAGCTTTACGTAAAGAATTTGAACAAATAGTGCACAAACATTGGCACATTTTCAGTTCTGATCCTGTTATGAGTCATTTTTTAAAAGATTTAAAAGATCCATGAATAGCATGCAGATGAGCACCTAACATACGGCAAATGGTTGTTAGAGCTGACCAGAACATTCAGGCCATCCTTTTCTTTCAGTTCCTAATGGTAATTATCGATGTGGACAGTGCAGGCAATTTCACAACTAAATGTCAATTCTTTAGGCATTTTCAATCAGGAAAACAATTTAAAATCCAGAGTGTTATTTCATGTAACACTAAAATTATTTATATGTTTAAATGTCAGACACATTTAAAAACAACACATGTTGGCCAAAGTGCTTTATATATCAGATATAGAAGTTCAGTAATATAGCTGGGTGCCAAACCATTTATACCTTTTAAAAACAAATAGTAAAGTCTTGTACTGAATTATAACTTCACTGGAAGCCAACGGAGGGATGTTAATACAGGTGATACTTGCATATTTACTAGTCTCAGTCAAAAGTCTAGCAGCAGCATTCTGGACCAACTGCAGACGTGAAAGTGCGGCATGGGAAACACCATCATAAAATGAATACAATAGTCCTGTCTGGATGCAATAAAAGTATGCATAATTTCTAAATCATTAAAAGTAAAAAAAAAAAAAAAAAGAAAAAAGAAAAGAAAAAAGTTTCAATTTCAAAATAGTCCTTTAATTGGAAGAATTCACCATGCTTAACAAACTTTAACTCAGCATCAAACTAACACCAAGACTCCTTGCTTGATTGTGTACCTTAGGCCTAAATGATTAATTATATGTTTAGTTGAACTTGGAAGGCTAAACACCATCACTTCAGTCTGATTCATTCAGGTGGAGAAAATTGGCTGCCATCCACTCTTTAAATTCATTAAAGGAATCAAAAAGTGATTGTAAGGCCAAATTGTCCCCCACCTTTAGAGGGAGATAAAGCTGAGTCTCATCAGCATAAAGGTGATAATATATGTTATTTTTCAGACAAATATTTGCCAGAGAATGCATATAAATAGAAAATAAAACTGGGCCCAATATAGATCCTTGTGGAACCCCACATTTCATTAAAGCAGAAAAAAATTCTCAATTCAACAGAAAAAGTTCTCCCCAGGCAAATCCCTGCCCACAGTCTTAAATGCTTCAGAAGAATTTCATGTACTATAGTGTCAAATACAGCAGTCAGATCAATTAAAGCTAAAATTGCACACTGTCCTGAATCAACAACCAACAGCAAATCACTGGACACTTTAAGAAGGGCTGACTCTGTACTATGTTGAGCCCTGAATCCTGACTGAAACTTATCAAAGGCCCTGTTTCCACCTGGTATTAAGATGCATTTTGGTAGATCGGATTACAAGTGGACGACGCTAAATACAGGTGTAAACGGGATGTAAAATGTTTTGAGCTTGTCTACTTTCGACCACTTCCAGAAGTAGTCGAAAACGCATTTGACCGGATTGCTTTCGTAGTGGAAATGCTCATGTGGTCGAATCTACTCTCAATCTACTGAGCCCAATGTGCAGACATGTCCTTCAGCAACAATGCAATCACATTCATCAGATGAAGCTGTCTGTTATTTGTGCAACGTTCCAGTTGCCCTGTGAAAGAATGGAAAACGTTGGCCTTCGTAAAGTACCATATCCTGTGATTTATGATAATTCAAGGATTAGAGCACCTTATTTGTGTTATCGCTGCAAAACAGTATCTCCTTCCCATTAATCTAAAGCCCTATAATTACCCTGGGAATCCTTTACTGTTCATTAGCTTGCAATATTACTTAATGCACAGATGCAGGCTCTGTTTGAAAAACAACATGGGCTTTTTCTAAACTAATAAATGTTACCTTTGAAAACTAAAGTCAAGCTGTTTTTTGGTCATGGTTTGCTTCTGCCATTTTCTTTCTATTGTGAAATACTGACTTTGCGAGTCAGATGTGAATATTTAATATGCTCATGAATTATTCAGTTAATTGTAAATGGCTTCAGAAATCTTTGTCCTCTGTTTGCTTGAGATTTCCTTGTTGAGAAGCATTTCCCAGGGTGCTTTCAGCTACACACTTACTGTCAGCCTACAAAGGCACTGCTGTACAGAGAACACTGAACTTGTTTACCAGCATGTGATCTACTCCCGGTTAAAGAACAGAGATGGAACAAATGAAAAACACTGCCCAGATTTGCATTGACTCACAGTTTCAGAACAATCCTGATGGATTTCAATGGAAAACCTGCTCTTTGAAATCACACTGATTGCTCACGCTCTTATCGTCACAAACCTGTATGGCTTCCCTTGTGAAAAAAGTGTGAAAAATTATATTGAATGTGCACTTGTAGTTTTTATATATATATATATATATATATATATATATATATATATATATATATATCTCTTTTGATGATATTCTAATTATATGACCAGCACCTGTGTGTGTGTGTGTGTGTGTGTATATATATATATATATATATATATATAAAATATACATATACATACAGGTGCTGGTCATATAATTAGAATATCATAAAAAAGTTGATTTATTTCACTAATTCCATTCAAAAAGTGAAACTTGTATATTATACTCATTCATTACACACAGACTGATATATTTCAAATGTTTATTTCTTTTAATTTTGATGATTATAACTGACAACTAAGGAAAATCCCAAATTCAGTATCTCAGAAAATTAGAATATTGTGAAAATGTTCAATATTGAAGACACCTGGTGCCACACTCTAATCAGCTAATTAACTCAAAACACCTGCAAAGGCCTTTAAATGGTCTCTCAGTCTAGTTCTGTAGGCTACACAATCATGGGGAAGACTGCTGACTTGACAGTTGTCCAAAAGACGACCATTGACACCTTGCACAAGGAGGGCAAGACACAAAAGGTCATTGCAAAAGAGGCTGGCTGTTCACAGAGCTCTGTGTCCAAGCACATTAATAGAGAGGCGAAGGGAAGGAAAAGATGTGGTAGAAAAAAGTGTACAAGCAATAGGGATAACCGCACCCTGGAGAGGATTGTGAAACAAAACCCATTCAAAAATGTGGGGGAGATTCACAAAGAGTGGACTGCAGCTGGAGTCAGTGCTTCAAGAACCACTACGCACAGACGTATGCAAGACATGGGTTTCAGCTGTCGCATTCCTTGTGTCAAGCCACTCTTGAACAACAGACAGCGTCAGAAGCATCTCACCTGGGCTAAAGACAAAAAGGACTGGACTGCTGCTGAGTGGTCCAAAGTTATTTTCTCTGATGAAAGTAAATTTTGCATTTCCTTTGGAAATCAGGGTCCCAGAGTCTGGAGGAAGAGAGGAGAGGCACACAATCCACGTTGCTTGAGGTCCAGTGTAAAGTTTCCACAGTCAGTGATGGTTTGGGGTGCCATGTCATCTGCAGGTGTTGGTCCACTGTGTTTTCTGAGGTCGAAGGTCAACGCAGCCGTATACCAGGAAGTTTTAGAGCACTTCATGCTTCCTGCTGCTGACCAACTTTATGGAGATGCAGATTTCATTTTCCAACAGGACTTGGCACCTGCACACAGTGCCAAAGCTACCAGTACCTGGTTTAAGGTCCATGGTATCCCTGTTCTTAATTGGCCAGCAAACTCACCTGACCTTAACCCTATAGAAAATCTATGGGGTATTGTGAAGAGGAAGATGCGATATGCCAGACCCAACAATGCAGAAGAGCTGAAGGCCACTATCAGAGCAACCTGGGCTCTTATAACACCTGAGCAGTGCCACAGACTGATCGACTCCATGCCACGCCGCATTGCTGCAGTAATTCAGGCAAAAGGAGCCCCAACTGAGTATTGAGTGCTGTACATGCTCATACTTTTCATGTTCATACTCTTCAGTTGGCCAAGATTTCTAAAAATCCTTTTTTTTGTATTGGTCTTAATATTCTAATTTTCTGAGATACTGAATTTGGGATTTTCCTTAGTTGTCAGTTATAATCATCAAAATTAAAAGAAATAAACATTTGAAATATCAGTCTGTGTGTAATGAATGAATATAATATACAAGTTTCACTTTTTGAATGGAATTAGTGAAATAAATCAACTTTTTGATGATATTCTAATTATATGACCAGCACCTGTATATACATTTAAATCAGTTGCAAAAAATGATCAGTTGTAATTAATATGGTTGTTTCTCAATGTCCTCAGAGGTTAGGTCACCTTTACTCTGTGTTGCTCCAGCTAAGTAAATTAAGAATTCTGACTCGCTCCTTTCACAGATGTTTTGTTCACATGTTGATTTTATTGCTCCATGTGTAGCTCAGCAGTTTACATGGAAGTTTAGAGATGACACAAAGTATGTGTTTCCTTTGAGGAAAGGAGGAAGAGATGGCAGAGAGAAAGCCAAGAAACTTGATGAAATACACTTCTGCTCCATTAAACAATTGGCAGCTTCCTGCTAGTCCTGCCAATTGATTTACTTAATGTTGGTTGCTGCAGTTCATTATGCAGGCCTGTCTTCATGCGTCTGATATGCGGCCTCACTGCTGTTAGAGAAACAGATGGTCAGCAAACCCAATTAACCTTTTCCATGCTGTGCTCTGGTCTAGCATACCCATCACACACACACACACACTAGACCTTGTTTATGTACACAAAATCTTAATTATGTACATCTATAACATGTAGTACAATATGTGTACATACTGATAGGTAAAAGAGCATGCTAAATATTCACTCTAGGCAATCAAGAAGTCATTGAAGGAATAGTTAATCCAAAAATTAAAATTCTGTGATCATTTACTTACCCTCATGTCCTTTCACATGTGCTTCAGACATCGGCGCACGCTGAAGGCGTTCCCATAGCGTCAGGAACCGACGCAGCGATGAGTTGTCTACAAAAGGGAACTGACACAAAAGCAGTAGCTGACTTTTCTCAAAGTTACCTCTCAAAAGTAACCTTTCATTTTAATTGTTTGTAGGTGAGGAGCTTGTTTGTTCTGTGTTAAGTATCTCAATACTGTCTGTTTGTTTTACTGTGCCTGATGGACTAAAACAGAAAAAAGTTTTTCGGAGTGGATCATCATATCACCTTGCAAATGCTAAAAATGGTCCTGCTGAGTCAATGACCTGTAATTCATGTGGGGAAAAAGGGACACTTTGCAAAAGTTTGCAAATCCATGACTAAAGAGGTACAAGAACTGGTTCCTGTGCTTACTAACTGTTACACGAGTGACATACTTATGTCTGACAAGCTTTGTTGTAAAGTCCAGATAGAAACACCACTTGGATCAGCTGTGTCTATACTGCCGAAACAACTGTACCAGGAATGTTTAGCTTAATGCCCCTTGATGGACTCAAAAGCTTGTCTAGTCACCTATTCAAAGGACATTCCAGTGCTAGGCTGCATACCCATGTCTGTGATGCTAGGAGATGTGACCGCTTCAGCTACATTTCATATCATTCAGGCAGGTTCAGCTCTATTGGGCATGGACTCTATTAGTTTTGAACTACCAGCTTGATGGGAGAACAATGGGTACTGGATACTATTGCACCAAGTGGAGTTCATGGATGAGTTAGGTTGCTTATCTTAAGGCGAGACTAATTTCTCACCCGAGGCTCCGATGAGGACGAATTATCGATTGAGCATCTGAGGGTGTGCTTATGCCTTCCGTTGCTGATGACTCGTCTAGAGTCCCACCTTCGAGTGTGGTAGCTCAGCCCGAGTTTGACGCTGAGTTGGCAGCCATGCTTACCCGGGCTGCTGCGAACATCAGGGCTGGAGTAGAGTCCTGCTCCGAGCATTCGCAGCTGGATGATTGGTATCTGGGCTTGGAGCGCAACTCACAGCCATGCCTGGCCCCAGTACCTTTCTTCCCGGAAGTGCATGAAGAGCTGACAAAGTCGTGGAGGCCACCTTTTACTGCCAGGTCCCGCTTCCACCCTCACTACCCTCAACAGTAGGGCTGCCAGGGGTACACAGAGGTTCCTCAGGTGGAGCATGTCATTGCAGTGCTTTTATGCCCACAAAACGCCGCCACTTGGCGGAATCATCCCAGACTCCCTTCCAGGGCCTGTAAGTTTACTTTGTCTCTGATGGCAAAGGCTTACAGTGCTGCTGGACAGGCTTCCTCCGCCCTGCATGTCATGGCCATCCTGCAGGTCCATCAGGCCAAGGCATTCAAAGATCTGCACAAGGGTAGCTATCAAGCCTCTGAGAATTACTCACAAGAACACTGCTAAGAACTGACTTAAGAGTAAAAAAATTCTTGGCTCAAAGCTGCACTTAAAAGTTAGTTATCAAGCATCTCAGTCGTGAACTTAAGTGAAGTGTAGGACTAAATCTTAGAGATGATTCAGGACACTTTGCTGTGCCACAAACGGGATTTTGAATGACGACATAGGCGTGGACCAATCACTGAATAGATTTCCTTATGTAAGAATATTCTCAAATAAATTCACATTGAATGGTGAAATGGTGAATGAGATTACATTCAACACACATCTGACAATAAAGAATTTTCAAGAGAATACATTATATGCACATTGGAAATGAAAGAAACACGTTTTCCACCATGTCTTAATTACAAATTTTAAACTGGTGTGCTGTTAACTGACCTGCCTATATATAGCCTAGATTTTATGATATAATTAGCCACCATGGATTCCAAAAGAAAACCGAATTGACGGGAGGAAGAAGCACTACTGCTTGCTGAATATGTTGAACAGCAGAAACATGTTATAAAAGGCAAGTTCAGTCCAACATTAACCAGCGCTGATAAGAAAAAGGCATGGGAGGACATCTCCAGACATTTAAACGCTTCACAGATCTCATGCACTCGGTCAACATCTGACTGCGAGAAGAAATGGTACAACATTCTCAGCAAAAGCCAGCACTGAAATAGCCGCCTTTAAGTCCAACATTTTGCGCACAGGTATAGTTAATTTCTTTCCCATTTGCATGGCATGCCTATGCCCTTTGCCATTAACCCTACCTGATTTACTTGTAGTCTGTATTATAACTAATATTCAAACTCAGGCGGAGGTCCCCCAGACAAACCACTGAGCACCCTTTGTGAGGTAGTGCAGCACATACTTGGGGAGGACAATGCCGTCATCTCCAGAGTGGAGGGTAGCCAGGATCCTGCAGTAATGAAGCTACATTCTATCACAAATGTGTTGCCCAAAACTATGACAACAATATTCAATGTTTCAATGTTTAAAATGTTTTATTTTTCAGTTATAATGAAGACGCAGGGGATTTGCCTGACCCGGCCGCCCTAAACACGGGCTCCACCCCTGCTTTTGATGTCCTCTAAAGCACCTCAAGTCAGGTATGCCCGGTGGTGGATGACATCCCAGCAATGGATGACAGCCCGGCAGAAGACCCACTCCCAGATGACCTGCAAGCACTGCAGAGAGAAAAAATAAAAATTCAAATTAAAGTACTGAGACTGCAACAGGAATACTACACTATAGCAATGAAAAAACAAAAACAAGAGTGACAAATAAAATGGCCTGAAAGCAAGAAAAAAAAAACAAACACTTGTGTGTCTTAATACTTATTAATTATTATGTGTACCCAAAGTGGAGGTTGGCAAAGTGCTGTCTGAAGGCTGCCCCATCACATGGATTGATGTTGCTCGGGGGGCTGGCATCTCCAGCTTCTCCATCGTAGTCATCCTCTGGTGGGGGTGGGATGTTGAGCCTCTTGCAAATATTATGCTGTATTGCACAAGCCATTATGATACGGCACACTCTTTCAGGGGTGTAGAATGTGGAGGTGTCTGAGTGTAGAATGTGGAATCTATGCTATGCTACGATGCACCCTTTGAAGGGATACGAAATTAAAACCTTATTTATAGTCTATATTAGGATAGAAAGTTGTATTAATAAACTATAAAAAAATATTATGTATAAATAGCTTAAAATATAGGCTACCTGTTGTAGTTGAGTTGGTCTTCTGTCAGTGGCATATGGAAAGGGGTGAGCAGCCAACGGCATAAAGGGTATCCATTATCTGCTATAAGATGACACCCCGGCAGCACAAAGTGCCTTTCAAGCAGCTGCTTCAGGCCACTTTCATTCAATATCCACACGTCATGTGTAGACCAAGGGCATTTGGGCACCACATCCCAAAAATTGGTGTAAATTGGTGTAGTCTGCAGCAAACACAACTTGTGTGTTGATGCTGTGGTACCTCTTCCTGTTCACATAAATGTTCTCGTTTATGCTGGGAGCAATGATCTTTATGTGAGTGCCATCAATTGCGCCTACTACTCCTGGGAAGCCGGCTATTTGCATAAATTGTGTTTGCTTCTGTTGGATTACGTGGGGTGTTGTTGGAAAGTCGTTGAAATGCGTGACAATGTGTGGAGCTGTAAGTTCCATAATTGTTTCCATGACAATTTGGCTTATTGATGGTTGTGATGGCCCTAAAACAACAGTATTGCATTGCTGCATTTTTCCTGTGGCAAGGAAACGAAGCGTCATCACAACTTTCACAACATTCATTCAGTTCCACTGAAAAGGCATTGCTGCGTAAAGTTAGTGGTGATATGACATCCCTCACCAAGTCGCTGACAAAGATGATGCCTGCTCTGTCCAGACGATACTGTTTCATTAACTGCTCATCGTCAAACAATTTAAAAACATTCTTCCTCTCCTGAAAAATTCGCACATGTATCTGTCTCTTCAGTGCCATCACAAGGCCTCTACTGGCAACTCCTAACCACATGAGAGACCTCTTGAGCTGTCTTAAATAACTCGGAGAGTAGGAGTGATTCTTAGCTTTAAGAAACTTGATAACTTGCCTTTATACTAAAGTTTGAAAGTAGGAGTAAATTTCATGAATTCTCAGCACTTAAGAATAAAATGGCAGTTTGAGAAGCTTGACAAAATACAGGCCCTGAGCCGGGATTGATTCAGGAACTGTGATTGGTGACCAACTTCGCTCTACAAGCGACAAAGTTCACGCCGTGGGCTCTCGACCAGGCGATATCCACCATGGTGGTCCAGGAGCACCATCTCTGAATTAACCTTGCTGAGATGCAGGACTCTGACAAAGTAAGCTTTCTCGATGCCCCCATCTCGCACAGTGGCCTCTTCTGCGACACTGTCGAGGACTTGCCCAGCAGATCTCGACAGTTATGAAGCAGATGGAGGCTATCAAACACATCTTGCCTTGGCATGACTCCTCTGCTACCTACAGGCCGAGGCCTTGCACGCCGTCTGCTTGTCATCCATCAGGTGAACGCCAAGAACCTGAAGAAGGCTTTGAAGCGTCCCTGAGATGGGCGACCCAGGGATGGCGGGAGCTGTTCTTTTGCAGGAGGTGGTAGTCAGACTGCTCCTTCCCCCAGTGGAAGGCCGGGAGGTGAATCTTTTCATTTCTTTGATTTTGTCATCTGCCCGAGAGGCAACGATAGCAGTTTCCTCCTTCTCTGGGTCACACAGATCACAGTCTGAACGTGTTGGATGCGGGGATATCGCTTCCTCACATTCAGCTGTGATGCACACAAATCTCCACTAAGGTCAGTGTGGCGCGTTATGAGGACTAAGCTTCCACATCTGTCACTGGGCAGTTCCAGTCAGGGTACATGGAGCAAGGTAGGTGTTTCAGTGCACCCACAGGTGTAACCATGGGATCGGGACATGATACTTGGATGCGTGGTTAGCACTTCCCCACCGGTCATGCTGGCTCATCAGGACAGTCAGACTCAGCTATGCGATTCAGACCCTTGCTCTGTTAAGGGAAGTGGGCATCCAAATTCTCGATGACTGGCTCATTTTAGCTCACTCTCGAGATTTGTTGTGTGCGCACAGGGACCTGGTGCTCAGACACCTCTGCCAATTTGGGCTTCAGGTTAACTGGGAAAAGAGCAAGCTCTCCCCAGTGCAGAGCATCTCTTTTCTCAGGATGGAGTTGGACTCAGTCACTATGACAGTGCGTTTCACGGACGATCGCACTCAGTCAGTGCCATATGCAACAGGCATGCAGCCTCTGGCTCCTAGACAGGACCTAGACTGCATTGGCACATCAACTGCCTAGAGTTGCTAGCGATATTTCTGGCCCTGTGGAGGTTTCAACCATTGATCCAGGGCAAGCACATGTTGGTCCAGAAGGACAACACAGCAATAGTTATAGCGTATATAAACTGTCAAGGCGGTTTTATGCTCACGTCGCATATCACAACTCACCCGCCATCTCTTCTTTTGGAGTCAGCAGCGACTGAAGTCACTGCAGGCCACTCACATCTCAGGTGAACTCAATCTTGCAGCGGATGCACTGTCGTGACAAGTGACGCTCCAGGGAGAGTGGAGACTCCATTCCCAGGTGGTCCAGCTGATTTGGAGTCGATTCAGCGAAGCACAAGTAGACCTGTTTGCTTCCCGGGGATCCTCCCACTGCCTGCTGTGGTATTCCCTGACCGAGGCCCCCCTCGGCACAGATGCGCTGGCACAGGGCAATTTGGCATCTGCACCTAGACCTCTGGAACCTCCATGTCTGGCCCCGGTTGGGTTGCAGAAGACTTAAGTGGACTATCACCAGCAGTGATAGACACTATCACTCTATGGTGCGGGCATATACTTAGAAGTGGAGTCTGTTCGTTAAATGGTGTTCTTTCCAAGGTGAAGACCCTCAGAGATGCACAGTCGGGTCAGTGCTTTCCTTCCTTCAAGAGAGGTTGGAAGGACGGCTGTCCCTCTCCATCTTGAAGATGTATGTGGCTGCCATAGTGGCGCATTATGACGCAGTGAACGGTAAGTTCTTAGAGAAGCACAACCTAATCATCAGGCTCCTCAGAGGGGCCAGGGGATTAAACCCTCCAAGGCTGCACCTTATTCCCTCTTGGGACCTCTCTGTATTGTTGTTGGCTTTACAGAGAGCTCCTTTTGTGCCCCTGGAATCAGTTGAGCTAAGTGCCCTTACTTTGAAGTTGGCCCTCCTGACCGTGCTCACTTCCATCACGAGGATCGGGATCCTGAAGGTGTTCTCTGTCAGCGAAACGTGCCTTGAGTTTGGTCCGGCATACTCTCATGTGATCCTGAGACCCCAGCCAGTTCCTACTAGCCCTTTTAGGGACCAAGTGATGAACTTGGAAGCGTGCATCGGGATGAAGCAGACCCAGCATGGTCTGGTTACTATTGTAACCTCCATTCCCTGATGGAGGGAACAAAACGTTGTGGCCCTCCTGTCACAACACTGACTTACCCACTGAACTGGCCGGGACGTGTTCTTGGCTCCTCAGCACAAACCTAAATGAGTGGATGCACGCCATCTCCTTTTATATTAGTATGTACAGGGTGTGGCACACGCAAATTTAACTCGATAATTCTCATCGACCTTTTCTCAAAGTACCAGAGATATTTGGGGCTCTCAAGTGCGACCCCTAGTGTCAGTCCATTGACACAATGTCTCGTTCCCTCCATCAGGGAACAGAGGTTACAATAATAACCAAGAAGTTATGCAACAAATCTCAACTTTTGGTTCCAAAAATAGAGGTAACTTTCAGAGCATGCAAGTAGCCATTGCAACTTTACTATTATATATTATATAATAATGGTGGTGGTATGGACTAAGAATATAAATTGCCATTAAACAAAAGATGTAGAAGTATGGCGTATTATTCTCAGAATGCATATCACACAGAATGCTCTTTTGAATTCCATTGCATGCTTTTTTACCATTGTTTATCATTATCATATTCATCTGCACTGAAGAGCTGAGCTGAAGTCCAACTCACCTAATTACAAAAACAATGCTCCTCCATGAGTAAGTTTTACGCCTAAACCGCCTAAAAGGGCCAGATCTTCCGAACTGCAGCTTTTATTCCCTGCTGGATTATTACCGTATTTGCAAAAGGAATTTTTGTAAATTTAAAATCGATATTTCTGTCTGGCACACACAAGCAGAAGATAACTGTCTTTATTGTTTTGTGTATTGTTTTTGTGAAGCATTGACTCTGCATTTTAACATACAGTAAAGCATCTAATGTGCCTAAAAACTTTTGCACAGTACCGTACAGTACATAAGTTCTGCAATGCTGTCGAAACAATATTTCCTTGTCAGTTACTAATTAACATACATTGACATACCTTTACGCAAACTGTGTTTTAACTGGAACGAATCAATATTACATACTTGGTAGCAAAATATTACTTCTCACAAACAGTTCTTTCATACACCCGATGACCTTCATTAGAGGGTTTTGAGCTAGTCTCTAGGATTACTGTTCTCCAGTAGCTGCTTGTTCCACCAATTTCTCATGACCTGAGCATGGAAAATACAGGTCAGAGAGGCCAGTTGAAACAGCCACCCAATTATAGACTGGAAACCTGCCAAGATGATTGATGATACTTTGAACATCCTTGATATCCTCCTATAATGCTGCCTGGGCTTTTCAGCAAACACCTTTAGTGAGCTTTGAACTCTGTACTTATCAGAGGTTAACGTTTTTTTTTGTGCTACACTTGTTGTCTAGCAAAGATTGGCCAGGGGTCAACAACAAGACCAACTGATCAAGTGGTTACCATATAGGGACTGTAATGTTAAAGCAAGGATGTCTTATTTTAACAAGGATGGCATATAGTATGTATGACATTTAAAAAATTATTAGGTTTCAGGCATGTGGAATAATTCAATTTTCCAAAAACATGCACTTCATTCCACTTCATTCTATATATTGTAGCATGTCAATCATTTTAAATGTAATTTTAAATGCACAGAGATCAACAACTACTTCCTGAAACCATTGTACCTATAGATCTCAACCTGTGATTAGAAGTTTATGGTGCTTTCAAGCCCTCACTGGAAGTTCATGTTAATGAATTGGAGAAGTCGTAATTACGACGTCAGTGCGTTCAAGTCACTTTAGACAGAGCAAGATGGCAATGTACTTTTTCTACAAAAAATTCAGCAACATTTTTTTTTTTTTTTTACTCCTACAAAATGATGAATAAAGAATGCATCAGCTATGTTTCTTCTTTGTTTTTCATTCAGTTTATGAAGGTGCTGCAAATTTAATTGTTATATATTCTATTGTAATTGTACTATAATGTTGTATTCTGTATACAAAACTTAGCTAGTTTTATTGTAAATGAAAAAAATAAAATAATTTAATTTATTTAAATTACCGACAATACATCTATTTCGTCCTCCATATTTTCTCACTGACATGCCCCCAATTCAGAAACTTTGGGCTTAAAAACCTCTTAACTGTCACCGTTAGCGGTACGCTTGGCACTGTTTTTATTTATTGACTTTTTTTTTTTTTTTTTTTTTTTTGCATCATATTTCAGTAATCATCATAAATTAGGTATCATTCGAACAGCAAAAAACTCAGCATTCATCCTGTGAAAACCGTTTTGAAATTGGACATTGTGTTACCATGGAAACAGTACTTTAAATCCTTCCAGCTGGCTCCTCGTTGTCATGTTTCATATTACAAAATTTATTTTAACTACTTTATAATCAAAACTTATCTAATCTTGACAAAACGCATATCGTCAGAAAGGTCAGAATCTCAAGCTTCCATATTTGGTGTCTGTTTTTTGATAGAAGTGATATTTGGAAAATAAATTTATTAATTTTTTTACAGGAGAATGCAAAAAAAATAAAAATAAAAATAAATAAATAAATAAATAAATAAACAAATAAATAAAATAAAAAAATGGAATGCAGGTGACACCCGGTGGCTCTTTTTGGTACAACGCCTAAACAAACTCTCATGGGAACTTCCATTTTTGTGATATCAACTTCAAATTTGGAACACAACTTGGTTAGACACATGGTTTTGATTTTATATCAATTTTAGCGTAAAAATTATTTTGTAAAATAAATATTTTATATAAAATATAAACTTTTTAGTACAGTAAATTTGATTTACAGTAAATTTAAACTTCTATAACTTTTTCATACTTTCATTTTCATTACAACAATCAGCTGTGTGTCTTCTTTAAAACAAGAGCAAACTTAAGTTTGGATAGTGCATTTTCACGTCTATGCTCAAAAAGGCGGGTGACAGTTAAGGGGTTAAAGAAAGTTATGAGTTCCACACTCATAATTACTTATAACGTTGTGTATTTATTTTATATATAATCGCATATGTAACCAGTTTTCTCTGACCAAAAAATGTTTTTAACCACAATGTCCGAGTTGCTGCTTTTTTTTTTTTTTTTTACTCTAAAATGACCATTGTCATGTTACGCCGTTCAAAAGTAACTTTCTCAAAGTCAGCAATGTTCCCTTGTTGAGGAAGTAATCCTTTACCAGCCCTGAAACAGGTTCAAACACATAAATACCTGAATGGATAGAAACCTTGTTTACTGACACCAAACTTCACTAAGAGGACCCTATTTCTGAACATACGCAATGTGTTTTAGTAGGAAAGTGGGAGTAGTTTTGGGATTGAGTAGAGATCAGATCTGGTCTCACTCAGCGTGAAGTGTTTTCCATTACAGTGAACATCAGTGAGGTTGTGTGCACGGGTCTCTCTGCTCCCACCCGAAATCATAGCCGTTAGATCAATGACCACACAAGGGGGAGGCTGACAGGATGTTTTTCTATTCTTTCTTTATATAAAAGCAATTGTTCTGCCCGTTCCTGCTCCTCTCTCTCTACCTCCTCAGAGTACGCGTGGACACCCTCTGCTGCACTCCTCCATGTCCTGCCTTTGTCCTGAAACAACTCCCTCGACACGCTGCCGGGAGACTGATAGACACTGGGCCCACTGCTGAGGGACATGGAGCAGAGAAAATAGCCTTCCTCCCATAAAATTAAGCTCCTCTGGCAATGAAGCCAGAGAGTGAATGTTAGAGGGAGATTGCTGTGGAAAAGAAGCATCACCTGTGTGATCGAGATTCAGCTTGTAGCCTATATAGAGCATTAAGCTCTCTCACTGAGGGAGTACACAACAAACACACAGATTAGATGAATTCATTCACAAAACCTAACCTAGCCAAGATCATTTAAAAATCACAGACAGTAGAAGAGATGTTCTGATCATTACTGTGTACAGAATTTTCCAAACTCAATGGAGTATGATGTTTTAATCTGAGAAAGCAGTGGTAAATTAAAATATTTCACCACAGGGTGTCAGTGCTCTAAACCGGATCAACTTACCCCTTTATTCATTTGTAATAAACATATGTTGATCGCTATTTTGTAAAAGTGAAAATATAATATATATAAAGAGTTTGCATATGTATTTTATTTGATCCATCAGGCTTTTATGGCTCATATAGTCTGATATAGTGAGGAAAAAAGCTCAATTTTATTCAGAGGCTCAAACTGAGCAAAAATTAGCAATTTGCTGCAGATGCTGATATTTATATGGACAGAAAGTGATAAAATTCTGATGTTTGTAATGTAAATCAATGAGATCTTTATAACAGTATAGAAGATACTTAAATGAAATGCATAAATATGTATCTGCCAATAATGTTTTAGAAAGATGATATTTAAATGCTTAGTGTTATGATCAAATCTCTGTAGTTTTAAAACATATAATGAAATGCAATACAATGATGATTGAGAGATGAACAAATAAACCTGATGATCATATTTGATACTCATGATTTTTTATTAAAAAATGATGTCTGGATAATAAAGTAAACCGAAGCTGCTTCAGTCTGAAATATTACAAACAATATCAAACGTTTACGTGATAAAATCAGTCATTTAGAAACCTTTAGAAATTTGCATATCAATTTCCACACATAAATGTGTTCAGTGTTCACTCTTCACTCTTTTAAATATTTTATAATGTTTAAATACATCTTTCCACAAAATATATATCACAAAAGCTGTTATAGGAGCAGTTGGCCACATCCAGAAAATTTAATGGATCTCTATGGGCCTCTGCTGGATATATATGGTCATTACACTTTTTTTCTACAACTGTAATTCCTATAGGTTTTTCTCTAACCAGCAGATGGCAGAATTCTGCATGTAACACCTAGATCAGTATCCAGAAACAACTCGTATTTGATTTTGATCATCATTAAAGTGCTTTTTTTCTTCATAAAAATGAAAAATGTAATTTTGCAGATAATAGGTAAAAAAGTTCCATATAGCCACAAAAACACAGCATGAACATATAGTTAAGAAGTAAATTTAAAAAATGACAAATCATTTGTATTACTAAAAATTTATATTTTTTATACAATTACTCTGTAAAAGTTCAAAAGGTCAAAATTACCCCAAAGACCCTGAGTGTTAACTGTATATGAGGATCATTAGAGGGTTAATATTGGGTAGAAACAGGGCGCTTCTCTCTTCTCTCACTCGAATTCAGGGATATTGCAGATATCAGGGAGCCACTATCAATATGTAGAAGACTCCTGGAACTTCCGGTAGAGGTGGGATGTCTGCAATTGAGAAAGAAAATGCGTATCATTATATTGGATCTGTGCATTCAGTCTTAAAGTGACAGCAGCCTAATATGCCCGCTGCTGTCTGTGCCATTAATGTTTATCAAACAACAAAATACAAAGAGAAAATCACTTTTGTAGCTTTAACAAAGATTAATTATATTTAATTTATACAGTGAAGACTATGCAGTTTTTTTGTTTTGTTTTGTTTTACATTTGATTAGGCTATTCAATTTCTGTACCTACATACTGTTAAACTTACCTGAAAGACACAAAGCACTGTTTATTTCATTTGTTTTTTTTTGTTTTTTTTTTTTATTGTATTTTCCTAATTCTTGTAATTTGTTTATTATTTTCTAAGCAGATTTACTCTCCTACAAAATCACCTTAATCATTCTAGAATGATTAATTAATTCCAAATAGAGTTATTCAAGTCATCTGGTGAAACTGTTTTCATATCGTAATATATATCACAGAAAAACTACTGGTCATCCAATATTTTATATCTTTAATCTTTTATATTTCATCTGGTTGTGTTGAAATATATAACTGAGTATCATCAGCATTACAGTGGAAACTAATTCCATGTTTTCTTATAATATTACCAAGTGGGAGCATATATATTGAAAACAACAGAGGGCCTAACACAGATCCTTGCAGCACTCCATAATTTACTGACATTATCTTATTATCTTTTTCCCCGTTTAAATATACAAAATGGTGACCGTCTGATAGATGCGACCTGTTCCTTCTGTCGTCTGATTTTCTAAGCAGATTTACTCCCATACAAAATCACCTTAATCATTCTAGACTGATTAATTAATTTCAAAAAGAGCTATTCCAGTTTATTCTGATTTCATATCGCAATATATATATCACAGAAAAACAAAATATCGCAATGTCAGTCCCCCCCGTGCAGCCCTTTTCAATATATTGTGATATAACAGTACTACAACTAATCATATTACATTGTATTTTTATACAGTATTGTGGAATTCCCAGCCATGCCATTGCCCAAAGAGATGCAATGCTTTCTTTTTTTTTTTTTTTGTTATAATAGAAAAAACAAAGGAAAATGATGTGTCTTCTAACCTATGACCTTCTGTTAACTTGCATGTCTTAAACTACACAGCAATGCAACATCCCCTGCAGGTAAATCCTTTGGTAAAGAAAACTCAATCTTGGCTACTTTCAAAACAAACTGTAATTAGTCTGAACTTCCTGCAGTCTTTGAAATGGCAAGGATAATCAATGGCTGTGTGGAATCAGCCTCAATGACTTATAGATTAGTGACCAGTTTAAACATTGGTTTTAATTAGCAGTAGTCGGGGAGCCTGGGGCCCGGGGACAAACGAGCATCATGATTGCAGTCACAGCTTGCCAGGAGAACTACCGACAAAGTCACCTTAAAGAAAAGCCATCCTGATTAGACAGCTATTCTTCACAATAACCACCATTAAAGCCCTCTGCCATTTAGATACAATTTAAAAATCTTTATACTTAAGAAAATTGCCAATAAGCTGTGCAACTTTCAATATTTAGTCATTTATTGAGAAACCTTTTGTGAATTAATCTAATTTTAAAAATTTATGTAATTTAAATATGCATAGTGTTTATTTACACTAAGTGCAAATATTCAACTCAAATCACATTTATTTGTATAGCATGTTTCACAATACTCACAGGAGTCGCAGTTATTTCTTCACAGGTGTTGGGTCATCTGAAGTCTTTGTAATCCAAACTGGATCTGATGTATTCTCTAGTCACCTCAGGACAGGCATCCCAAGATAAAACAGAAAAGCAAATGGAAAATAATTAGCATAGCTGCTGTTCATAACATTTCAAGCAAAGATAATGCGCATTTGATCTGATATAACTAGAGTTTGTTTACAAGGTTATGAAATGTATTATGTGAATGCTTTACTAAAGAGATGTGTCTTTAATCTAGATTTAAACTGGGAGAGTAAGTCTGAGACCCGAACATTATCAGGAAAGCTATTCCAGAGTTTAGGAGCCAAATATGAAAATATAAATATAAGTTACAAATGAAATGAACAAACAGTGCTTTAATTTTTTCAGCTAAAGTTATTTAACAGTAGCACTCAAGTACGAAATTGAATAAATGTAAAAATAAAACACTACATAGACTTCACTGTATGAAATAATATACACTGATTCTTATTAAAGCTACTGAAGTTATTCAGTCAAGAGCAGTGAGTGATTTTCCAGGCCTGGTCTCATTGTTAATACGTAGGTATTAATACGTAACTTTCAAAGACACAAAACGTACATTTTTGTACGTTTAGAAAGGTGCTAAAACGTACAATATTGATGTAATTATGGCACTAAAACGTAAAAATACAAATAAATTTACAACGAAAAAACGTCAAATATTTATGAATCTTTCATGTCATAAAGATAAATGTATAATTTCCATTTTTTCGTTTTGTAGATAAATGTAAGATCCCTAAACCCCATCCCGAACCTAAACCTACCCATTTTATACAAAATGTTAAAAAAAAAATAAAACATAAAGAACAGAAATGTGTAGGAAAATGACAATTTTAGTAAAAATATAACATTAAAACGATATTTTGAGCCACTAATCCTACACCTACCCCTAAACCTACCCATAACCATTTCTTTAAACTACCTACTGTTATAAATAAAAGAATGACAGACAAACAAGCGTAATCACAATAATTTATTTTTTGCGAAAATGTCAAAAGCTGTACCAAAAGTAGTTGTGTGATGAAGAGTTCCAGTCACAGCAGAATTTAATTTATTAATCCATGAAAATATGATAAATCCGGCTTCTCTCCATGAAGGCGCGCACTCATTTCAAATGTCAATCCACTGAAACACGGCATGTCGCAATCTGTGATGAAGCAGGTGAGAACCAATGAGCGTTCGATATCAGTGCCGTAAACCATGTCGTAACGCTTCTCGAGGGTGGCGCTACTTTCAAATTTGAATCATAACGAGCGCGAGCTTTGACTGTGACGGTCGCTGTTGCTGAGAATGAAGATGAAGATCGATGGATAATTGGCTGAATTTGGATCCGTCCATTACAAACATGGATTCTAAAGATTTGGAGTACAGCGAACAAATAAAATGGATGTTATTTGTGAATTTATGTTGTGCTTTGGTGTATCTTATGGTTGTATTGTCAGTCGCTGCATATAAAAAAACGCCTTCTGTGTCTCACAGCAAACAAACTAAATATTACAAAATGGTTAAATAATTACAGAAATTTTATTCATAAGGTTTCTTGTTTAACATTATCTAATCCTCCGAAACGAGCAGCACAAGTCACGAACAGAATGTTAAGTAGATGAGTAAACTGCTTTCAATAAATTCGACTAAAAACATCGTTAAATCATTAAAGCCACGATTTTAATATTAATACATGGGAATTCATATACATTCACACTTTACGTTACATGATTTACGTTTTTTTTTTTTTTTTTTTTTTGCTGTTAATACGTAAGTATTTTTACGTTTTAGTGCTATAAATACGTCAATGTGTACGTTTTTGTGTGTATGAAAACGTAAGTAAATGTGCGTGTAGTAGAACCACAATTTACATAAAAATACATACGTTTTCTCATGAGATCACGTTGGATTTTCAATTGTATTTTGTTGTTTGATTAACATTAATGACAGATGGCAATATGTTTATTAGGCTGCTATTATTAGGCCAAATGCACAGATCCAATATATCCAATATATTGCTTACATTCACTTAAGATATAAACAACATGTTTATGTAAATATTGTGTGCATTTGACAGTTTAAGTGCAATAATTAATGAAAGAAAATTTTGTTCAATATTTGCGCTCAATGACAGGCTTTTAGTGTGATTATGCTTAGAGTGTACACGCTTAGAAATCTTATGTCAGAAGTTTTATCGAAAGCCCATTTTATCAACCATGAATTACACCTTTAATCTCTATTAGTCATCTTTTCTGTGACGGATTTTAAAAAATCAATCCAAACACACTGAAAATGTCCCCTGAATCAGTCTTAAACAAAATTCCTATAGCTGAAAAGACTTTGATTTGGATCATAAATGGCAAAAGTAGCTATATCCACATAGTGGCCTTGCAGCCACACAACAAATGCTGTGTCTTCATATTCAATACTCTGACACATCACATTAAGCTGAGTGTGAATGGAGTGTATATCAATGAAAATAGCACAGGAGGAACAGAAAGGCTGGCTCCTCATTTATTTAGTATGCTAGGTAGCACTGCTCCGCACACTGACAAGTGCACGACGGCTCATTTGTCTCTCTGTCCATTCTTTCCCTCCCTGTTTCACCACTGCGGGGAATTCAGCATGACTCCACACGTCTCACCTTTTTACTCGTTCCATGCCGGGATACACAATTACATTTCCCTGAAATATTTGTTTTATTAATGTTGCCCAACGGAGTAATTAATCTCCTCACAAAGGTACCATCTGGATGACCCAAAAATGCAATTAAACTTCCTGTTTTATGATTAAGATAAATATGGAGGAGAGGTAGGAAATGGCAAATGTGTGAAAGGAGGGCTGATATCACACATGGAGGATTTCTTTTTTCTCTCTTCATGTTCTTCACAACTTGTCGAGGTGAGGGTGACTTACTGAGCCGATGTAAGAGATAGTCTGTAATGAAAACGAATGTCCTCTCATGGAAGCCGATGCATTTCCATTATTAGATCGATTGGTTGGGGCCAGTGATGCCAACTGGCAAGCTGTTTGTGTTGCCCTGGCATTGAAAAAGTCCTTCCGGTGAATCAGATACACAGCCTTTGTTGAATTCCCATCTTGTGAATCTTGTGGCTAGGTATTTTTTGTTACAGGTTTTTGAATCACAACATGCTATAAAACTTTAAAATTTCTGTAGAGATGCGGCTGGTTTCCTACAATATCTTCATAAACCGAGAGATTAGACATATACACAAAGATCTCTTCAATATCTCAATTGTTTCTTCTACAAAACAATAAGCAAATGGAGTAGGAAAGATTCCAGTAATCTCACATCCATCTCCTCTAGAAGTTGATCAGAGATCTCGACAATGTCTCAAACTGTGCTTAGTTTTGTCAAGAGACCAACGTCTGCCATCAAACGTCAGATCTCAGTATGAACTCGAACATTTCTCACTAAATTCATCCAAGATCAATCAATCTGAGCTGCTCCACATTCATTTTATAGCTCCTACAGTATACCAACTATTTTTTATATTTGTGTCTATTTTGATTTCTCAAAGGGAAATGTTACTATACTGTCACTTAGCCTTTACATCAACACTAACATACACTGTTTATTTCTTTGCAATCCCTATGTTTCTTGAGTTTATGTTCATCACCATAGTGATTCATTATTTCAACACCTGTGTCATTATTTCTCTCTGTATTTATACCCCTCTCAGTTCAACACTCGTTGTTAGTTATTGTCTTGACTTGTGTTAAGCTGTTATGTTACCTTACCTGTTGGAAGTATTCCTATTTTGCATCATTATAAACTGCAATAGATAATGTGTGACATTTGTGACTTTCCCCAGACAGCAACATAGTGTGGCCCAGATCCGGCCCACATCTGGTATATGTGGATTACACGTGGACCAGATGTGGGCCGGATCTGGGCCGACACTATGTTGCTGTCAGGGTCATGAGTTTTCAGCAGTGTTTCATCCAGTAATTTTGCTTTCGAATCTTTTATAGAGTCAATGCTAATGTTTTCTCAACTGCCCACTTTTTTATTCAGCTGTTACAATGGTCAAGAGTTTTTTAGAAGTTGTCTGCTTCAGAGATAAAATGTGCTATTTATTATGTATTTTATATATTGATACGTAGTGTATTATACAACAGAATAATCCAGAAATACACAGGCAATAACTGTGTTTCTTCAACTATGGGCATTTATAGATTCATGTTTAAAATCTATTTTTTCAATTTATACATGATTGGCTGTCATGTGACTTGCTCTTGAGCAGCAAGGAATAGCACAGGTATGATACACACAGCCCTCGGTCCTATCCCAAATAAGCATCAGTAGAGAGTAGGGATGGATAATTTATCGGTAGCCATATAGATACAGACTATAAATGTTCATTGTTATTAGTCTGATAAGAAAATCAGGTCGATAAATATAAAGTCACTAAATGATGGCTTAATCTCTCCTGTTGAACATGAGGGTTTCATGATGTGAAACGCCAGCATGCAGCAGATCTTGCACGCTTTAGATGAGTTTATAATAGACAGAAGACGCAGTGTTGGCTGTGTGGGCTTTATTCACATTGAGAAAGGTTATTAGAATTGCAAATTGCCACACCTGCCAAGGTGAGATGTTGTGAGGAAGCAGAACAAAAGACTTTAACGTGTAAGTCATCTGAAGTTTCACCATCCTAAAAATTATAACGAGTATTAAACAAAAGTCACAACTGTAGTAGTAGGCGTAACTGTGGGACGCAGTCGGATACACTTGATAAAGCAGCCCCAAACCGTGAAGCCAGGCCGTCTCCAAGGGGGGGCATTGGGGGGCAGTGCATCCCTAGATGACACAACGTGCCCCCTAATTGAATGGTCATTCAGTGAACTTACTATTGAGAGCAAAAATCCTCAATTCTGTGGATTTGGCTATTCATGTATTCCATAACGAAAAGTATTTAGCTCACAGGAACACTAATCTCTACAAAGGTAAATTTAAATTATCTTTAGAAATTTGATTTAGAAATTAGTCAGAGCGTGTGTAAGGCATCCCAAGGCCACGGACTTGAGACTAGTGTCGAATTTTCCCATTCAATTGCCTGCTGCTGCTACCATGGAAGCTTGTTTCCGCCACTGAATAAAAAATAAAAAAGGTAACTGCGGCTTTTTATCTAACAATTCTTAATTTTTTTCTCAGAATTGCATGATATAAACTCACAGTTGCATGTCACAATTGCGTGTTATAAAGTCAGAATTGTGAAGCTCGCAATTGAGAAAAAAGGTTAGTTTTCTCTGAATCCGAGTCAAACCCATCTGTCAGAGGTGAGAATCATTGTTGAATAAAGTTTTGACAAAATGTTCTTACAATGTTGTGCCTTTGTAGAACAGTATTACGGACCTCATTGGTTAAAGGATGCTAACTCCTATTTATAATCTGCTCGTTTAAATCAAACAAATTCAATGGCCAATGGAGAAAGATTCTTCTAGAAGCTCAAAACTGCTCTCAAACCTGAGTCTGTCAATCAGAGCCCTGATTTCCAGCTGGATTGGAGTGGATTGGACATGTTGGATTTTTGGCGCTGTCCTCAAAAATACACAGGAGAGCAGTAAGCAGTAATGGTCAAAATAATCGTGAAATGGCCAATCTCACAATTGCTGGGTTGCTCAATCACCTTGATTACTGATATGGGCCACTTTTCTGATGCCACGTGTGTGGAGAACACATCTCTATCCTCCTTTTTCCTGAACAACCAATGATCACCACCATGACAGATTCAGTGACACTTTACAATTCGAGTGCATTAATATGCATTAAAGTATTATTTCAGTTCAGAATTAAAATTTCCTGATAATATACTCAACCCCATGTCATCCAAGATTTTTATGTCTTTCTTTCTTCAGTCGAAAAGAAATGAAGGTTTTTGAGGAAAACATTCCAGGATTTTTCTCCATATAGTGGAAATTTTCACTGAATTTGATTTAATTTGAATTCTGAAGTGAACTAATCCTTTAAGTCATCAGGATACTCTGAAGTTATATTTGCATTTAAGATTATTATGCTTTATTTAAAGCTGCTGCAGTTAACAGCCCAGAGTGTAACAGTGCATTGCTCTGACAATGAAAATTCAATATCAATCAAATGTTGAATTTAATCATAAATTATAATAAGTAAAACAAATAATGGCCGCTTTCACACATTAATCATGTTAAATTACTGAAAAAATGGTTGGATTGATTTTTCTGGTAAATACACCATATCTGCTGTTCACACAAACAACAGCTTTCTGACTTTTACCATTAATCATCAGAAAGGCAGGTTCTTCAGACGTCTTTTCAAAAATGCTGCACTCATGCATGAGAGGAAAACAGCAATGGTGCAGCAGAATGTAGGTTTGGTGTCAGCAAGACACCGGAGAAGGACTGGCATAAAGGGAAACAAGTCTTCAAGAAAAGAAGGAGACTAAGCGAGTCAGCCGTACTTCACAGATGGTCCATGAGCAGCATGTTGAAGGCACAGATTTGCCGTTTATGCAGCGGAGCCTCTGTACACAATCACATGTTGGCAAATGTTTAGTGTTTTTATATGAAATACGTTCTAATGTGTGCAGTTATTTTCCAGTAAACGCACAGCTATGAAGTGTTTCCAGGTCTGTCGACCGCATTACAGTTCCATATCTCTTCGCCAAATTATTTCAGTTATTTGAAAGGTTCTTATAACCTACAACAGCAAATGAACCGAAACCCACCAAGACATTGACCAAGCAAACAGATATGACTTACAATAGGATAAAAATGACAAACAATAATCACACTTTATTATGTTTATACATTTTATTTTGTTTCTCATTGAATGCATCTTATATTCAGGTGCATTGTTTTTCTGGAAAAATACAGCAGACAGATGTCAGCACGGACAGGTTGTGTGACATACCCTCATCTTCAAAATCCAAGAACAAGGTCACTACCCACAATACATTGATTACAGGTTTGGTGGAGCCAAGACACCATCATTCAGCTGTGAAATCAACGAAAAAGTGACTGTATCCATACTCTAATAGACTGGTAGACTTGGTCCTGAAGACAGGCTGTGTCTCCTTTTCATGATGGATTATTTTCCCTAAAGTGAATTTTTATTGTTCTGTATGGCTGTGACTGTGTTTGTTTCTTTTACCGCCACTAAGACCGCTGAGGTTGACAAGATGAACACACAAGTCAGTGTTTTAACGTGTGGGAAACCAATTTATGTTGATATAAAATTATATATATATATATATATATATATATATATATATATAATTATAAAATTATATACAGTATATTTTTGATTTGAATAAAACCATTTCATTTAGATGTTACCATTTTTAGGTTACCATTTTTTTTTCAATGTATTTTAACCTGTTAACCCGTGTCATGGCAGCGTCCTGCAGCATTCTTTGTTTACATTAAAGTACTGTTAGTTTTAATGTAAAAAGTAATTAACTTGATCAACTATACATTATTAAAAAAGTCTGAGACTCAAGCTTCAATTTTTGACCTCTGTTTTACTCTAAAAATCTCATGGTGACAGTAATTTCTTAATTTGTGTCAGAAGTTATGAAAATGAAAAACTAATATGAAATATGAGCTTCAGCCACATCTATGGAAAAAAAAAAAAAAAAAAAACTCAAGAGTGTGCACATTTGGAGAAATATCGATGGATTCTCATGTTTACTTTAAACTTAGAGAAGAGTAATATTTATTCTATTTTTACCCAAAATGAGGTGATGTGAGCATTATGGAGAGCTAAACACTCATGTAATGTCTGTTTTGTTCATACTGAGAGCCGGAGGATGCCCTCTTAGGGTGAGCTGCACCAATTAGGGATTAAATTAAGCAAGAGCTAATAGAGCTAATCAAGGATTTGTTGATCTGTGTTTTATTTTTGTTAAATCATTATGTTGCACAACTTAATTTTGAACACAGATGAAAAAAATCAGGTATTTCTTTTCTTTTTTTTTTATTTCGAAAAAATAAATAAATAAATAAATCAAATGTAAAAATACAATAAGTGTGTTGCAACATACCAAAGGAAAAACAAGTAATTTTAAACCAAACAACCCATCACCATATAATCACACATCTCAATGCGATCAGTATTATACCCCACACTCACAGTCTCCTCTGTTCATCCTCATATCCTTTTAATAAAGTGTTTTATACAACTTTTTTAACTGTTTAATGTTTGTACAATGTTTTAACACATGCTCCAAACCGTTCCACAATATGGTTATGAATTATGATTATGTTTGGTTTCCAGCTGATTTTGTGGTCTTAAATCACACCAAAACATTATTTTCATATACTCTTTATATACTTATGTTGTCAATTTCCAGTTCTACTCGAGGGTTTGTTTTATGTTTTCAAAATAACATAATCTTTGTTTTGCTTACATTTAATGACAATTTGTTTACATCCAGCCACAGTTTTAATTTATTAATTTCTGTTGTGATCGCCTCCAAAAGCTGCTTAAATTGTCCCCGGAACAGAAAATATTTGTGTCATCAGCAAACAAAATAACTTTTAGTAGATTTGACACTCTGCAAATGTCATTGATGTAGATTTTGAAAAGTTTTGGACCCAAGACCGAACCTTGCAGTACACCACAAGTTATGTTCACGTATGTAGATTTATGTTCACCAATTTCTACAAATTGTTGCCTGTTTCTTAAATAGCTACTCACCCAGTCCAACACAATCCCTCTGATACCATACATCTATAGTTTATATAATAAAATGTCATGATTTATGTTGTCAAATGCTTTCTTTACATCTATGAAAATTACCTATGCAATTTGTGATTTCCTCATTTAGTTCCATTAGTGCCAAAGATGTTGATCTGCCTGTCTGGAATCTGTATTGACTGTCAACTAGAAGTTTATGCGTTTCAATGAAATTATCAAGTCTTAAATTTTTTTATTTTGGTGAACTTGGGAAGTACAGAAACAGGCCTGTAATTTGTGATTCAAATAGGTCTTTGACAGATGACGTCACACTCGCGATAACTGAAGTGCATTAGTGTATTCATCATTTTTGAGGTATTCTGTGGTTGGAGAATGGTATTCAGAGCTCTGAACTGTACACATTTTTCAAGTGCATCATAAGCGATCAAACGGAGCATGTGCCTGTTAGTGCGCCCCTCACCACCAAACCTGACATTGTAAGTTGCAACTGCTAAAATGCTACTGTATACACTGACTGTATTTAATTATTTGTTTAGCATCAACTTTTGATAGTTCAATTTGTCTGTCCCAATGGAAGTTGGAGTTTTTACAGTGTAATTCATGGGCACGAACACTCCAGAAATGCAGTATGTACTCTTAGGAGTAAATCTAGCCTGGTAATGATCATCACTCATTCACTTGCTAGTGTTTAAATCAGTTCTTTAAAGCCCTTCTTGTGTGTCATTCTCCCAGGGGCGAGGGCAAATCACTCTGATTGTTCCCTTTTGCATGTGTTCATTATTGTAGCCGTGAAGCAAAAGACACACAGACATGCTGTATTTGATGTGACCCCTTAATAACACAAACCCAATCCCTCTGGCATGATTGAGTAGGACAAACCTTATCTCCATCGGTCAATATCATACACCCACTGTTGCTAAACGATTACCCCTCTCTCTTGGAGATGCTTGTCGAATTGAATGAGTGGCAGTCTATTGATTATGTGATAACGGTGCTAAGCAAACAGAAGGCATGCTGTTGTTAGGGCCGGGTTCGCACACGGCTCTAAAAGGTCACCGCAACAAGCCAATAGCAAACTATACTGTAGAGTGACCTTGGCTATGATCAACATACTCTGCTGTCTCTGCAGCGCTCTTTGACAGGGGTCTGGCAAAATAACAGAATGTCCTAACCTGGGACAAGTGTATTTGAAGGTGTATGACAAGGGTTGCCAGCATGCATCTGTGGTGGACGGTGACACAGGTGATATTTCTGCTCCGTAAGGAAAGAGCACAGTGTCTTGTCACCGACTAAACTTCAGTCCTACACTATATTAAACCAATCAGTGTTGGAAAAAAAGAGCCCACAAGTCATCATTTACCAACCAATTATAAAAAGCTTTTAAAATGGTCACTGTCCAGCATTGTAATGACGGAATGATTACAAAAGGGGGGGAAGGGGGGTGGGGGAGGACATGAATTTTCTGATCATAGGTGAAAGGTGAACCAACACCATGAGGATATGCGCTTCCCCTTTAAAACATTTAAATAGATTTCTTTGAAATAGTTTCAAGTTACGTGTCACCGCACAACCTATACATCCTGGCATAAATGATTAATTTTTTGTTATTAAAGCGTCTATGTTCTATATTAAAAACAACACCAAAACACAAAACCACTGTTGATTTTACCTTTACAATGAATCTCCTCTTTACATAATTGCTTGTTATAATGAGAGGATTTGCGAGTGTGCAGAACTCAGAAACCACTCACCGCTCAAAACACCAATATTCTTTTATTACGGAGAAAACTGATCCTAGACCAGCCGGCAATCAGCAAAAAGCAATCAGAAGCAAATGGAAGCTTGTTTCTGTCACAGAAGAAAAAAAAATATATAAGCTCACATTTCTGTCATTTTCTCACAATTGCGACTCGCAATTGACTTTTTGTGAATATTGATCAAGCAAAATTCAGTCAAAAACATTAAAGCTATTTTCCTTAATTCATGTGTTGTAGTTAGTGTGTTTTGTCGTTTTAGTGCAGAATACCTGGAGAAAGATCTGCTGGCACTAAATAAGTTTGTCTTTACAGAAATGTATATTATCTTAGAGATATTGTAAACATTTCTCATTTTAAATGGGCAGCAGTTTATTTACTCATGTCTGGCAACTTGACTAACGGGTTTTCGATATTATTGGGATATAATTTCGAATTTTGAACTCTTTTGCTGTTGGACGCTGTAAGGACCTGAAATAATTTGAAGTGATATGAACATCCATATACTTTTAGGGCTTTCAGTACCCTGTAAAAAGTAATACGCTCTATCTACTCAACAGAACTGTGGCAACAGATTACAAGCAGTATTATTAATTAAATTCAACATAAGAATTGAGTTAGAATTAATCAAATTAATTCCTTAAATGTCAACCATTTAAAATGTGTAAAATTAGCAAACACTATTACAAAAACCCCAAACTGACATAAAAAGCAAAGAGTCAAACTGGCCAACTAAATGAAACACTGATCGCCATAATGGTGACCAAACATTTTCAATAAAATCAACATCAACATCTAAAGCTCTGTTAATTTGTGTGTTTCTCTTTCCTTCAGTAATTCTGCTTGTTATCATCAGGTGTCTTCAAAGTTGGCAATAAAAAATAAAGAGTTCTTAATTAATCTTTGATGTCTGCCTGCTATTCAGATGTTTTTGTTTAAATTTTACTTAAATTTTACTTGTTTTAAATGGTTGACATTTAAAGAATTAATTTGATTAATTCTAACTCAATTCTATCTGTTGAATTTAATTAATAATATTGCTTGTAATCTGTTGCCAAAATTTTGAGTAGATATAGTGCATTACTTTTTACAGTGTACTTGGAAACCCTAATAATATATTTTTTAAAGGACCATTGTCAAAGAACCATTTTAACCATCGACTTGCATTATATGAATCAACAAAAATGACAGTTTCAGTTAAAAACCTACATCTTGGAAGGCCTGAGGGTGAGTAAATCAACAGCAAATTTTCATTTTTGGGTGAACTATTCCATTAAATGTGTGCTATAAACAAATAGTGCTCATGAATGGCTGATGAGATTTTCAATTGAAACAGAGTCGAGGTTTCAACCTGGAAATAGGGTCAGATGAAAATAAGATTTTCTGGACTTTATCTAGCCAGTTTCCACTGAAACATTCTGGAGGTAAAGATTATACATAAATGGAATCAGTGCATAAATGTATAATATATAAGTGAAGCAACGTGTGCTCTTTGCCATTGCAGCTATCTATATGCAGCCAAAGCTCAAGCCCCAGGCTAACTGGGTCCACAGGACCATTCAGACTTACAGATCGCCCAGTGGAGACTGCTGTCTGGTGCGGGAGCTGCGGCTGGATAAGGTCTGTTTCCAGCAGTATTAACCGGAAGAGAACACTGTTTGATTACAATGGAGAAAACAAGCATTGAGCCATTTCCCCTACAAACAGCTGGCAATTAGTTTGTGGTGAGTTGCCTTTCATTCAAATAAAAATCGTTGTTTTAACAACTACATATCTTGACCGCTTATACACACGATCAGTCTGTGCAGAGCCGCTTCAAGTCAAACACACCTTCAGTGCTGCCGGATTGGATAGGTTCCCACCCAGTTGGGCTTCTTTTGATCGAGCTGGGCGGGTGAAGACAATTTGGGATGTTTTTAGAATAACTGGTGGGTTTTTTCCTTTGCTTGTTTGTTTAAGCAATGTTATTTTAAAGGGGTCATGAACTGCATTGTTTTATTGTTTTATAATGTTTCATGTGATGCACTTACAATGTTAGTATGCTTTCTACATCAAAAATGGTCATAATTTTGAAATAAAAGGCATTTTTCCTACCCTGGTTTTAGCCCTCTGGTTTGAACGCTCTGTTTTAAGGGGCGTGTCTGCTGTGAGACTTCAGTGTAAACACCCACTGCTGTGATTGGCTGACATCTTTGCATATGAAATAGCTAAGTATTACTCTCTCAAAAACTTTTAGCACTTTTTTACTATTACAGCTCTCAAGGTTAACTAATCATGAAAAGTGTTGATTATAGCATTACATTTAGATCTATGGCATTATATTTAGATCGTGGCATGAAAGGTTGCAGTGATGAACATTGTAGTCGATCACAGACATGTTGTTGAGCTCATGAAAGCAGTGATCTCGTCACTGAAACTCAATTTCTGCACACTAACGAATGCTTTCATCATAACTAACAGTGCAAACACAATGTAACTAAGAGAGTCCAGAACTCAGTCACTGATAAACTCGCTCTGTTTGATTGACAGCTCCAGTGATTGTAAAGGGAGCGTTTTTGATCGCTTTCTATATATAATTTAATAACCATTTAAATAACAGATTATTTTCATCCTACTAAGAGAAACAATGTGAAGTTGAGTGTTTAGTCACTGGTTTGATTTACTGACACACAGACAAAGAACATCTGACTGTACATGAATCATTAATATCAGATCAGGCATTAGAATTAACACAGTTACTGACATGCTGTTGCATTATTGTCGAGTCCATATCGTAAAAGTCTGTTTGCAAAGCCTGCGCCGAAATGCGATTGATTTACCAAAGAATCTACAGTGAAATGTACTGAAAACAAATCATAAAGCTCAACTGAGACATTCACATTGTTGAAAATAAATAACCATATTCCTAGCATTGGATCCTTTGAAAGGTAATGTTATTTTAGTCCTGTATTGCTCTTCTCTCCTCATCTTACTAACACACCAGTTTTTCAGTTCTGAATCTTACAGGATATTCTAATAGTACGATGACCTCTTATTTATCAAAAGCTCAAGGAAAAGTTGATTTCTCAATTCATGACGCCTTTAATACATTTGAACGTGTATAATAAAGAAAGTATCAAAGAAATATGTGTAGTGCAAACATCATTTTTTCTTAACTCGACCCTTATTGGTTCAGTTTAATCAGGGCCGGGTAAGTGTGACCTGTCAATCAATTTGCTTTGCCACTTTTTATGTTGGTGAGGTGATGACTCATGGGTGACAATGTTTTAAGCGATAAAGGACTAGACTTTGAAAGTCATATTTTCAAATGTTCTTTTAATGTATTAGCCATGTTTTGATCCATTTTCCTGTTGCATTGCTCCCACTGGGAAATTGATACAATAATTGTTACTATTTAATTTTGTCATCGAGAATCAAGGGGAAGGTGTACAAGACAGTGGTGAGACCGGCCATGCTGTATGGTGTAGAGACAGTGTCACTGAGGAAGAGACAGGAGTCAGAGTTGGAGGGAGCAGAGCTGAAGATGTTGTGGTTCTCTTTGGGAGTGACAAAGTTGGACAGAATTAGGAACGAGCACATCAGAGGGACATGTTGGACGTTTGGGGGACAAAGTTAGAGAGGCCAGATTAAGATGGTTTGGACATGTTCAGAGGAGGGAGAGTGAGTATAATGGTGGGAGAATGTTGGACATGGAGCTGCCAGGCAGGAGGCAAAGAGGAAGGCCAAAGAGGAGGTATATGGATGTAATAAATGAGGATATGAAGCTAGTGGATGCAAGTGTTGAGGATGCAGAAGATAGGGATAGGTGGAGAGAGATGATTCACTGTAGCGACCCCTGAAGGGAGAAGCCGAAAGAAGAAGAAGAAGAAGAAGATTTTGTTTTAAGGAGATAAAATAGCCCTTATCAACCTTGGTTAACATGGCAATAAAATTCTATCAAATTATTTTGGAAATTAATATTTTGGGCAGTTTTTTCTTGGAGTAGGTGGGTTTTGGAGAGCTTTTGGGCTGGAATTCGTCGACCCAATCTGGCAACACTTCCAGCATCAAAAGGAACGTCATTCATTTTCAACTTTTGGCGACATGAACGTCAGCAACCTCTTGAGACTATGTTAACGTATACAGCAAAGCTGAGAAAAGCTTAACTTTATGCAAATAAAGAGCTACTTGGAGAAGTGACAGCCAGCAGTAGGTTTAAAATATTGAACAGCCTGTGATATTAATTATTAAATAGTTTGTTTTGAAAATGTGTTACATGTATGAAAGCAAATTAAACCATAGAAATCTGTTTGTGATCCCCTTTAATCTGCATGAATTTATAGGATTCAATAAACACATAACAGGGCACTTCGGGAGTCTTTGAGAGCTCCATCTGATTATTCATCAGTCACTTTCAATTACATTATTTTGTCCACCAACGGGGGTGGCCAAGCCCACAACAGGGCTTGGCCACCCCTGTTGTGCTAGCTTTTTGACCGCATTAACAGCTGACTTTTCTCCTCTCAAAGAACTATGACACTGGCACAAAGGCCACATACACACTCCGGCTAAACTAAGTTGTCACTTCACCTCTTAATATGGAAAAAATAACAAGCCCAAAGATGTCCATAATAAGTGGACATGGCAACACTGCAAGAGCATGCTTCGTGAGACACAAGCGCAACATTCAAACAAGATTTCACTACTTTTTGTGTCAGTTTGTTAAAGGTAAGGTGTTGGTATGTTTTATCTTCACATCCAATTTTTACTTACTTTTAAGCACACATGGTAAGGAGCAGATCTGAGCAGCAGACAATATTGGGAAAGTGGCTTAAGGAATAGTAATCTGTAGGTTTTCAGCATGTTATTGCAGTGTAAAGGATGAACTATCCCTTTAACCAGTGTGGAGGTGCAGTTACATGAAATCCGTTTATGTGTGAAGGTATTGCATGCAGGCTACACACGGTCATAGTTAGATGTATGTTTTTCTCTAGATTTGAAGCAGGTTTTTTTAATTAATTATTTTTTTTGCCACCTCAATGAAATCGCTGGCCACCCCTGAAAAAAAAAAAAATAAATTCTGGCTATGCCCCTGATGACAAAAAATACAAAGAGATATACATTACAGATTAAATGTTATAATAAAATGGATGTAGTGTTGTGTGTGAATGTTCAGAGCCTTATGAGACACTGCTTGAACTGATGAGGCCTCGCTTCAGCAGCTGTGTGCTGGTTCTTACTAATTATGAACCACTGATGCTGATGGGTCTGTCTAATGTTCAGTAAAGGGTATTAATCATTGAGCTATATCTACAAGGTCAGGATTAATTACAGGATTAATATTGTACAGGATTAATATTGTGCAAGTGAGTAAGAAAATGATACACATATGGGCTTGTTAAATGTTTTATCTCAGCTGAAATATCTTCAGTTGAGTTCACTACACCAGTAAGCAAATTTTATAGCATTAAATGATCCATATCTCAAGGAATCCTTGGTCTTTTCAAGATAAAAGAGCTTGATAAGACATACTGTGCTTGTCAGAACACCAAACTGTAAAATTGATGTTCTGAACTTCTGTAAATTTCTGACATCACACAGATGAACATCTCAAAGTGCTTAAATGTCTACTGTGACCACAGTTGTCAGGGTTATGTTTAGTTTAATTTTGTTTTGTTTTCCCTGTTCCTGTTTGCCTGAGTTCTCATTCATTGTTAGTTGCCTTGGTTTCTGATTTGAGTTATGCACCTGTTCCATGGTATGTTGATTAGTCCCTGTGTGTATTTAAGGCCTTAGTTCCTTCTGTTCATTATTTGGTGTAGTCTTTAGTTTATTTGGTTGTTTTCTATGGCTATTATCCCTGTGTTCTCCTGCGTGTTATGAGTATTATTATTAAAGACTGTTCTTGTTTAATTCTCAGTCGTTGTGTGATTACTACAGCCACATCCTGACAGAACACTGAACCCAAAAGAAGTGATTATAATATAACAATGGTCTTTACCAACTGTCCACCTGCTCTGTTTAGAACTGGAAAATCATGCCCTCGATGACCACACAAGAGACTTTTTAGACTTGGCGTGCCTTATGCACTTCCATGATTGCACCCTTTGTGTTTTTTTCTGACTAGCTTGAATGAGCAAACTAAGGCATGCCTGAGGGACAATCCTTGAAGGATATTCATTCATTGAGTGAGTGCTGGCAAATTGTGGATTTGGCTCCTTGTTCCCTCAGCTCCACCTGGGACCGTCGTCCTTGTGGATTTACCCGGCTCCCTCGTCCCTCCGGCTCCACCCAGGTCAGTCGTCACTCTGCTTTCACCACGGACTTCCAGGCCTTCCTCTGTGCCACCCCTTCAGCTTCCTTCTTTTGAATAGACTCGAAAATTACGTTGGCATTAGTGGAATTTCATTGGCATGGTTTATTTGACCGGTATCAATTAGTAGCAGTAAATTAAGTGGTGCCATATCGATCACAATTTCAGTATGGAGTACCCCAAGGTTCAGTACTAGGGACTGTTGCTGTTCACTTTGTTCATGCTACCCTTGGGAGATATCATTAGGAAGCATGGCCTTATTTTTTCACTGATACTCCGTCCTATATTTGTTCACGCTCTGACAAAACAGTTAAGTCTTTGTCGTCAGTTAGGAATATGGGTGTGCTCTTTGATACCCATCTTTCATTTGAAAGCCACATTTCTAACATCTGTAAAACCACATTTTTTCATCTTAAAAATATATCTAAATTACGACATATACTCTCAATGACAAATGCAGAAAAGTTCATGTGTTCATGACCTCAAGGCTAGATTATTGCATTGCTCTACTGGGTGGTTGCCCTGCACGCTTAATAAACAAACTTCAGCTAGTCCAAAATGCAGCAGCTAGAGTTCTTACTAGAACCAGAAAGTATGATCATATTAGCCAGGTTCTGTCAACACTGCATGAAGTGCTGAATTATGTATAACAAATCTTATTATAGGATCCATTAATTAGCAGTTTTATCATTTAGCCCTGGAAAGCACTACCTAGCATTGTGGGGAGTTTTGCACAGACACTATCACCATTCCTCAGAAAATGCATAACATCTAGTTTTATATATTGTTTGAAACAAGTCTTTTGTTAGAGATTCCAAACTCTGATATTGCTTTTATTCACTAAGATGTTAATATAAATTAACTTTTAGACAGAATCTTGCTAGTTGCTTTGTTATTGCTCCGCCAGTAGTTCCAAGTGAAGTCAAAGCAGAATCAAATGTTGTGCTTATTTGTGAAAACACAGTGTTAGTGTTTCATTCCTGAATGAATCAGTGTTTTTAAACAAATCACTTGAGTGAATGATTCAATGATCCACTCATAAAGACAAGGTGTGTTCAAAACTACCCCCAGGCCTGTTATATGGTGCACTCTTTGAGGGAACACCCATTTGTAGTGGTTTTGAAACCATAGTGGACATTATTGAGTGTACACATTCAATCCCATAATGCACCACAATAATGAGTGTACAACCAAAGTACACTAAACAATTAGATAACACTTATAATGCAATATGAGGGCACTGTTTATGGTTTATACAAGCTTCTGGCTTATCAGTGTGTGAATTCCCTTCTTTTCATTTACTTCTTCAAATGGACTATAATAGTGGACTAAAGTAGGGAATAGTAAATAAAGGAATAGGGGGCGATATTGGATACAGACATAAAATGATAAAATGTATACCTTGAAAGCAGTGTAAGTCACTTTGGATAAAAGTGTGTGAATTGCATAAAACTAAATCATCACCATCAACAATCAAGTTTTCAGTGGCTCCCTCTCAATAACAATTTATTATTTTATGGCCTTTATTAAAGTCACCATGAAATCAAAATCGACAATTCTTTTTTTTTCTTTTTTTTTTTTAAATGGAATATTGCAGTTTATTATAAATGACTTATCTGTGCACATCGTTTGTTTTTTAAATTCATGTCCCCTCGTAATCTTTAATCAAAATAACAGCGACATCTCTTCTCTGATAATGAGTATTTTTACTGGCATGAGGGCAGGGCAATCCTGTCACTCACATGAGATCCACCAATAGCAAGCCATAACCATCCAACCAATTCCCCATGGACAAAATCAAGCCTCGACCTACATTTGTTCTTGTTCAATAGGGAAGAAAAGATAATTGCACCTTCCATTTCATTCTGACTTTTAAGAAAAAAACTCCAATGTAGTAACCTAGACATTACTACTAACTATACCAAACTATTATCACTACTAATTCTACAGAATCACTCAAACTGTACCAAAAACTGATTTAGCTGTGGTTGGTTTGTAATGAGGGGCTGATTAGGTTTGTAATATTCAAAGAGAACTGCACACTTTCTTCTGCCCCCTGAAATAATGTGGTAACGTAAAATCACACACACACACACACACACACACACACACACACACACACACACACACACACACACACACACACTTAAACTTAAAACAGTATATGCAATAGCTTTGTATTATAATGTGGAAACAATTACAAGTCTTTAACAAGTTCTCTTTTTCTCCAGGAATCTGTAACACCTCATCTGTACCTCCAGGAAGGGGCATGCAAGACGACCCTTGATAAAAATCGCTTCCCCTTCCTGTGTAGCAACTCACACCAGATTAGGATGCAGTGGAGTGTAAGCACGCTAACAAGGAGAGAGACTCTGACACTTCATTAACACCGATACCTGCACGCTGTCTAATGGGTTTCGCGGTGATGATGGCATGCTGATAAACAGATGGGCTTACAATAAACAACTGAAACCTGTTTTAATGTTTAACTTTTGTTCTGTTGGCGGGTGGGCTGTGTCACATGTGCTATATATATATATTTTATATTAAGAAGATTGTGGTGCTGTGAGACTGAAGTGCCAAGTGGCAAAGAAAAAAGCATACTTTGAACATGCGTAAGATATTACTTTTTTAATCAAAACTACATCGTTCTACCCAAAGAGGTACCTGAAGAAAGCCATCCATTAGCATTTCCATTCATCTCAATGGCAGTGATTTGACATCCGCTGTCTTTACTCATGACATGACTGTTCTGACATAAAACTTTTGATGACTTTTGAAAAGCCATTGTGTTAAAACATTCAGTATTTGCATATCAATTTTACATTACTGTAACTCTAGTTTAGCTAATGAATGATACTACTTGGCAAAATAATTGTTTAACATGATTATCATCAGTAATTACTGTGATGATTTCTTTTTTCAGCTGAGAGATATCAAACCAGCAGCACTGTAAAGATGATACTCTGTCCTAACATGCCTTATTAGTTACCTGTGATAAACCACAACAGGACAAATAGCTGCATTACAAGCACTAACCTCTCGTTTAACAGCACACGCTCCCTCTGCTTTACTCCTGCAGTTAAAGCATTGAGGTAAAATGATTCTCATAATGTATTTCTCAAGTGCAAACAATTCATCCATCACTGTGCGTGCTTGTGTGTGTGTGTGTGTGTGTGTGTGTGTGTGTGTGTGTGTGTGTGTGTGTGTGTGTGCGTGTGTGTTTAACTAATATGCGGAGAGGTGAATGGCCTAGTTCAAATTGTCACGTCAGCATTCTCATTCCAGTGTGCTGGTGTGAATGCAGTTATCACATCTTCATACAGCTAAAACTACATGCATCGCACCATATTCATTATCAAGGAATTCATTTTCTGTGCCGATTTAGGGGGGAAATCTGCAGAATGGAGTGAAACATGGTAAAATGTGTTTTTGCTCTCTTACTGGCAGCTGAATGCATCACATTTCCATATAAATATAACATTTGATTTCATAAATGGAATGAGCACACGTAAATCTTTTCTTTATAAACTCATGTGACGTAAGTGACTCTGCATGCGGTTTTGTTATTAAAGTTTAAGCAACTCACTGATTTTTGCACATTCGTCCATGACACCAGTTATTCACTTTTGTGCTTTGTGTTTTTCGTTTCAGGGCTTTTGCCTCTTTAAACACATACAGTAGAGAGTGAAGTGAATTTCACAGATGTCATGTCGTGTTTTGTCTCATTTTTCAGGTAACAAAATGGTCATCTTTATAATGGTTGAGTATCAACGTGAAATCAAAACTGACCTGTAGTTTCTTAATACATGTTCCTGGCACGGGTTATTTAGTTAACTAAAAATAAACCAATAATAATAATAATAATAATAATAATAAAAAAAAAAAAAAACTGTGACTTGAAATAAAATGCTAAAAATAATACAGTAAAATAACTAGAACTAAAACTAAAGTAAAAATCAATAAAAAAGTATATAGACATTTTTTAAAAAAAGCAACTAATAAATTACAAAATAAATAAATAAATAAATAAATGACCCTTTAACAAAAATTTAAATGAAAAGGAATTTTTAAAAAAAGCTAATTGCTTGGCTTATTTAATGTCATTCAAGCACAAATTAAAATGAAATTCTCTTTTTTTAAAGAGGACCTATAATTCCCCTTTCACAAGATAATATAAGTCTCTGGTGTCTCCAGAATTTGTCTGTGAAGTTTCAGCTCAAAATCCCCCACAGATCATTTATTATAGCTTGTCAAATTTGCCCCTATTTGGGTGTGAGCAAAAACACGCCGTTTTTGTGTGTGTCCCTTTAAATGCAAATGAGCTGCTGCTCCCGGCCCCCTTTCCAGAAGAGGGCGGAGCTTTAACAGCTCGCGCTTCGGTCGCTCAACAACAACAAAGCTGGAGAATCTCACGCAGACAAAATGAGGATTGTCAGTAACGGTGTTCAGCCTTACATTGTTCAAACCGGAGTCGACACTGATGGAGAGACTCAGGAAGAAGTTACAACTTTTAGAATGAAACTGGACGTTTCTGAATGGTTAGTGGATAAATTTATGTAGTTGCTGTGGAGTTGATTCAACTCATCCACTAGCATGTGCCGTCATGTTAATCTTTTGTGCAAATCCAGCGTTGAATTGACCCTCGTTTGTGAAGCAGTCCGGTGTAAAATGACGGCATGACAAGAACACTCTACTACAACAACTCTTCCTCTTTTCTAAAGCAGCACAACATGGCCCCGCCCCCTTTGTTGTGTGTTCTCGGGGGCGGGGTTTATGTAAATTTTAGGGTTAGTGATGTCACTAACCTAGGAAGAAGCTCGTTGTAGTCCCTACCAGCCGTTTGTTGTAGTTCTTAAAAAGTGATTTATGTAAAAGAAAATATCTCCCTTTGCATTGAACTTTGAGCGTCGTAACTTTGCAGATCAAACAGCAACATTACACACTAACTAAAGTAAAAAAAAGTGAAATCATAATCAAGGACTTTAATTAAAAAGTGTGGCTACATTCTGCTATGATATGTTCAAGTCACTGAATATTCTACAGATAAATTGGTACACAATGAATTTAAAGTTAAAGACTGAAGTTATACATCTTTGTGCATCCTCTTAGCTGTACAATTATTGTTTATGATGAAACCTAAAAATACAGTCATTGTAAACCTCTAATTGATCTGATAAGTTAAGCCTCAGCTTTGACTAGGCTGTTTTGCACATCATGATTAATTTGCATCATTTCATATTTCCACGGTTCTGCTGAATGTGAAGATCTGAAACTCTGTCCTCTAATTTACTTCCATTATACCACCAGACTGAAGACATGCAAATGATGCAGTGTCCCCCATCAGAGCGCATATCATTCCTCATCCATTTGTACCCACTAATTAATGTAATTTGCTTGTTAATACACTGCCAATTATGTGTGGGCTCTTGGCAGGAGTAATTGGAGGGGTGTTCAAAGCCCTGGGCAGAGAATTCTCCTCTCCTCTATGATTTCATTGCTTGTAAGTATGAGCATCTACGGTTCGAGGCTAAATGCTGAGATGACAGTATGTCAGTGATGGATGTTTGCCAAAGGCCTGATGGATCTTTCTGGAGTTTGAATATGAGGACAGCTCAGGTCAACTTTATATTCTTCCATTTGATTTTGATCAGCTCTCACTTTACACGCCTCAAGCTACTTCTATTTCATCCATTTACATCTGTCTGCAAAGTGGCAAACTGCTGAAACTTGACAAATGATGTTTATTTTAGAAAAAGTTCCAAGCGCTCCACGGGCATTACGTTCACTCGTCAAAGTTGTTGTCTTTTTCCTTTGATTTATGTTTGGCTCATTTTTCAATGTCCACGATTTAACCAACTTGAACATGCAAAGGTGACAATGAATGTGTCATTTAAGTGATGCAAGAAACATGCTAATAAAGCACCAGATCATTCAGCAATGCCTGTCCGGTGCACTTTCACTGAAAGGATTGGCACGTTTACATCAAATCATTTTGAGCTTTTCTTTAATTCTGTATCTTTCATCAATCTGTATCCCATCTGGACAAATGGTAGCTAGTTAGTGGATGCCGAAGTTCTCATATTAACGAACTCACAACATAATAAAGTCTGGAATAATTCCAACAATCTCAGTTCTTCACATGATTGCCTCAGCCTCGTTTTGCATAAAATAACAAATAAGGCTGTTTAATTAAAGGTGTTCGAGGGTGAAGCATCACTATCAGCATTCTTCACAGTTCTTCCAGTTAAGCAAGTGTTGCACACAGAGAACTGAATTATACTGTACGTCTGTTGAATGTGTTTAAATGAAGTGCACTCACATGAGATGAAGACACACTGTCAGAATCTGGGACTGATGGAAATCTGAGTCCGGACAAGAACTATGAATTTAAGCACTGTTGGATGGGGAAAAGTGGATTTCTCATTAATTGGTCTCTTTAGTTGTATATTTATGTCATTTATCTACATTTGTTTTTCTTTATTTTTGGTTTGATGTTTACTTACTTGTTTGGTTCTACTTTGATTTTTTTAATGTTATATATAACTCTTACCCTGCCAGCATTTTTTTTTTTTTTTTTAAGTTGCCAGGCAGTGCCAGTATTATTATTATTTTTTTAATCATTTTCACAAAATTTAATGGCCCCCAAAATATTCTGTTGTATTAATATCTGGGGGGTATTCCAGAAAGCAGGTTATGTGACATACCCGGGCAGGTTTAAGGGTAATTAAGCGTATAACTTCAACTTTAAGTTCCAAAAATGGAGGTAACTTTCAGGGTATGAAATAAGCCATAGCAACTTACTCTCTGCTCCATCGATATCGATATATAAAGCACTATTAAAACAAGGTAATGTTTATTTTATTCTAATATATATGTATTGTATTTTGAATGCATGTAATATGTACATATGTAATATGAATACATATGTATTATGTAATATTGGATAAATATGTAATATGTATTCTAATATATTCTAATTTAATCATTAATTCCATGGTTAATATTACAGCTTGGTTGAAACATTCTTGCCTGCAGTTGAATACATCAAAAACAGTAGCAATGTTTTTCACCAAGTCCAATAATAACTTCAGTGTTGATCCAGATGTTTTTGTGTCAGGGGAGAGGCTGAAGATCATGTCAGAATGCAAATATTTGGGGGTTTTAACTGATTCAAAGTTGTCATTTAAATCACACGTAAAAAAAGGCCTGTAATCGAATCAAATTCAACCTCAGTAACTTTAGACACATTCGCCATCAAATGTCTACACAGGCAGCAAAAATGTATACACACTCTATGATTTTTTCACATATCACTTACTGTTTACCTATTTGGTCACAAGCTAGTGACCATCTCTGAAACCTCTGCAACCGCTTTACAAATGAACTGTAAAAATTCTAAATAAGAAACCGAGCATTTCTCATTATTGTCCAATATTACTAAAATACAGATTACTCAGCTGGGAAAACATGGTAAAATTCTCAAATCTATGTCTTGTTTATAAAATTATTCATGGTTTATCGTCCCCTCCCCTCCATCAGTTTGTCAACATCCGAACAGCTGATCGTAGTAGAACCAGAGGTGCAGCGAGGGGAGAAGACTGTATCATTCCCTTTAGGAAAAGTGTATTTGGCCAAACTGCTTTTTCTGTTCGAGCTGCTACTGAGTGGAACCTCACTCCCATAAACATCGGAAATCTGAACACATACAGTACATTTAAGATCCAGTTAAAGAAACGGCTCGTTGATAATCAGAGCTGTCAACATTAGCTTACTACTAGACCTGCTCTTGTTGCCCCCTGTTGGTTTCTTGCTTAGTGTGTGTGTATGTGATCATGTATTTGTCTGATGTTTGTCTGATTGTTGGTTTGTTGTGTTTCTAATGTACATAGCTTAATAGTACTTTTTACTAAATGTATTGTAATTGTTTTATTGTTATGTAAATGTGTAATTTTACTCTCTTTTAGGGTGACTATTACCATCTGTCTAGGAACTACAGGTGAAAAATAGCCTTCTGGCTAACTCTGGCATATTAACAGAAATGTTTATTAATATGCATTGTCCCTGTAATAAATAAATAAATATATATTCTCATCCCACACATCGGTAATCTGCATTCAGAGATTTTTTTTTTTTTTTCTTTTTTTTTTTGTGCAACAGGACGTTTTCTAAGCTGCAATGTATTTCTATATAGTAAAAAAACAAACAAACAAACAAACAAAAAAAAAACATATGGTATTCTGTATCTTACCTTTTAAGCAATGTGGAACCAAAATGACTAAACAATTTTTTTTTTTTTTTATTTACAGCCATGTTTTTGCAAGCACATACAGTACTTAATTTAATCAGTCTTTCTTTTTATTATATAATTAGCATCAAGCAAACAATATAGTTCTTATTCACAGTGATTAAAGATTATTAAATGAAAAGTTTGAAAAATTATTGCACAACCACCAAATAGGTGGCGATAAGTATGTAAATAGCCATTAAACAAAAGAAGAAGAAAGAAGTAGTATGGTGTGCTTTTTCTTAGCATCCGTTTACATGGTGATTTGTCGCTCTGTTGAGAATGTCTTGTGTGTTAACCGTTAACATACTCATGGCTGGCTAAACTTACTCCAGGACACATTTTTGGAACGAGCATACCTCGAGTAAGCAAGGTTTGGGGTAATCAACCGAGAGTTCAGGGTATGTTTGAAGGTAAGATAACCTTGTTTTCTGGAATACCCCCTGAATATGCAATATATCAAAAGAATGAACAGAGCCTCTGCTTAAAACAACAACAACAACAAAACATTCTAACATCATGCATTCTTTTTTTATCAACACTTGAATGTGGGTAAGTTTCATTAAAAAAAGCAACATTTTGAACAAAAAGCTGAGAAAATCTCTTTTTTTTGTCAAAGACTACAACATGAGCATCAGCAATGCTTCTATTGCTTGTTTCTGCTTCTTCTTCACCTGTGTTTTGATCAGGAGATTCTGTACTCTTTCAGAAGATGCGTAACAGCGCCACCTACCATATAACATTGAAAACATGGATTGCCAGAAAATTCTGTCAATGGCAGGGAAGCGTTATGTCATAAATGATGGAAAATCGCAGAATGAGCAAGGGGGTGATATTTATTGACAACAATAGACTAGGCACAAGGAGGCAGGTAAGGATGATGCCGAGATCAGACCCGGGTGATGTTGGGCTGGAGAACTGAGGAGGTAAGGCAGCACCAGATGGAAAGACAACACTTGGCTCAAGAAACCAGAGGCTTGACACTTGGAGTCGTAACTGAAGCTGTACCAGCTTAATTGCCAGGCATAGAGAATCAGCGGCCAGGGAGGATACAGGAAGGAGTGCAGGAGCCAACGCAAGGCTCACAATAGACTCACAAGGCAACAAAAGATAAGAATAAGAGCAAAATAAAACTACTAATGATACTATGACTAGAGAAACTAAGCAAGGGAGCTAGAATAATCACTGGAGCTTAAGAAAGAAAACAAAAACAACAAACAAAATAAACGGATTCTAGACTAGATAACTGAAACTTACAATTAAAAGGAAATAAAAAAAAACACAAGAGCAAACTGACAGGGAATTTGAGGGAAAAGATATTAAAAGTAGGGATGGGTAGTTTGACACCCAGTGTCACAAACATCTCAAGTTTTAAATAATATAGTTGTGTTTGTATTAACTAATGTTTACAAAGATTAATAAATATTGTAACAAATGAATTGCTCTCTGTTAGTTAATTTTAGTTGGGACCTTATTTTAAAAGTGTTTCCAATATCTCTTATGGAGCCAATGATTTAGCTTTTATTGCTCTAACACGACTGCATAAATGATCACAAAATGACAGAGTTCTTCTAAATAGTGTTGTTTCACAGCTGCTAGTAATGCATCTGCTTGACTTATCACCAGGCATACAACATAAACACCATTTGTCAGACAAAAAGAGAACATCCCCGAGCGTAAAGCACAATATTATAGAGATGTTATTACCCCGTGTTCCTTTAGGGATTAGAAAATAAATTACAGTGGACAGAGGAACATGTTAGTATCTATTAAGGTGGGGTGTGTTGTACCTTTGTGAGGTGATGAGGCTCTAATGTCTGAAAGAAGAGTGTTTTTCCATCCCAGTGTCTAAATGTACTTGGCTGCCTGACTGTTATAGTTTATTTATGATCAGTAATATCTGTCATCATAAAGATGCGATTAGCATCAGCACTGATCTGTTATGTTTTGAGGAGAGATGGGGATATTGGACTTTCTCTCAAGCTTTAAGGGCAGTTGTAATACTATCTTTTTTTTCAGTATGTGATGTGTTTGATCATTTGAGTTATCACAACATTTTTTTACTGAACGCAGAAATATTCAAAACGGACCTGTAAACGTGTTGTACAAGTTGGGTTTGCATTTTGAAAATACTCTGTCTCAGCACTGCAATCTTTATGTTAATGTGTGATTGTGGAACAAATGCATGTGCTTAAATGAGTTTCCCTCTGGGAACATTGAATATGTACATGGAGATCTCAGAGGACTTTCAGAGCCATTAATAACTTCAGAGAATATTGGAATTTCAACATGTTGACCTTTAGCATATGCTTAGTCTAGGCTGTGTTTTCTAGGCTGTGTTTCATCATTTTGGTCTTATTTCCATAATATTATTGTCTATATTTCTGTTTTTCAGCCAGGTTCGTGATAAGTGTATGTTAGCTGTGTAACTGGGTAGTTAGGGTTTAGGTTACCAAACTAGGTTTCCCTTTTGAGGGAACTCAACGCTGCGTCAGTTGCTGACGCTATGGGGGATGCGTTCAGCAGACCTAGTGTCTGAAGCATGTGTGAAATCACACCAATCATATTGGCAGTCCTATGATGTCACATGGAGCGTCTGTGTGTATAAAAGAACACCTGGATTGCATGTCATCAGGTTTGTTGTCTTTAGGAAGCCGCTTGTTTGCGTGTTGGTAAAAGAAAGCAGTGTGTGTGTGTGTCTGTGTGATTAAAAAAAAAAAAAAAAAAAAACACCTGGCGCCTGGCGATGCACACGATTTATACGTTGTCTGTTTAGGATCATAGCACGCTGGGCTGGATGCACTCAGTGCTCTCTTCGTGAGAGATGGGTGCCAAGCTTCTGCACCTTGTGGTTCCGGCTCCCTGTCTGCAAAGCCGGTGCATTGCTGTGATCATGGGGAAGGAGCAGAAGGAGCTGGCAGAGGAGCTTGAAGGGTTTCTCTTGCTTCTGATGGTGTTGCAGGCCTACCAAGCCAAGCCCCTCAAAGACTTGGACCAGGGTGAGCGATTGTCCACTTTGGAGTTTACAGAACTGTGCACAGCCACTGATTTAGCCCTCCGCACCACCAAGCAGGCTCTATCGGCTGCTTAATGGCTGCAATGGTGGCAACGGAGAGGCATATGTGGCTAAATCTTTTGGCCATCAAGGAGTGTGATAAGATCCTCTTTGATGCCCCAGACTCACCATCTGGACTTTTAGGAAGTTCATACCTCGTTGGGTCCAGGCTCCTCTTGGTCCCTCTGATCCTTCTCCAGGGACGAGTTTCTGGATTTAGGGTCAGGAAGTGAGCAAGTACAGGGCAGAGATGCCGCTCCAGGAGAAAGCCAAAATCTGACCTGAGGGCCATGAGACATCTGACCTGTCACCCTTCCAGCGGCAGCGACCCACTCTCTCATTTCTTGCCCTCTCCAATTTTATTGTATTGCTAAAGCAGGGCTATGCTCCCTTTTGTCTGTATGGTGGAGAGCTTGAAGCCCTGTATATGCTCCTGTATAGATATCTTTTTGAGAACAGAGCTTGAAAGAGTTGAGAGCTGAAGTGGCCCAAGCTGCAGGAGGCCCACTCTCTCACCTGTCACCCTCCCCAATTATCAGATTGGGCCATTAAAGCTGGGCGATATGCTCCCCTCTTCTGTCACCCTCCCCAATCTTACGGAATGGGTATTAAAGCAAGGGCTATCCTCCTTGTGAATATCTGTAAGGTTGAGCTTGACAGATAAAAATCTGTCACCCTCCCAATTTCATTGACAGGGTTGTACTCCCTGGCAGGTGTCCGTATGAGTATAGAGTTCGACAGGTGAAGCTCAGTGTGGTCTATGTCAACTCTCTCACTTGTTGCTCTCCCTAATGTTTCGAATTGGAGCTTAAAGCAGGGTTATAGGCTCCCCTTGCAAGGGTCAGTTAGTATATTCAGTGTTATATGTAGACAGATGAGAGCTGAAAGGGACTAAGTTGCAAGAAGCGGCCCGCTCTCTCGTCTGTCGCCCTCCCCAATTTATCTGATTGGGTATAAAAACAGGGTTATGCACCTTTGTGAATGGGTTGGTGCCCATTCCCAGGCTAGTTAAAGGTCTGAGAATGGCTTTTGACAGGGTGGAATGGTTTGTATTGTGGTTAGTGATCCATTCTCTTCTCTGTTGCCTCTCCAGCTCATTAAGACTGAGGAATTTTCACTCACATTACCCCTTTAGTACGCCTCTTCCTTAAGGCTAAAAAAAAAAAAAAAAAAAATGTTAGAGGCCGGTATGATAATATGTAGAATTGCTGTAAGCGACACCATACTTCACCTATTGTTATGGCTGGGATAATAAATCGATGCATCGTGATTCGTGGATTAATTCTGAGATTTTCCAAATGCATCGCGATTCTCTCTCGAATCGATTCTGAGCTTTCTAACAGCAGATGGCGCTCTAGGCTAGTTTATAACCGCATGCTCAAATGCTCATGAAGAAGAGCACTCGTGCAATCGGCTGAGTCTGAAAATGTACTTGCACCTCAGAATGCTTTTATGACGTGAGATTAATGTAAACAGCCCACAGCAAACACCCTTGTAATTCGCTTCAACCTTTTCGAACTTTATGAATGATTATTTTATAGAAGGTACAAGTGGTGTGTGTAAGGAATTGGAACCTTCAGAATAGATTCGAGAGAGAATCGCGATGCATTTGGAAAATCTTAGAATCGATTCAGAATCATTTCTCGATTTGCGATGCATCGATTTATTGTCCTTGCCCTATTGGATGTAGTACTGTGGACTGTGGGCTAAGTCTGTAGTTTACCCTGGTATCTCTGCTCTTAGGGGCTCTAGGCTGTCCTGTAGCTGGTGGCTCGGACTAGTCTAATCCAAGAGGACCCATATCAGAAATGGTTGAGCATGGAAGCTTAAAGGCTTTTTTCCTAGGCCCTATAACACTGGGCTTTCTGGAGAGCAAGGCTGTGGTGTCACAGAATGCATCCTATTTAATTGCTGATGCTACTCTGTGCCAAGGCCCATTGAGTTCTTTAGTGCTTAACCAGACAAGATTGTGCTTGGTGAAAACTTTCACAGCTCACAGGCAAGCATTGGTCAGCGAAGCATAGTGGGTATTAACATCCCCATAGCATCAGCAAATGATGCAGCGTTGAGTTCCCTCAACAGTGAGCATCTTTGGCTTACGTATGTAACCCTGGTTCCCTGAGACGGGAGCGAGACACTGTGTCACGTTGCCATGCTTTGGCCATGCCTGCACATCTTCCTTCAGAACATCAAATCTGATGACATGTAATGCAGTCTCCCTTTTATATGCACAGGCACTCCATGTGACGTTATAGGACTGCGGTCAGTAAGATTGGTATGATTTCACACTTGCTTCAGATACTGGGTTCCACGAGACACGTCCCCCCATCGCGTTACAAACAAAAGTCTCATTCCTTTCCCAGTTAATTACATACATAACCCTTCAACAGTAATGTGATTAATGAACAATTTCTCATGCCTCCTGACCCTTTCATAAAATAGCAGATTTTCCTACCATTGGTATAATTCAAGCCTGATGTAGCAGAGTAGCAGTGTTGTTATTGTTAACTAAAACTAAAACTATTAAAAATAAATACCAAAACATATTTGTTTATTAAAATTAAACTGGAAAAAAAACACTGAAAAAAATGGTAACATCTAATTAACTGGTTTTATTCAAGTCAGAAATATTATAATTGAATCAATCTAAAAACATTGATTTATATAACATAGGATTTAGTGTATATCTGTCACAATTTCCTTTGAAAAATTCTGTCAGTTAATATAAGGTCATGAATATTGCATTCATAATAGTTATAGAGGAATTTTAACGGTGGTTTGCAATAGTTTTAGATCAGTTACAGAAGGCCACAGTGCAGTATACGCTCCCGGAACAGCTTGAAATTTCACATCAACCATCTACTTGCTAAAGTCAGTCTTAGCAATCTGCTCTTGCTGGCGGTCAAAGCAGATAGCGGCCAACCTCCGGTCACGCATGCCGCCCAGTTTCCCCAAAGCATCCCGGGTCACAGACCCTCTTTGCTTGTCATTAGCTCAGTGCTACACTGATGAGTGTTGACAGACATCTAGACTTCAGCCCTTCACGTGGCTCTCTCAGGTGCCTCTGGGAGTCCCTGCGGTTTGGATGCAGTTCCAGGTCACTAAGTCAAGGTGAGCAGCCCACACACACTCACCATCACACACACGTCGACTCCGTGAGCTTGAAGAAATGTCAGCGCGTCCCAAGAGGAGCTGGCTAATGTCAGGACGGGCAGCTGGCACGATGCAGGCCAAGCGGAGCTCCAGTCCAGCTGTGCCTGATTCTGTGATTCGCTGCTGAGGGCGACTAATTGTGACGTTATTGATTGCTGTACCGAACCTCCACTTTTCCCCGGATAAGGAAGATTGATAGACTTGTCATTTTGTCATCAAGGTAAAAATGTCTGACCCTTCTGTAGTTATTTCAATTTTCATTTTTTTTTTTTTTTTTAATCTTAGGGGAAATTGTGCTTCAAGAGCACATGGAAATATGCACATGCATATATTTGAGAATATTTGTAGACACAAACTAAAGGTTTTATATATATATATATACACATATATATGTGTGTGTGTGTGTGTGTGTGTGTGTAGGTTTCATTTTAAAATGTATGTATTTGAATTGCACAGTTTTACCAAACTAATAAACATAATGTGATGCATTAAATAGTACAAATAAGTTGAATGTGTTTTAAATACACAATAATCAGGCTTATATATGTATTGTTAATAAATCCAATTTGTTTCAATCTTATATGTTTTAAGTAATTGAATAATGCTTGTTCCACAGCTAGCCATATTTTAACCATGTTCATAATTTTTAACTGAATAAATGTAATTGTTTTCACAGTGAAAACAGTGATGGTGATTCGAATAAGTATTTTTTTGAGTGCATCTGCTGAAATTAGTAATGCACCAAAACACATGCGTAGAGCCATAATTTTGTTCCTAATCTCACTGTAATTAAATATTACTATTTTAAACGCGTTACATTTTGAAAACAAGAGTCAAAACTATCAGCGTTTGCATTAAATATGATTAAATCTGAATCAAATCATGTGCACGCTCACGCTGGCTGATTTTACATGTCAAAGTTTCTGTTTTCTGATGTGTTAAAGTTGTTTTTCTTTTCAGGCTCTATTTCCAGCCTACATTTCTAGCTTTTAATGACATTTTTAATTAATGGAATTGCATCCCTAACCAAACTGCATCATTTGAAAGGTGTGAAAGAAACTGTGGTAAATAGTTGCACTTTATTGCAACCTCACTGCAACATCTTCAGTGTAAATCTGTGATTCAATAAGAAACATGTACTGTAATACTACAGTTGTGAGTTTAGATGGTATGATGTCTTAAACAGCCAGCCATACCTGGGATATTCCATTCAATTACTTCCATACTGCAAACAATTAATGCAAATTGTCAGCCCACTGGGGCCTGATGTATAAACACAAATCTATGCAAAGTGTTTTACATGAGGCCTCTGGTGTTAATAAGAGCTGCATGGTTAATGCTTGGTATTAGATTTAAAAATGTCCTTTAAATATGGGCGTATCCAGCCCATTTGCAATTATTGTCAGTAAATGAACTACAATACGCCTAAATGCACAAACTGGTAGATTGCACAAACAAATTAGTATCCTTCATTTGGGATCCTAAAACAAATCAGAGCCTTATAGAGTTTCTGAATTAGGTTGTAAAAACAAAGCGGTGTTGGAGTGAGAAGACTCTAATGTTGGTGAGATGAATCTCATGTCTAAACTGACTAAACTGAAATGCTAAATTGATTCGCAAAAGGCCAGCCATGTGTGAAGCTGAGCTATACTGCATGTGGAAGAGCAATGTATGATACTGATTCAGCTGCTATATCGAGAGGAGTACAGTTTGGTGGATTTACCCTTGTGCAATTTCATTGAAAAAGAAAGAAAATCTACATATTTACATATTCTGAAGAAAATGAGAGTGAGACCTGATGACTTTCACATTGTTAAGGTGTTCCAGGGCTTTTCTTCCTGTCTGGCGTGAAAAGAGTCACTCTCACATGATCTTCTGGGGTCTCGTGTCTAAAACTTTGCGTAGATTTCATTCTAAAAAGTGAGTAATACATAAAAGACACATTTTGCGTAAGCATGAACATTTTCAGATTTGCCCTTATCAGAACCTGTGCAAATTTCCCTTCATAAATCCTAATCAGCTAAAGATTGTGTGTACATGCATCTCCACCTCGTCTCCTCCTCAAAATAACCATATATGGAGCTTACAACACCTAGTTTTACTATGCATAACCTCATCTGCATATAATTTCCATATACATATTCCCAGCCTACACGACACTAGGAAAATATGAAATACATTTGCCAAACTTGTTTTTAATACTTTCCAGAAATTGTTTCAGAGAATTATTATTGTTGTTCATTCCTATTGGCAAAATATTGAGAGGCTGCTCACTGCAGAGCCAATGGGATGTGCTTGACGTCCAGCTCCATTTCTATGGATGTAATGGGAGGAGTTTGAGTTTCAGCTCCCCCTCTCTGGATGTAATGGGAGGAGCTTGAAGGTGCAGCCACACCCTAAATCTAATTAGGTGAAGCTCCACCCATTAGGCCCACGGATGTGGAGCTGGACGTCATGTGGCTCTGCAGTGAGTACCACTTGAAAATATTTGTAATTGTTGAAAACCAGATTAATGCAGCTTTGCGGTAAACATATATTTTAGAGTATTTCGATATTTTTACAGGAAACAGATACTTACTTTGCAATATAAACACAATTGTCTGACATCAGTGCATCACTGACAGAACATTTTTAAAAATAAAATGTGTAAATCTTAACGTTTTATTTATAAATCCTGATATGTGTGTACAGTGTCTATACATCAGGCCCCTGGACTCTAGATATGGCTAAGGTCCCTCCTTGAGGTGTGGATCTAAGCGCAGGACTTTGTTGAATAGAGATTGAAGTTTTCAAGCTTCAGAACAGTAACCCGTTCTCACTCCCAAGGCCTCAGATACTGCTGTATGTCCGAGAGAAATACACATCACTGTGCTGATGCCAAAAGTGCCCTCTAGCATCTTGATTGCGATGCAGCCAGTAACCCATTGATTTGAGTGAGAAAGCTTTGGCATCAATGCACTTATGCAAAGGGCATGGAAATTTTATTGTGATGAAATTATGTAATAGGGAATAATTTTGTCATGATGACATGATGGGCCAGATTTACTAAACAGGGCAGATTATAGTGAGACCTCAATCTCATGAAAGCGCCAATGGGACTGTAAAGTTCTGCGGGTGATCTACTGACGATGTGCAAATTAAAGAACACAGACGCAGAAGTTCATGTCCATAATGACCAACTCAATCTACCAATAGCAATGTAAATTCACTTGGGTCGCAAATAAGCAGAGCTGCTGATAATGCAGGTCATATACTAACAACACAGGTGCTGCGAAATAAAAATAACATGGCTTGGCAAATGTATAACGTCTGACATTCCAAATAAATGAACTGTGGTTCCTCCTCTTTAGAGGTTTCATGACTACAGATTTCTCCTTGTTGGTTACTTGTCAAAACAATACCTGAATTACTTGAGTAGAGCTCTACGAGGATGCTTTTTTCAAGTTGAAATCTCATAATTATGGTAATTATGACATGGAGTGAACGCACCTATGGCTCACTGGTTTGCATTAAGAAAAAGAAGTGCAGTGTGACACTCGGTTTATTGCAAGATTGAGTACTTGATAGTGATGTTTGATTCTTGAATGAATCGTTCTTTTGAGTCGGTTCATAGGAAGTAACCTGTTCACTAATTGAACTGAATCTAACTTTAGTTCCGGGTTGATGATGCAAGACACAGCTGAAGTAGCACGTCCGACCGAATGAGCCGGTTCAACCAACTGTCATAGTTTGCCAATTGGATTATTGCGTGGACATCATTGCGTGATGATGTGAGGAACCGATGAATTGGTTTTGAACTGGTTCATTAAAATGAACTGTCCTAAAGAACCAGTTCGTGGAACTGAACATCACTAGCACTCGATGGCTTCCAACAGCTCCAACTAGTGGCTGAAGCAGTCAACTTCCCAAGTGCCAACTTGTCTATGCAAACCCTAATCCTCCTACAACAACTATCACAGCACGTCAAGCGCAAAAATGGATGTTAAATAATGGTGCAAATACTGCAAACCTTAGTAAATCACAATGCATGAATAATTTAAATACTCTCCTCCTATAAATTTTGCGTCTGAAAGGGAAACTCGGTAACACTTTATTTTAGGGTCTTTTAACTAGTTGCTTATTAGCATGAATATTACTAGAATATTGGCAGTTTATTAGTACTTATTAAGCACGTATTAATGCCTTATTCTGCATGACCTTATTCTACATTCCTAATCCTACCCAATACCTAAACTTAATAACTACCTTACTAACTATTAATAAGCAGTAAATTAGGAGTTTATTGAGGGAAAAGTCATAGTTAATAGTGAATACATGTTCCCTATACTAAAGTGTTACCGGAAACTCTTACAAATGCATATGCAATATGGTCACCCGCAAAAACAGCAGTGTCCATGCCTTTTGCAGCGCTAATTTTGCACTGCGTGTCTTTAGCAAATCCCGACAGTAGTTTTTTAATGTTAAAAGAGGGTTTGTGCTGGCGGAAGCTGTTAGTAAATCTGGCCCAATATATTTTGGTGTCATTTTAGTTACATGACACTAATGTAGATATTTTCAGCACCTAACCCGACCCCTGGCCCTAAACCCAAGTCTCATAGGTGTCAGAATAACCATAAAACTCATGCCATTGATGAGTCCGGTCAGTCGTGAAAAGCTGTCGTCATCAAATCTTATGCAGATGCTTTAGAGAAGCTCAGCATACTCTCTAATCACTCTCGTGGTACTTTGATGGCATACGTCTCAAATCTGACAACATTTCTAAGCAACATCCACTGCTTCAAGACGCTGTTCTAGGATTGTTATGTCTACATGATCAGTGGTTAGGTTTAGGGTAGGAGTGCACTCAAAAAAATCACTCAAAATGATTTTAGCTGTTACTTTAGCTCATTTTCAAACTGAACTAACACAAATCTTTACTTTTTTAATGTAATTTTCATTTGCACTTAATGTTATTATGCCAAATGAAATTAAATTTGTGAAATGTTAAGTTAACTTAATCCATTTGTGTTGGGACTACATTCATAATTTTTGTTGACTGAAAGTGGGCAGTGGATTTCTAGTTCCAAGCATGCTTTGCAGGAGGGTAAGTAAATGTCAAAATGAAGTGCTATTTAATGTGTTTTTAGTAAAGGGAAAGCATGCACTCAGCATGTGAATAAGTGTTATGTTAGCTGTTAGTTTTTACTGAAGTAGATAAAATGAATGAATTCCAGGGCCAGCACACAATTTAAAACTGCTGCCTTCGGAGGATTGAATTCTGAGGTAGGAAGACATCAAGGCACGTCTGAATCCAATGATATCTTCACTTCCTGTCTCCTGAGATACCTTCATCTGATCAATATTTGAAGGCAGCACAGATGTATCCTTCGCTACCTCTGATATCCCACAATCCTGTGCTTTCCATTCTATGGCAGTTCAACTAAAAAATGAAGATTATTTTTGAAAGTTGCAGTTAGTGGTCAGTTTGGTGGACCAACATTTTCCACTTTTGATGTCATTTCTAACGAGAAATTAGTATGGTAGTAAATAAATATGTGGTAAGTTATCACCAAAGCTCGCTCTATTTTGTTGTAGATCATTAAACCGTCAGTCCTGCTCCTCTCAATTACACGATCACAGAACATCACATTGCGTACAACAACTACTCATATCTGCTCACCTCGGCACAGTGGTAACGACAAAAAATGTCATCATAACTTCTATAAACTCTTTTAAATATCCAATTTAACTAAACATTAAACCCTTAACCACTAACAGGTCTTTCATTTTCCTAAAAAAACACAGAAAACTCACAAAACTCAGAGCGACAGCACTGATTGGATCAACAAGAGTGAATTAAGAATAAAGTACTAAACAAATTTACTCAGCTGTAATTTGATTAAGATAGACCAACAAGCTGAGGTAAGTGCTCAAAAATGTCCAAAAAACAATAAGCAGATGTAAAACTATAATTTTTACTTTTACAGATTCGTGCAAAGATTTAACTGCATAATCAACATATAGTACATCTTTTTTTAAAAGTGGGCACATTTTAGCCAGCAAAAATGTAAGGATATCTTAAGAAACGGAGGAGTTGCTAGAGGGCACATTTGGTGTCTGTATAGGGATATGCCTTTCTCTTGGACACACGGCCGTATCAATAGCCACATTTACATGTACACTTTTTTTTTTTTTTTTTGTCATTCCGATTAAAATCATTCCGATTGAAAGATTCGGTGGACTGTTTACATGAGACGTTATCTAATCCGATATGGTGTTTACGTGTTCCGCCGCTTTCAATCAGAATGACTTTGTGACATGCGCACATTAGCTTATGTCTTGTTTGCCACCTTTTATTCCTGTCAACATGGAGTTCCATTATTTCTTATGCATGCTATGTTTATGTAAAGCGTTGCTCTTAATCAAGCAACAGTGTGAATTTGTAGCATATTACTGCAGGAAGGTATGAGGAAAAGACGGGCGCAGGAAGCTGACCTGTTTGGTGGCTGTGCATCTCTAAGGAACATCTCAATACTACCCTCCTCCGAAAAGAAGTGTGTGGATGAAGGTCCGTAGTAATGATACACTGAGTTCCTTCAGTGTATTTAATATATGTGTTGTTTCAGTTTTACTCTAGTTTGATTTTGCCGTCGCCTTTTTGCATTCTGACGACCCCCTGACCTCTTGACGTGATGACATAGACGCGAAGTTTAATGCGTTTACATGGCAGAATTTTTATTTTGTTTGGTGTATAGAAAGGTTTACGATTACAATTTCATTCAGTTTGGGCATTTTTATTCCGACTGAGGTGTTTATATGGAGCATTTTCATTCAGATTGGACTTTTAAACCGATTACAATGCTCCATGTAAACGCACCTAATGAGTTGACAATGAGATTGTTTTCATTTTTGGGTGAACTCTTCCCTGAATTAATTAACATTTATAAGGCTACGTCTACATTAATCCGGATACATTTGAAAATGGCTTTTTCATTTCAAAACGCTCTCCATTCACACTAGCATTTTCAAGCGTTTTCCAAAAGTTTCACATCCACACTGAAACGTCGGAAAACGCCAAATTCACCTCATTGCGCATGTGTAAAACCTCACTGAGATGATACAGACAGAATAAAGTTCTCATGCCATTCTTCTGGCAGGATCATTTTATTTAGCAAATTATCAGCATTCACTGATACGCCCAGGTCACATATGATTGGTCTTGTAAGACTTGATTTTCCTGCTAAGACAAAAACTGAGATCAAGCACCCTGTAATAAAGCAATAAAACTCATCTGGAGAGAAGATCTCAAAGAAATAGCGTAGGACAATGCCTTGCCCTCACACATCTACAGGATGCAATAGCCCTCCCCCCAACACACACACACACACACACACACACACCCTCCTTCCTTTCCCCCTGACTCAAGTCACTGAAAGTTCTCTAAGAAGTATAATGTATCTGGTGTATCTATTGTTTATTCCTTTCATGTTTGGTATCATTTTAAATGTCTCAGTGCGACTGGTAAAATGGTCTCAACTTCACAGCAGTCACTGGTATTATGAAGAAGATTGAAAAACTAAGGATAATTCTGTCCTCCTTTTGGGTGTTGAAACACCCACTCCTCTCCCCCAAAACAGGTGTTGGTGTAATAAATATTTACAACCCTTTTGTTCTGGTCTGTATATAAGGTGAAGTGCAAAGCAGTCAGGGGGGATTTTCTGTAGCCAGAGACCCCCACACAGTGATGGACAAGTGTCTTCAAACACTAATCCACCACTGTGTGCATGTGCATTTCAATGGATGTTATGCATTTATTATTTCTGAATTAGCTTCTAATTGTCCAACTATGAAATTGACATGAGACATTTTTACTTGACAAATAAAATGTTATATCTGATTCACTCTGGATTCTTCTGAAATCATTATGACCAGTAGATTATTGGAGTCCATATTTCCGCAAATCTGCGTCAGGATAGATTCAAACTAAAGCCCCATGAAAGGAGCATGTGAGCACATCATGGGACTTTTTGATTTTTATCTATCAACTGGCTTAGCAAGTTGCAGTATCTTGACTAAGAAAACTGTGTTTTTGTATGAACAAGCATGTGGCGGTTCGACTCAAATGCATTAGTAAACTCTGCACCCTCTGACTAAGATCAGAACTGGCGAGTTTGTGATCGTGAAAGGCACTCACCGGCCGAAGTGACTTTTCTAAGTGAGATGGGTCCATAATGAACGAATAATTGAAAATATAAGATACCCAGAATAATCAAAAATCTAAATTAATACATAACAAATGATTAATTTCCAATTGGGAACAAAACCTAAGAGTAATAATCATTTAAAATTGGAGTCAGATTAAACGAGTGAAATTAAGTGAACTTCACAGATGCGCTGAAAAGACATACACGCGTTAACCTTCGCCCAGGCCGTCGGATTCCGTTTTTGGGCCGATGCGGGGTTCCTTACAGTCTAAAATTGCCATAGGTCAGCAATCGCGTGTAAATTTTCTGTCATCTTTGCAGGGCTGTGATATGAATAGTGTAAAAAGAAACATCTTTAGCAACAGTGTGAAGGTGAATAGCACAGGCACAATACTGATATAAACATAGATATCTACTAGTAATATGCGTCACATGACTAGAAATACATCTGTTTTCACAGTCCACTCTACAATGCGATGTTTCAAATTTATCCACTTGGGAGTGCGTTTTCAAAAAGCTTAATCTTTGTTGACAAAAACGCATCTAAGTGTAGACCGAAGGCCAAAACGGAGAGAAAAAGATGTGTTTTCAAACGAGAACGTATTAGTGTGGACGAGGCCTAAGGAAGCAAACACATGCTCCTGTGGATGGTAGTGTAGGTGGGCTTTGTACCTAAAACTGAGCACAAGTCTAATTATTGCACATTTCCATCACAGAGACAGTTGCATGAACATTTACAGTTGTGGATTGTTCTGCAAACAAGCAAATGACACTTTTGTTTCACAGCAAAAATTGCTCCGAGTACAAAAAAAAAGTGTTGAAAAGCTAACAGATTATGTTTACCTCCCGAAAACAGCTTATCAAAGCATCATTAAGCCAGTCAGCGCTCCCTCTCCTATATCAGGAGCTAATGATCCGTGTAATGTCTCTGCTTTCCCCACGGATGTTTTTCTCTCTGCGCGACGCTATTTGGCATGAGATGCGCATCCAGACATGGATGACCTTTTTATGAGGATTCAAAGTCCTTCCATGAAGAGCATGCCCTCTGTATGAAGTGCAGTGGTGAGACTCAGACCACCGCTTCTGTCTCCAAATAAAATCAAGAAGAAAAGCCAAAGCAGTTCTGAAATAGTGTGTGCGTATTCAATAAAAGCTTGACTTATGAACTGGATGTACATATGGTAGGAAAATTAAGCAATTAACCTTTTTTTGCAATCGTGCCCTTTCACTGGAGTTGTGTAATTAGATGAGTTAGTGAGTGTGAAGATAAGGTAATCACATCACACCCCTGCAGACTCCACACAGCAAATGCCACTGATTGCTGGCCACCTCTGCCACCTGCGCATCCCCAAAATGACCAGAAAACTTCTTCCTTTTGTCAGCTGTGTCCTCTTTGTTTGTTCTATGAAGAACACATGGTCATTGCACACGACCGGATCATATTTCATATACGTTTCAGTTGAATTTCATATATACACATACTGTAAGTAAATAATTAAACACAAAATAATGATATTTGTTGAACTCCTTTTATCACAGATTGGCCAGCATAAACAAATGTATGTCACCACAGTCTCACACAGTGGTTCTCAAAGTATATTTGGCATATGAGATAAAGTTTAAAAGATAAAGTATTGTCACAATCACCAGCTGGAGTGCTCTTGATATCCACCAGAGGGCACTCCCCTCTTGTTCATTGTCATTCCAACATGAACTACATTTCCCAGAACTCACTGCCTGACTCATCATCCCTGACTACTGTCAGCTGTGTATCAATGACCTTGTTAACTCTGCCTATATAAGCCCGGTTTATTCAGTCATTCATTGCTAAGTCTTGTATGTGTCACAAGTGCATTTCTGAGCGCTCCATTGATTATCTGTTCCATGGTTTTGACCCTGTTTTCTGGTTTCCGGATTTACCCTGTTTGCCTGAGGTCCTGCCCTGGAACATGTTTGGATTGGTGTTTTGACCTTTTGCCTGTTTTGGATTACGTCTTTGGATTACCCTTTAATAAACAACTGCGTTTGGATCCTTAAGCCAAGTTTTGGAGCAGTTCATAACAAGTACCAAAGACTATAGAATAACACAAGACGTGTCACTTGTATTGTTTTGAATGGGAGAATGTGCAACGCGCAATATGGCGGAATAAGCCCCGCCTTCTAAATAAGATCCAATCACTGATTGGCTGCAGTGGCTGTTAGAAGCTCCGGTTCCTATAGGAACAGTCAGACGCTCACTTCCTATAGAGACGCGCAGTTAGGACTGCACATGCGTATTAGCTTGATCTAGCCTGAAAAAATGGCTTTTTTTGTCATGATTCAAGCGTTCAGAAAAAAAAAAAATAATTAATGAGATAGTTGTTGTCAGATTTCATTTGTGATTTCAAATATTAAATTTAATCGAAACAGCTTTGGAGAATTTGATGTTTCCCCATTCAAAGAGATAGGAGCTGCGCTTGCATGCCTGAGAGGCGTTTCAAAGATGGCCACCGAGTGAAATGACTTGTCTTAAAGGGACTTTGCAAGTACATACCACTTCTTACACTGCTTTTTAAAACATAATCATGGGGACAAGAGATATTGATTTGAGATTAAACTGTTTTGAAATCTTACATGTTTATTATCTTATAATCCATTACTGTGTACAAAACAATAGTACAGGCAGCCATATATATATATATATATATATATATATATACACAGTATCTCACAGAAGTGAGTACACCCCTCACATTTTTGTCAATATTTTATTCTATATTTTCATGTGACAACACTGAAGAAATGACACTTTGCTACAATGTAAAGTAGTGAGTGTACAGCTTGTATAACAGTGTAAATTTGCTGTCCCCTCAAAATAACTCAACACACAGCCATTAATGTCTAAACCGCTGGCCACAAAAGTGAGTACACCCCTAAGTGAAAATGTCCAAATAGCCATTTTCTCTCCCTGGTGTCATGTGACTTGTTAGTGTTACAAGGTCTCAGGTGTGAATGGGGAGCAGGTGTGTTAAATTTGGTGTTATCGCTCTCACTCTCTCATACTGGTCACTGGAAGTTCAACATGGGACCTCATGGCAAAGAACTCTCTGAGGATCTGAAAAAAAGAATTGTTGCTCTACATAAAGATGGTGTAGGCTATAAGAAGATTGCCAAGGCCCTGAAACTGAGCTGCAGCACGGTGGCCAAGACCATACAGAGGTTTAACAGGACAGGTTCCACTCAGAACAGGCCTCGCCATGGTCGACCAAAGAAGTTGAGTGCACATGCTCAGTATTCCTACATGATAACGACCCCAAACACACCTCCAAGACAACCACTGCCTTGCTAAAGAATGTCTCCAGACCTAAACTCTATTGAGCATCTGTGGGGCATCCTCAAACAGAAGGTGGAGGAGCGCAAGGTCTCTAACATCCACCAACTCCGTGACATCATCATGGAGGAGTGGAAGAGGACTCCAGTGGCAACCTGTGAAGCTCTGGTGAACTCCATTCCCAAGAGGGTTAAGGCAGTGCTGGAAAATAATGGTGGCCACACAAAATATTGACGCTTTGGGCCCAATTTGGACATTTTCACTTAGGGGTGTACTCACTTTTGTGGCCAGCAGTTTAGACATTAATGGCTGTGTGTTGAGTTATTTTGAGGGGACAGCAAATTTAGACTGTTATACAAGCTGTACACTCACTACTTTACATTGTAGCAAAGTGTCATTTCTTCAGTGTTGTCACATGAAAAGATATAATAAAATAATTACAAAAATGTGAGGGGTGTACTCACTTCTGTGAGATACTGTATATATACACATTGCTTGTCACAATTATTGAAAACATGCAAAACATATTAAGGAGGTTTAATAATCTTTCATGCAGTCAAAACTGTCCAGGTTTCTTTACTGATAACTCTGTATATCACAGCGTGAGTTTATTTTACAGCAGTTTACTCAGAAATATCTCCTAATGGAGCTCATAATAGCATTCAGTATGAAATGTTGTACTATTTGTTCAGTGCTCTGTGTTTAATAGAAAACATTCTCCTTTTCTGGGTTAGTGCAGTCTTTAAAATTACTAATAGCTAACCTTTATTTTCTATTTACATTTAGGGCTGGTACGTCTTTAGCACAGTGCAATGAAATATGTCATTGGGTACGACCAAGGTGAATTTCATCAGCCTCAGACATACAGTAAGAGGTTTAGCAAAACGACACATGCAAAGCTCAAAGATTGTTAGTGTCATAACTCCATCCTTCCTGACTGTCAGGTTTACCTCTGACACGCTCTTTATATACGAATGCTGGTGCTCACCAAGAGTATTTGGCTGCAGTCTCCATTAAATACAGAGAATGTAAGTATAACTAATAATAATTAATTATGTACTGACACACAACTATGGCTAGAATTAATTGCAATTATCAGTGATCTGCACCTGCTGGAGTCCCACACTGTAAACGTGGACCGCTGATTTTTTTTATTATTTTTTTTTATATTTATAGACAGATGCAGCTTTTATTTGTGTAGGCCTAAATGTACCCTTTTTCAAATTATATAGCTTAACTGATGCTGTCTAAACAATTCTAGAGCTTTTTGTATTCAACCCACTTGTTTGAGATAAAATTATATTACATCAATAAATAAAAGAATTTAATAAATAAAAATTACATATTTATAAAATTATTTTATTAAAAAGCATGTTTGTGATTTTCATTTGTCAAGTAGGCCTATAGCCAGCTTCTGACCATAAAATCGTGATTTTATGACATTAATTTTATTTATTCAGGTACAGAAGTAACATGTTGTGTATTTTACCTTTCTTTTTGTCAGCATTGGAAACTCCAACAGCCTTCCTTCATTTGACAGACACCCCATTTTTATTGTTGACGAGCTGCAGAGATTTTCAAGGTGCTATATTTTCCTCATCCACCGTAAAAAATATTGTTACAATTAGCTATCACAACTTAAAGATTAGCGTCAGAATAACTTTCCTTGATTTAAGTTAAGATGACTTAAATATTCAAGTTGTGGCTTAATACAACTTCACATTTTAAGTTGACCAAACTTAAAATTTTAAGGCAGCATGAACACTTTAAGTTGAAGCAACCTTTTTTTAGCGTACAGAATGCAGTTTGACTTTTTCATCTTCAGAACAAAACAAATACATTTTAACTTGTTATTAAATAAAAGGTAATCAAGAAAAAAATATATATTAGACAAAATTACAAAAATAAGGATAAATGATGTTTGAGAGGTAACGCGTCTTAGTCTTACCAAAAGCAATAAAATAATTTCATAGGCCAATACAATTTAATAATATGAATATAATAGATTTAATGCATCTTTAAATATTACAGAGAAACGGTGCTTCAACGGGAGAAACACCACAAACAAGGACGCTGCATGTCCGCTAATTCTGTCATGTGACACCACATTTATTTGCGTTAAAGCCCTTTTTCCCGACAAAAAAAGTGTATCCAAACTATTTTTTGCTACATTTGAAGTATTTACATAGAATTTATGCACTAAAGTTAAACGGAAAAACGTTGTGTTAACATTTGCAAAATTTCGGTAAACATTTTGATGCGCTAAACCTTTTTTCACAAAAAAATCCTTGGATGGAAACCTGGCTAATGGCGGGGAAGAGTTGTGTCATAAATGATGAAAAATCTCGTCAATGGTGGGGAAAGAGTTAACATCACTAAACCAACCCATATATACATACATTTTTGTCAACAAAACTAATTTTTATGGGTTAAATCAGGTATAAATGGCTCCTTAAGGTAACTATTGCAGGCTACCACTTTAACTTTACAGCCTTTACCATTTCAAATACAGCTGCTGAAAAGGTGACAGTAAATTTGGCTATCTCCATCTATTTCTCTCTTATTTGTCATAGTTTGGAAATTCTCTTATTCTGTTGGAGCAAAAGGTAATCATCACTGTGTGGCAGCTGTGTAGTTTACTCTGCTCTTGTTTACTTTTATGGCATAAAAGGTGTACTTTTGCCATCTTTCTTTCCAATAAAATGTCCATGAATCTGCAAACCTTCCGTCACATAAACATGATAAATCGTGTTAAATATGGATGTTCCTCTAAAGACTCTCTTTATGGTGGCATTAGGGAGGTTCGTAATGAAATCGGATTATTTTGGGAAGCTGCTAGCCTTTTCTAGGTTAATGGCAGCTACAGGGAGAAATGGCGGGAAATTGAGAGGAAACAGGCAAAGGAAATCAGTAATGTGATGGATGTGGGGACATAAAACGGCGAGATATAAGCAAACAAAGCAATGGAAACAAAAGGCGAGCGTGCTTTAGGGCTGTTTATATGTGCAGGTCAGGCCCAGCATAAGAGTGACGTATCGTCCATAAGACTGAGCCGCAGGAGCCGGACTGTGTTTCATCAGGCCCTTGCTTTCATCTCATTGTCATCTGGGGTCTAAAAGCCATCAAATCAGAAAGGCAAAAGGAAGAGAAACAAAAGGAGCGAGAGGAATCAAGCAGAGACTGCGACTGTGCATCAAATCAGAAGATGGGGCTGATGCTCGGAGACTTCGTCCTAAAGCTAACACTGATGCTGCGCTTTGATTACCCACCCCGCAGACTGGGAAACGGTGAAAGGGACATTTTCTGTGTAATTCTCTATGTTATAAAGAGAGGAGAGGAACACACACACACACACACACACACACACAGAGATACAGTAATTGCTTTTGTGTAGTCATATAGTCAAGGAAATGGATGGGTATGTAGCAATCTTGGAGCTCAGATTTTGCTTGTAAGGAAGCAAATTTGTAAAAACACATTTGTACAGATCGGTTTCATCCATCTGTGAGTTCACATCTGTCTCATTTGCAATTTGCGATGTTCATCCAAGTTGAATTTTAGAGAAACCAGGAGTAGTTCAAAGGTGCGGTACATTTTCGAGGAATTTTCTCAGCCAAAATCGAGTCATTTCAATGGGAATCTGTGCGTGAGAGTGAAAGATGTTCCCACGCAGATTACATAACAGGTTCAAGATGGTCACGCGGATTCGCTGTGTTGACCAACAGAAAGCTGCATACATTTCAACATGATTGACTTTTTTTATTTTTTATTTTTTGCATGCGAAATGTCACTAATGTGCCTGTACCCTCATTTTAAAAAACATACAAATTCCACAACAGTTGCTGTGTTAGCAAGAGAGGTTTGAGCCAAAGACAACAGATTTCACTGAATGACAAATGTCTTTGTCATATCCAGTGTTATTTTCGTTGACGAATATTTTTCGTCAATTTTTGTCAATGACATTTTTTTCACGGATGAAAACGAGACAATGACTAAATAAAAATGCATTTTGAATGACTAAAACTATGACGAAAATCTACTCTAATTTTCGTCAGCGAATAAAAACGAGACGAAATTGAAAGAGAGGGACGATTTGGGAAGATATCCAGTCAGGACTGCTGTCCTGTGTGGAAGATGCGCACATTTGAAGTGTAACGTGCTGATCTAACCGCTGGAAAACGCAGCGCTGTTGTGCGCTCTAAAGGCGCTTCAGACTGCTTCACAATCAATGAATAGCTCACATTTATGCCAAGCGATTGCTTATGAGCTAATGTTGATGAATTATGACAATGTTTACTACACGATGTTTATATGGTAAGAATCATGCATATTTTATCTCCCTCATCTGAACTTAAATGAACAGCCTGCTACAGTACAGACTGCAGACATTTCAGAATAAGAGTCACGGTGTATTTCGGGATGGTTTATGATTATTATTTTTTCCTGGTCATTATTGTTATTTTGTTTACACAATAAACTGTATTTAATTTAATTTCTATTTAATTCAGAGTAAACTACTTTATCTTCTGTCACAGGAAGGAAAGACTAAGAATATTATTTGATACATTATTCAATATATTTGACAAGTATAATGGTTATTATAGTTAACTAAGCCTAAAACCATAAAAAAAAAAAAAAAAAACTTCATTACTTGAAATAAACATTAACTGAAATAAATAAATAAATAAATAAATAAATACATAAATAAATAAATAAAAAATGTAAACTTATTTTATTTCATCTAGTTTCCAAGCTTTAGCTTAACCTGATGTACTAAAATAACTAAAACAGAAATAAAAAACTATTTAAAAGCAAAAACTAAAAGACAAACACACAAATTACTAAAACCTTAAATTACAATGAAAGCTAAAAATAAACTAAATCAAATTTTAAAAAACTAAAAATCAAATCTAATTAAAATTTTAAACAAAAAACTATAATAGTACCTCAATGATAAGTGTGTCAATCCCTGACAAGTCCTGAATTGAGCTCTCTTTCGTGTCTTTTTGAGAATATTGGATGTATATCAGTGTATTGGATCTGTGTATTGTTAGAGAAATGCTTAATGCATTACAATTTAACTAAATTAGATTTTAGTCGACTAAAACTAGACTAAATAAAACTAAAACAATTTCCGATGACTAAAATATGACTAAAACTAAATGGCATTTTAGTCAAAAGACTATGACTAACACTAAATCAAAATGTGCTGTCAAAATTAACACTGGTCATATCTCATTATAATTATTATTATTACGACTGTATAACTGCTATTTTAGATAGTTCATTTGACTCCTCTGTATCTTGTAAAAACAAATAACATTTCTCATTTTCTGCATCCATTGATTTGGATTTGAATCTACAGGTAATGTTAAACTAGGCATGAAAACAGCTAACAGTGATCAGATCTACAGCTTATAAAGGATCCAGTGGACTCTGATATAAAAGTCATCCATTTTACGTCCACATTCATGTCCTGGGCATAATGGAAAAGTACCAACCTGCTGTTACCTTCCACCCCTGCAAATATGACAATCACTTATCAGACAATGACACAGCGTCTTCACAACACTCTCAATCTTCTGATCTGGCCTCCTTACATCGAAAGCCTTGTGACAGCAGATCAAAAAGAACAATGACAGTATAATAATTGTATAAAAAAATCAAAGTGAGGAGTATTACAAGCAAAACACTAGCTGCGTTTGCATGCAACCCTAATAGTCCCTTTATAATCGGACTGAAAAGCCTTCATATAAACATCTTGATCAAGTATGGAAGCTTGTTTCTGCCACTGAATAAAAAATGAAAAAGGTAATTGCGACTTTTTTTCTCACGATTTCGTGATATAAACTCAAAAAGTCAGAATTGCAAGAAAAAAAAGTTAGTTTATATCTTGCAATTCTGACTTTATTTCTCGCAATTGCAAGTTTATATTCCACAATTGTGAGTTTATAACTCGTAATTGTGACTTTATTTTTCTTCGCAACTGTGAGTTTATATCTCGAAATTCTGACATGATAACTCACATTTTTATTTTTTATTCAGTGGCGGAAACAAGCTCCTATAATCAAGCCTCTGAGCTTAATCCAAATGGAAATTCGAACTGAGTGTAATGATTTTGGACACTTTATTGCATGTTAATTACATTTAAATGAAAATAAAATATAGTTAACATTTTTATTAAATGCAGTTAGTTGAACTTTAGATTGTTTTGGGGCCACTTAAGTACATCTTTATATGTAATAATTTCATAATTAAGTCTGTTGTCTTTGAAATGAAAGTACTGACAAGCACTTATGGTAAACTAAAATATACTTCAATGTCGTTTCTGTTGAAACCTGTATGTCATGTACTTGTAATGATGAAGTTGCAATTTAGTACATTTAAAATATATGACATTTTGAATAAGACACTACAGTTAAAATAACAATCAAGTGGTTTAGGATGTTAGTCAAAAATCATGAAAGTGTAGTCTCTCTCAGCACCCTTAAGTGGCCTTTAATTTCATTAATATTATATTATCTGCAAGTACAGTTTATATACTTAAATATAGTTCTGTCATGACAACTCTCGGGAGATTGAAATGGTAATGGAAATTGGCATAGTAATGAATATGGCAATGCTAATGTATTTGGTCTTGGCGGAATAGTACAGAGATTTGCTACTTGCAATATGAGCATGTAAGACATGCTGCTGCTGCACATATGACATACATGAATCATACAATCAGCTGTGCTATGTAGATAATGACGTAATCAGCCTGTGCCATCTGGAGTTTCATGGCAGAACTAGGTAATATTATTTTTAAATATAAGTTAAATATAAATATATACTTTTAAGATTCAAAGTACACTACAAGTGCACATTCAGTACTATTAAGCGTACATCTTTTTCACAAGGGTCTACAGTACATGTTCTAAACGGCAACCCTCATTGACTCTGTGGAATCACTTGCATCGAGTCTGTGATCAAAAAAAGAAAGATTGTCCATTGCAGTAAATTCATGTTGTTGAATGTATTGTATAGTAGCCTGTTTGGAGTGTTGGTGTTCTGCATTAAGGAAGACAAAAGATTTATGCATACTATGTGCAACATGCTTAAATTTTAGAGCAACGATGCAGGGTTTAGTGTGTTTTGGATCATTTATCCTATGAGCTGTCAAGTGTAAAGCCTTCAACTCTGAGAGGCTCAGGGAACAGCCATCACAAATTGAAGCATTTTGAAAGTCAGTGAGGGTGACCATCACACCACCGTTTATCCTCTTCAACTTACATTACACATCAGACTTCATGAATTGCCATGTTGCTTATATCATTTACTTCCTTATTCGGGTTGCTTTAAAGGCGTAATCTTTCATATCTGGAGATGTTAGGTTTGCAGTAATCAGTGTTGCAGCGTTGTCAAAACAGCCTTTCAGAGGAGTTGGAAACCTGCGAGAAACTTCCTCAGGAAAGTTTTGGGGCAAATGTTGCAGAGGCTGAAAGTAAAGAAAAAAGCCTTGTCAAGCGATTCTGAGGACAGGACTGTCAGCGCAGGCAGGTGTTTCTTATCAGCAAGGCTTCCTCTTGTAACTTGGAAAAATTTTGTTTGATTCAAAGAGCATATCAAAGGATTTAACTCGTGCACTTTGAACAGCTGTTGACTAACAGAGCCTTGATCTGTGAAAGTCTTTTGGATGACAAGCACATTAATCCCTTGTTCTTTTGGAAATTTCATTTCTTTAAGAACTTGCAAAGGAGATGCTTTGGTTCAGCTTGTCAAGCAGTGCCGTGTGAGAGTTAAGACATCCGACATCAGTCTGACAGTCATCTTGAGATCTGCGATGTGCAGGTGTTTTCCACCAGCTGAATATTGGCCACAAGATGGCACTCAATAAAGCAAGTAATACATCTTTTGCATAAATCAGGGGTTGTAGTGCTGATCATTGGCACGTGACCTGAGCATTCATTTATTTTACTGTAAATACCTCTTGTGGTAAAGCGACATTACATATGTTTGGCAACCATTCTTTTAACCCTACCTGATGCAGTGTGTAACCATGTTAAAAGACGTATCCCATGGCCATATTCTAGGATGACGATGCTAAGATTCATCAGGCTCAAATTATGAATGAGAGCACAAGGAATCATTTTCACACATGACTTTAACCCCATTGAAAGTCTTTGACTCTTTCACATTTTTAAAATTATATCTTCATCGTTATCATCATCGGTGTGGAAGGACCTTAAGACTCTACAGAGTGGTTTGACTCCACCAATGTCAATACATAATCTTGGCCAAAAATGAACGCAACTCTTGATGGAAATAAATGTTGTGACTTTACATGAGGTTGTGGAAACGATGCCTCGATGAATTCACACAGTAATCAAAGCTAAAGGCGGTTCAACGAAATATTATTGAGTGCGACTTTTCTTTTGGTCAATGACTAATCAATCTATATATTCATAAACACAATATCAGAGTTATCGACAAAGTACAAAGACACTAAAGGGACATGGTGATTGAAGAAAAGGTATGAAATGGGAGAAATTTTAATGCTTTTGAACTCTCTTTTGCAAAAGTTTTGGTTTTCCCCAAGAAACTTTGCGTTCATTTGCAAGTTTTGAGAGTGAATGCAAAGTTTCTTGGGGGAATGCAAAACATTTGCAAGACAATGCAAAAAAATTAATCTTTCCTCCCATCTCATATTTTCCCTTACATCACCTTGTCCCTTTTGGGTTTCCGTAGCCCCTCATGTGACCCACAACAAAAACAAACAAATATACATTCAATAAGGGGTGTCCCAATCTTAAACGTATCCCAATATTACAAAAAAGTTTTGAACAAACACAAACTGACAGTTTGATCCAGATCAAAACCAAGATTGGATTTCAGAATCCTTTTTTTCTTTTGAACAACCCATTTTCAAGATTTGATCCAATCCAATAGCCGAAATCCGATCAGATTACTTTTTGAACAACCGGGCCCTGAGGATTCAGCCCAGATGTGATCAAATGCCAGTCCTAGGGGGCGCTAAAACGTTTAGGATGACATAACGAGTGTCATTCATCTCAACATCCTTAAAAAGGCCTTTTACCTTCAGCAACAGCATCTGCAACATCTGCTCTGCCAAACGTAGTGAATGTGCTCATTCTTTTCCCATATGACTGGACTCCATTGATTGTATTTCTTGTATATCCACAGAAGAACTGTGGATCTGTTTGTTAATGGGTTATTAATGAAAGTTTCTGACAGTGTTGCAGTAATTAGAATAGAGCATTCTCCAGCCGCTCCATTAAAGTGTTGTTGACTGCTGCTGCCTGAAACAAACAGCGTCCTCCTGTCACTTGCATCACTTGCTTTGCCGTTTTGCAGTATTCCATGGAATCAATTGGCTGCTGCACTAATAAAGCTCTTTTCTCTTTTGTGATGAATGTTACATTGGGCATAAATATTTCAGGCACACATGCAACTTTGATGGCTCACCCTGTATTATCGCCTGTAACTGTGTCACCTCCTCTCTGTCTTTGAAACAGTGAAGCTGAAGCCATGCAGACACACTCTTCTGTTGCATATGTGCACTCAAAGACTTCTCAAAATTCTTTTATTTACTGTATGATGTGACTCCTTGTGTAGTTATTTCTTTGTGCCATTACTTTCTCTCTCCATGATTACTGGAGACAACAGGGCTTGTTGTCACAAGGGCTATATATATATATATATATATATATATATATATATATATATGTGATATGCTGTGTGATATGGCTGTATATCAGCGTGGCTGTGATTCGGCCGTAGGCACGAGGCCACAGGCATTCTAAAAAGTCACTTTAGAGCTAGTAACGAAGGAACAGTGAGTCGCTTCATTGGGGCTTAATGTATAATGTAGAGTATTATGAGAGAGAGATCGACTAAACGAGTGTATTACCCGCATCTGATATAGCATTCATTCTTCAGGTCGATGTCCATAATATTATATCCATTATAAAAAAATGTCCGCAGAGGAATGCGACATCTTTGTCTTTGTCCTTTTAAAAGTTCCCACAGAGCTAATAGATTAATAAGACCAAAGATTGCCCGTTTGATATACCCAAAATGAATTATATTTTTAACCACTATCTACATAAGAGCCAGTGGTAAATACCTGAAAGACTGGCTGAGATGAAGCTGTTCTCGGTGGGTACACGAGCACTGAACGGCCGCTGACGGCCTAGAGCTCAGATCTGTGAAAGCATCAAAACAAATAGTAAAATAAGTGCTGTGTTTATATATGAGTCACATATTTCAGGTCTAAATAACTACATTCTCACCTAAAAAAACTCTTCGAACCAAAGCTCATATATCATCATTTTCTCTATCTGTTGGGTAACAAGTGAACAAAATAAAAACACACTGGCATAAAGAGTCATTATATAACGAATTTCATTACAATCTTTAAGGTTGAACTGTTGTCACAGGCCTTGTCCAACTTTGAAAATGCATCTTTTTCTCTCCATTTTGGCCTTCCGTCCATAATTTTTGTCTTCATTTTGACATAATGTATAAATATATTCAGGGTTTGTGCTTTTACAAAAATTGCGTTCCAGAAAGAAAAATATTCACTGGGGTAAAAAGTGAATAGTCCTGTTGTGCCAGGAGTTACTGCATTATATTGATGAGAAATCAAAACTGCAGGGTCAATAAAACTATGTATTTTCAAATATATAACACAAGTTTGCTACACAAATTTAATTTTGGAGCAGCTTGTTTTTATTGGTTATGTTTACTGTACAGTACTGTTCAGTGTTGGGGAAAGTTACTTTTAAAGTGCCCCTATTATGGATTTTTTAAAAATGACCTTTCATGTAGTGTGCAACATAGCTCTAAGTGAATGAAAACATCCTGCAAAGTTTTAAATCTGAAAGTGCACCGTATATAAAATTATTGTCTCTCAAAAGTAAGAGTCGACTCTGAGTCAATTAAATGAGTCGTTTGTAAAACGAATCCCAAGCTGTTTACATTACATGGGCGATTTCAAAACACTCCTTCATGAAGCTTCGAAGCTTTATGAATCTTTTGTTTCGAATCAGTGGTTCGGAATGTGAATCAAACTGCCAAAGTCACTTGAACTATTGGAATTTTGAAACACTTATGACGTAACGCAGCCTCGTTTACTGAAATCACGTGATTTTGGCGCTCTGAACCACTGATTCGAAACAAAAGATTTGTAAAGCTTCGAAGCTTCATGAAGCAGTGTTTTAAAATCGCCCATCACTAGATGTTGTTGAATAAAGTCGCTATTTTGTTATTTTTGGTGCACAAACAGTATCGTTGTAGAACGACATGAAGGTGAGTAATTAATGACAGAATTTTCATTTTTGGGTGAACTAACCCTTTAAAGCACTTTTACACCAAAAGTGAAATGAATTAGCCTCTAGTCTCGTGTAGCCAGAGGTTAAGACTGACGGCAGAAGGTCTGGACTCTATCGCAGCTTTTATTGGCCAAGGACCGCCCAAGAGGACATTTGACTGACATGTAACGCAACCAATCACAGTTTGTTTTGTTCCGCGTCATGTTTAGGGGCATGAAAATGTAAAGTTGATGTTCCTACAATAACAGACATGTGTGCATGTAATAAATTATTTATTCAAGAACATTGTGCAAGTTTACTGCAACAATGGAGCCGCGGACTTCACATACTTTTGAAAATCGAGCGTTTAGTTGATCCTGATAAGCGCTCATTGTCACAGTTGTAAACATGATGGCGTTCTTCTTCTATGAGGGGGTTTGGCGTCACGGCATTTGTTTCCAGGTGGACGACACACACGTCTCCTGGACATCCTGTAGAATTCAACCAACCAGATGATGACTTCAAAACTCCCGATGTGTTTCCAGATAAGTGTGCCATATGCATCAGATGTTCAGCCAACAGCCCTAAAAAGCCTCAGGCTGAAAGAAATGGCAGCACAGCTGAAAGGATTGTTTGAGCTGCACCCTCTACTGTACAGGTGTAAATATGCATTTCCTTCCTGTACAGTAGAGGGCGCAGTTCAAACAATCCTTTCAGCTGTGCTGCCATTCTGGATTAAAGAAGAATAGGATACAGGAGATGGAAGTTCAACACTCTTATTTCTACATCTAATCTAAAGTAAATTCTGCTTATTAGTATGGTTGAATTGGATCATTGAAGGTCAGCAGCAAAGATATTGGTTAATAAAGTAAGATCAAATACATAAAGTATATTTTTGCAATGTAATGTATTTAATTATTACAGGTTTGCATAAAAATCTGAGATTACGTTTCACTGTTTTTATTCACTTTGAGGAACAGTGAATGTTTTTGTGCAAGTGAGGTGAGTAAATGCATGTTCACATTTGTGACCCTGGACCACAAATCCAGTCATAAGTCACACGGGTATATTTGTAGCAATAGCCAATACATTGTATGGGTCAAAATTATCGATTTTTTTTTTTTTTTTAATGCCAAAAATCATTAGGATATTAAGTAAAGATCACGTTCCTTGAAGATATTTTATACATTTCTTACCATAAATATATCAAAAATGTTTTTTTTTTTTTGTGTGAGTGGATATGCATTGCTAACCAGTACAAGACAAGACAACTTTAAAGGTGATTTTCTCAATATTTTGATTTTTTTTGCACCCTCAGATTCCAGATTTTCAAATAGTTGTATCTCGGTCTAATATTGTCCTATCATAACAAACCATACATCAATGGAAAGCTTATCTATTCAGCTTTCAGGTCTCATTCAAAAAAAAAAAAAAAAAATTATGACTGGTTTTGTGGTCCAGGGTCACATATAGTCTAGAACTACAATAAGCATCATGTTTACACAGCGACACAACACCTCTGACCTTTATTCCTCTCAACATGGGGAAAGGAGAGCTGTCAGTCAATAAATGTGAAGTTACTTGTAATCAGTGTTGGTGGTAACGCATTACAAGTTACATAATCAAATTACTTTTTTCAAGTAACTAGTAAAGTATCGCATTACTTTTTCAATTTACAACAAAATATCTGTTTGTTTGTTTTTTCACATTTATTGACTGACAGCTCTCCTGTCCTCTTGTTGAGAGAAATAAAGGTCAGAGGTGTTGTGTCGCTGTGTGAACATGATGCTTATTGTAGTTCTAGACTAAATGTGAACATGCATTTACTCACCTCACTTGCACAAAAACATTCATTGTTCCTCAAAATGAATAAAAACAGTGAAACGCAATCTCAGGATTTTAAGCAAACCTGTAATAATTAAATACATTCAATTGCACAAATATACTTTATGTATTTATTCTCACTTTATTAACCAATGTCTTTGCTGCTGACCTTCAATGATCTAATTCAACCATACTAATAAGCAAAAATTACTTTAGAATAAATTTTGAAATTTTGAACTTCCTCCTCCTGTATCCTATTCTTCTTTAATCCAGAATGGCAGCACAGCTGAATGGATTGCTCAACTGTGCAGGCGTCAATATGCATTTCCTTCAGCCTGAGGCTTATTCATTTCACTTTTGGTGTGAAAGGGCCTTAACATTTGCCAAAAATAGAACTTTTTTTGCTTTTAAAAACAAACAAGCCCAGCCCAGGTAAGAAAAAGTAACGCAGAAGTAATGTAACACGTTACTTTTTCATAAAAAGTAACTAACGCAATTAGTTATAATAACTCAATATTATAATGCATTACTTTTAAAAGTAACTTTCCTCAACACTGCTTGTAATGTATTACACTGAAAAAAATGATTTTTGATGCTGTTCACTTTATTTAAACAACTTATTTTGATTCAACGCCATTGTATCAGGTTTCTGGTTTAAATGTGATTGATTCATGTTAAATTGACTTGAAACGATTACTCTTTGACTTAACTTGATGTTTTCATATCGGAATAACATGTTTCAATCAAGTAAACCCAACCAGGACTCAATCAAACAGGATTTTCACTTCCCATCATGCTTTGCAAAGGGGCTGAACTAGGAGTGTAAATGTTGAAATAAGGTGTTATTTTAAGCAGTTTTTAGGAAGATGAGAAAATGGAAAGACTTTTTAATGTTTACTGTTCTATTATGTTGGTATTTAAAAGTTTCTGTTAATTAATAGTTTTAAGGTTACCATTGTGGTGAATTGTTGCACTTGTGCTTGGGTTGAGGACCTGCTAACAAGCTTTCAAATTACTTTAATAAGAAAGTAATCACTGTGGTAGTGCTCTGGGTTGCATTTCCCAAAAGCATTGTAAGCCTATGTTGATTGTAAAACCATTGCCACCAATGGACTTATGATCAATTTAGGCTTTACAATGTTTTTGGTTAAGGCAATTTAGAATGCATCCAGTATCACATCTAGATTTCTAACACAGAACATCACAAAAGTTATGTAAATCACAAAATTAAACAAGAAGAATTGTAAAAATCAATGTATATGAAAACAATTTATTTTTTATTTATTTATTTATTGCTTTTTATTTATTTTATTTTAAATGAACACAATTGATTCTAGTTAATTTAACATGGTTGAATCTATTGGATTTTACTTGTCTCAATCATGTGGAAACACTGTCCATGATTGAATTGAGTAAGTTGGACATAACTATTTTACATAGATTCTTCCTTAGTCAGTTGTTTTGTCACAACTCAAGGATTTTGCATAGAGTAAAAATAAACCTTTAATGTTAATAAAAACTAAGTTGGTTGTGTTGACCCAATGTAAGTACATTAAATTGGAATAACAGAAGTGCATAATGCTGAAATAAAGCAACTTAATCATGTGGTTTGATTTTTTTATGTTCGTTCAAAGAGTTTTTTTTTTTTTTTTTGAGTGTACCCCCAACACGGGTTATATAATGAATTTGGATACAATCTTTAAGGTTGAACTGTTGTCATGATCCACACTAAGTGCGTTTGAAAACATCTTTTTCTCTCCGTTTTGGCCTTCTGTCCACGCTGAGACAGCGTTTTTGTCCTCACTGTGATAAAATGCATATATATATTTAGTTAAGATTTAGGGTTTGTGCTTTAGCATTCCAGAAAGAAAAATATTCACTGGAGTAAAAAATGATAAGTCCTGTTGTGCTCCCGCTCCAGGATTTACTGCAGTATATGGATGAGAAATCATAAATTTCACAGTGTCACTATGTATTTTCAAATGTGTAACACTAATGTGCTACACATCATTTTGGAACAGCTAGTTTTTATTGATTATGTTTACTATACACAGACATGACTTTAATGTGATGATTGTAGCAGCATCTCATGTGTGAAATGAGTGTGGCAGTAGGCAGAGGTGCGTGTGAGTTATATATGCGCTGTGTGACGTCGCAGGGAGTATGTGTGTGTGTGTGTGTGTGTGTGTGTGTGTGAGAGAGAGAGACAGAGAGAGAGCAGCTGAAATAGGGTGAGCTGGAATAGCGGGTCACTCTCAGTTGAAGGATGGAGTGAGAGAGAGCGGGTGTGTTCTTGTTTTTCGCGTGGACTGTGAGGTCTGTGAGTCTCTGGACATCTATAGCGCACATTACACGCAGCATTTCTGTCTCCGCGCAGGAACACGACAGGTAACGAGCTACAGCGCCGTCTGTCACTTTATCCTGTGCTGCTGCCGCACGGAACGGTCGCGTGTCATGCAGAGCGCGCGCGGGTTTCCATCTCAATCGAAACATTAACACGATCATTCATGTGAAGCGCGAGCGCGGTCGCTTCTGCGTGCGAACTGGAATTATGTACGCGCTTTATGCATGCATTTTGTTTGTATCTAATACCTTAGCAAGAGTTTATTCTGGACTCTCGCTGTGTGCAGTCAGCGTGTATGTCTCATGTTTAGTGCGCTCCCTACCTAGGCAGCACTTCTGGGCATCAGAGGCGCGCGCAGCGGTTGTGATGCCCAAACATGCGGTCTAGTTAGGCAGCACTGGGTTCACGAGACAGCCGAGGCGATCAGTGACTCAAACTCTCTCTCTCACACACACACACACATGAAAACATCAGCAGCACAGCAGATATTTGACAGGACCTTCACAGGGTTTATTACAGCTCATGTTTCATCAGAAGTTATCTTCATGTGTTATTATAGAGTTATAAACTGTTGCTTAATTGCTTTATTTACAATAAAACATTATTCTGTTGCTGTGTATTATATACCAATTTATTAAAAAATATTGTTATAATATTCCGTATTTATTTTAACAATTGTTTCAGGTAGGCTAAAAGACACTTGTGCAATCACACAACTTTGGCTGAATACATTTGTGATTTACACTGTTACTATAATGAATGTAAAAATTATTTTTTATGATTTTATATTTGAGAAGACGATAGGCTACATATAAAATATTGTTGAAGTGCTGTTGTAAGTTAAAGGTTTGAATCTCCTTCTAATTCCCAGAATTCTCCATGCAAACCATCACATGTGCACTGTGTTATTTAGTTGAGTTGATTACATGTCTATATAGCGTCATTTCAGCTTCTCTGCTGGTGTTTTGTGTTTGCGTGGGTTAAACTGTCATGTTTTTATCAGTCTGCTGAAATCACTTTTGGTGAAACTGAAGTCATCATGTGCTCTTCTGTGATATCTGTGATGTTATTTCAGATTTTAACAGCTCAAATAGGCTGGGTTATTAACATTATATAAGCTGCAGGCACTAAAATGCTGGTAACATCATCATCTTTGTATTTTGTAACGTAATGTTTTGGCACAGCGGCCAGATTTTAGCGGAAATTGAACAAAAAAAAAATTTTGACAGTGTATCGGAAGAAAGAAAGAAATGTCTCACTAGCTGTTTTATTGTTTTATACTAAATGTAATGCTGTTATTATATTACCTATATAATGTATTGATTCTGAAGCTCTGTCATCTGACTTAGATGATAAATCTGCTCATTGTTGGATTGTGGTGTTGGGATATCAGCTTCAGGACTCACACGGTACCAAAATGGTACAAAAGTAATAAAAAATGATATCAGCATGAACGTGACCTATAGGATAAATGGGAAAACTGGCACTTTTGAGATCACCTGGGTCATATTTTCTTTTATTTTCTATAATTGTGTTCATGGTTTTTGAGGATGAGGACGTCACACATGACCTGTACGTGTTGACTAGTTTTAGAAATCTACACTCTGGGTTAAAAACAACCAAAATTGGGTTGAAAATGGACAGACCCAGCGATTGGGTTGTTTTTGGTTGGGTTAAATGTTTGCTCAACCTGCTGGGTAGTTTTATTTAACTCAACTATTGTTTAAAAATGACTGTATTTCTTGCTTAAAATTAACCCAAAGTATGTTGGAAATTAACATTTATTAATGAGTTTAATGAATAATAATTAAACCATAAACATTTATTAACAATAAACATGTTCACCTTTTGATTATTATTGTTGCCTCTAGTAATTATGTGTCTGATTTTTAATTTCCAACATATTTTGGGTTCATTTTAAGCCAGACATATAGTCATTTTAAACAATAGTTGGGTTAAATAAAAGTGTCCAGCACATTTAACCCAACCGCTGGGTTAAAACAACCCAATCACTGGGTTTGTCCATATTTAACCCAACTTGGGTTGTTTTTAAGAGTGTAGTTTTGCTTGTTCAGCATGATGGATGAATTTGCCTGAATTTGACCTTTAACATCAACAAGAAAGCATTTCCCCCTCATTTTGTTTTATTTATTCTCTTCCTTAATTATTGTGAAAATGTGGTTAGTTGTGTTGTGTTGACGAGCCAATCAGAAGAGCCTTGTGACCCGCCGGCCGAGTGGATTACACTCTCATATATGAGTTTATAATGGAGGCACAGGAACGATGTGATATTTCTGTCTCGTGTTCAAACGGATGTGATCTAGTGTGAAGATGACACGATCATTGGTGTCTTCATTGTCATTCCCAGTTCATTGTTTGGACTTGTTTGCGGATCAGTCCGTATTGAGAATTGCTCAGCTGCACTTCCACATGTAATCTGCAATACAACAAGAAGCTCTTGAAATGTCACACAAGTTATTTTTAACCTTTGTCATGCTATTCACGATCCTCCTGTCTGAAGGTGTTTGTATGGATCTGTGGTCATGTTTCGCTCGCTGAATAAGAGAGCTTTGTTCACGATGGCAGATGCTCATCTTCATTTCATGATTAAGATTTTCTGAAGATTTTTAAAAAGACTTTTCGATTTTCATCTTCCAGTTTATGTCAGTAAAGCCTTTAAACCGTTCTCTTCATTTGTGTTGGTAATATTCATACGAGCAGCTCAAGCAAATTTTATCTCATGAAATCATCTGCTGGCGCTGTTGTTGTCAGTTTACATGAGATGTCTGTTTATGTAAAGCCAGATATAATTAGCATAAAACAGAATTAAAATGTGAGTATGATCATGATAATGTAAGCATAAAACAGCATGTAAGGAACAAAAACAGCTGCCGTTCCTGAAAAGCAGAGAAAACTGCAGTGCATCACATGTAAGGATAAAATCTAGAACTATAAATCTACAGACAGGCAAACGTGATCTAATAATATTTTTATGTATTCATATGTCAAGAAGATTTCACTGATACAATACGTACAGCTTTTTTCTTACGCATCAGTTGGTTTCATAAAAACTTCTAGATGGATTTTATTGCATTTATAATAAATCACACTGATTAAACATATTTATCATTACATTCTGTTCTTCATAAGCTTGAAGCCTTTGTGACGACACACACACACACACACACACACACACACACACACACTAAAGAATAAAAGAGTGAAACACATAATAATATTCCTTCATTCACACATGAAGATCGCTCTGGATTAGCAGCGTGAGTTTGAAGGTGCAGCGTTTGTCCTGCTTCAGTCTGCTGACGTGACTAACAAAGCTTCTTACGACAAATGTGTGAAATGACTTTGTTACGCTCTCTGAATCTACAATAGTGGCAGTCTAGGAAAACTGACATCTTCACCCTTCATTCAAATATTATTAAAATGTGTAAAAGATTTTGTAAGCATATTACGTAGTTGTGCTTGAAGTCGATTGCTTTATTTGTGATAATAATGCAATAAAACATGACATAATTTTTGTCCGGACTGTCATACAAAGACACAAGAGAGAGCCAATGAAATATTGGTAACACTTTACATATTATTTAACTACTTTAGTTAACATGAACTAAGAATTAACAGTACTTCTACAGCATTTATTAATCTTAATGTTAATTTCAACACTTAACTAAACTAAACTAATAATTATTAAAATGTTGTATTTGTTAACATTAGTTCATGCACTGTGAACTACCATGAAAAAAACAATGAAAAGCTGTATTTTAACATTAACAAAGATTAGTGAATACAGTAACAAATATATTGCTCATGTTAGTTAATATATTAACTAATGTTAACAAATGAACCTTATTGTAAAGTGTTACCGAGATATTAATAACTGATTATGCTGTAGTCAATGTATGCTTTTTGTTTTTCTATGCATTTTTATATATATTTTTTAAGTTACTATTGCATTGTAAAATCAAACTTGGTTATTTTATTTATCTGACAAAATTATTGACTAAAAAAAGGCAAACTACAGCTATAGGTTTTGTGTTTTGTATATGCAGTACTGTGCAAAAGTCTTAGGCCACCATTAGATGTTGTTTTAGCAATGATATAATGACTGTATATAATTATTTGTCATTCTCTTTATTAGAATATAAGCAGAAAATACAGTAAATTTGTATGCAGTATTAAAAATCAGGAAAAGCAAAAAAAAACAAAACAAAAAAAACAGCTTTTATAGGCTAAAGTGGCGAGTATTTATTGACCTCCCCTTACACTCGAGCAACAGCAGGAACCGGCTCTCTTAAACATAAATGGAACGGAAAATTACTGTAAGGCCGAGAAAACTTTCAAAATCTGATGAGAAGTTTCTCAGAGTTTCTTTTTTGAGAAAATGGAAGAAGTCCAGGAGGTCACACTAATTTTTGTACAAATTTTTTAAACAATTTTGTTCAGATTTTTGAATATATTTCCTGTATTTTCTGTTTGTATCATAATAAAGAGACTGAAAAATAAATATGGATGGTCATTAAACCATTGTTAAAACAACAAAGCTGGTGGTGGCCTAAAACATTTGCACAGTACTATATCTTCAGTTATTGTGAATGCAGTTGGTTTATAATGGATTTAGTTTGGAGACGTGGCCTGGTAGGCAGCGCTGCTCTTCTCTTCTCCTTATAATTTCCTATCTTGGACTTTCTGTCTCAATCTCATTAGTAAAGCTATGGCTCAAACTCGAATGACAGGCAGAGTAAATCGCGATAACACCACGGGTACTCGACTGATGAAAAGCAAACAATTATCTAAAGTTTCACTCCAGACAAAAACCATATCACAGCTCTGAACATGTCCAGATCACCAGCATCAGCTCTCACATCTGCAGAAACACGCTGTTGTCAGTATTAGTGTGGGAAATGGAGCTTCATAACCTTATCTTTCTCATGATAAAGCCATAACAAAATCTGCAGCTTCTGCACGCCTCCAAACGCTGCTGTTTGTGTGTGAGTAGATGACGCATGATCTGGATTTTATGTTCAAATTTATATGATCTGCAAGGATTTATCCATGTGTATCCTCCTAACCATTTCTTTTAATAACAAATACTCCATGTAGCCTCATTCATAAAATAACACATGCATAATAATTATAAATGATCTAGCCAAATGCATTTTAGCAGACCATGTCAATTCATTTATTTTCAGCTTTCCTCCTATATTAATTTGTTCTGTACGTTTACTAAAAAGAACATGTTCTTTCATGTGTATAGTTATAATCATTAATAATAGTGATTTTTAGATTGTTAACAGACCCGTGTGGGAGTTAGTGATTAGCTCAGTAAATTAACTTAGGTTAGTGAGTAAATCATTTTCTGTAACAGTGCGACTCTGAATGGATTCAATAAAACAGCACCTATTCATTATTGATCTGTGTCTCCTCCAAGTATTGACAATCTGAGCTGCTTCAGTTTCAGATGCAACCTGTTGCATATTTTTGCTATTTACAACATTTAAACACACTCAAAACTATAGTGACGTCCAGAGCTCTCGGGCACTGACCGATATCAGACGCCTGCAGAGACTGACAGCAGATGTGTTGCTTATAAGTTCATGGAGAGTTTGTGTAAGAAGCTCATTTATTTGATCTGGTTATGATGTTTTCGCTGTGTGATATTTGTGTAAAGAATCTGGTAAATTATTCAGTTCATTGTATTTATTGAGTCGTGAGCACAAATGTGCTGCGTTTGCCATTTGATGACCCTGTTCAAAACTGACAAATTTGACTTTTGACCAATTGTTTGATTTTTAAGTTGGTTTTGTATCTACAGTGACATTCATATTTTTCATTTACATATACTGTAAGTATATGCAATAGTTGGTGTTCCAGAATTAAAAACTTCTTTCATTTTATCCGTAGGGAAAATATAACGATAACTTATAAACCTTTAAAGACAGACCTACTGTGAGCAATCAATGGTATTAATCGATTTGCTTCTGTTGAAGCTGTCGGCCCACATTACTTCAGCTTATTTTTAAAATAATTGTTTAACAGTGGATTTCATGGTGGAAAACTACATTACCCTTGATGCTGTACAGAAGATTCCACCAATCAGAGAGGCGAAACAAGCAAGGCGTGGCAAAAGAACTCTTTAGCTCCGCCCACTCCAATGAAACACCGCAAATGACACAATCGATTTTGTCTCCCTAGGCTCTCAAAATACTTAAATATATTCATACATATACAGTCAACTTCAGAAATATTGGCACCCTTAGTAAATATGAACAAAGACAGCTGTGGAAATAAATCTGCATTGTTTATCCTTTTTATCTTTTATTCAAAAAATTCATTTGAAAATTCAAAAAATTCATTTGAAAATTCATTCATTTGAGAGTTTGAGTGGCCAAAGACTCTCCAAGGATCACAGTTGAGTTTTGGGCTCAGAAAGCCTAAAAATATGATCAAACATCACTACAAGTTGTTCAGGAGGGTTTCAAGAAAAATCCTCTGCTCTCATCCAGAAACAATCAGTTGTCAGACACGACTGGGACTTCAAACAGGACTCGGTTCTATGGTCAGATGAAACTAAAAAAAGAGCTTTTTGGCAGCAAACCCACCAGATGGGTTTGGTGCACACATGGATAAAAAGTACCCCATGCCCACGGTTAAATATACTGCTGAATCTTTAATGGTGTGGGCCTATTTTTCTGCTGGAGGTCCTGGATATCTTGTTCAGATACATGGTATCACGGATTCTGTCAAATACCAACAGATTAAAAATCAAAACCTGACCGCTTCTGCTGGAAATCCAATAATGGGCCATGGTTGGATCTTCCATCAGGACAATGATCCAAAACAAACATCAAAACCAACACAAAAATGTGTCACTGAGCACAAAATGAAGCTTCTGCCATGGCCATCCCAGTCCCCTGAACTGAACCCTAAAGAAAATGAGTGGAGTGAACTGAAGAGAAGAAGCACCAACATGGAGCTGGGAATCTGAAGGATCTGGAGAGATTCTGTATAAAGGAATGGTCTCTGATCTCCAAACTCGCCAGGCATTATAGAAGAAGACTCAGAGCTGTTATCTTGGGAAAAGGACGTTGCAGTAATTGGGTGCCAATAATTGTGTCCAATGTGAACTAGAGAAAAACATTCATTTTATAATGAGATTTTCCCCCACTTAACATTGTTTTACATTAGAATTTTGTGTATTTTTAGTGATTTATACAGGGTTGTATACAAGTCGATGTATCAGAATGGTAATACGTTTTATATATCACATTCTACAACGTCGAATACATGACGGTAATTAATATGATTAGCCTTTGGCTTGACTCTGTTATCAAACATCTAATATTGTGTTGCTAATGTTACACAAACCATGTTCAGTTCTTCATCTCAGAGTCAGACAGCTGCCTTCTAACAATCAGTATCCTTACAAATGTTTTGAACATCATAGAAGATCAGAGGAGAAAGGCATATAGTTCATATACATAATTCACCTGTTATATTGCTAAATCTACCTGATTTTTCATATCAACAGAAAAATATACCAAGATAACCTGGCTTCTCTTGAAACTCCCCACTTCACAGCATAGTTAATGATATGCTAAAGCATATCACGTTGACGTGATTGGTTACAAGGTAGTTTGTGGCGTCAGAAACACCAGCGATTGCAAACCGCATTCTTTTTTTCACTGCAGTTTTAAGGAGAAAATACTCAGCAATGGTGTTGACTAATGAATTTGCACATGGTTTGCCTTTAAGCATAGTAAAAATCAGCACATAGACATATAAACAACATTAAAAACTTGATTTTCACCACAGGGGGACTTAAAGTGTCTTTTTGTGTCCAATATAATAGTATGAGATATGAAATATATGAAAAGGATAAGGCTGTATTATAAATCACACAAGCTGTACACATGAGTCATCACAGGAAGCAGTCCCACATGTCTCGGAGCTTCAGTTTAGTCATGTCTGGTTAGCATGAGACGTGCTCGAGCGCAAATCAACCCACCGCGTCAAAAAGCAAGCATGATAGACTCATTTGAGAGATTTCACTCTGCTCGCTCTCTGTAGAAACTGCTGTCGCACCATGCTAGCGTGAATTAGACATTTTTATACAAGGGAAAGGACTACTGACAGCATAATCCAACTTTGTAATCGCCCTCTATACCCTTAAATAGTGCACTATTTGAGAAAACAGCCATTTGTAGAGGTGACCAAAACCGTAGTGGACGTTATCAAGTGCACTCATTCAATCCCATAATGCACCGCAATAACGAGTGTACAACTGATGTACGCTCAACGGCTAGAGAATACCCATAATGCACTGCGAGAGTCACGCACTGAATGAATTCCCACGTCTGACCATAAGATGGCGCCCGCAGCTGTATCATTTATTCATCCATTTTCCAAACCGCCAGTCCAATGTGGGTACAGCGTAATATCACACAGGTCTAAATTCCCTTTTAATTGATTATTAAATTGTTTAAGTAAGGTTCAAGGTTCAGAGTTCAAGATAAATCTTTTCATCTTACTACTGGAGCTGCCAGTTTGCAAAGTTTCAAATGATTATTAAAAAGCAAGCACAAGTCGACGCTGATGGACAGCGTGTCGACACATTACGCCGTTGAGCTTCGGGTGACCCGAGTTCGAGTCCCGGCTCGTGGACCTTTCCCAGTCCTGTCCCCCCCTCTCTCTCTCCAACTTTGCTTACTGTCCTATCATAATAAAGGCAAAAACGGCAAAAATAAATCTAAAAAACAAACAAAAACAAGCCAAAACTATGCAAAAGCGGCAGCTCTTCCGGCGCACCCAGTGTCCAAATTCACTCGCTTATTTTCATTTACTCCTTCAAGTGGACTATGTTAGTGGACCAATATAGGGAGTAGTGAATGAGGGTATAGGGGGTGATTTTATGTTCAAATGTGCTGTTTTCATATTACATATTAATTTCCTACTCGATTTGTATTTCCTGAAGCAAACATTTTAGTTGGTTACACAACTTTTACACAAACTGTTTATGGGATTTTGTCTACTGGAAGTTTTAGCGGCACACACAGAGTGAGCTGCTGCTGGAAAAGTGCATGATCCAATAGACCTAAACATAAGATTGCTTTATTCAAACTCATAATCATACAGTTTAATGTGGCTTGCTGATGTCAGGTGCTCTGACAGATACAGCCGCATCGGCATAGAGGCTCTAGAGGACGCTTCTGACGTCAGTACAGCGACATGCAGCAGTCTCAGACACCTTGGGAGTGAGAAGGGGTTTTTATCCTGCTGAATGAGCGAGTGATGATGTGCTCTCTGTGTGTTTGAGTGGGTATATGATGCTCATCGTGTTCACGTTCTGCTCCTGACAGGCTGACGCTGATGGGCTGGTTGGGCGTTTGGGCTTTGTCCGTCCTGCTTGGATCTTCACTATGGCTGGCTTACGGAGTCCGAGCCGGCGCTGGAGCTGGAACTACAGTGAAGGAGGTTGAAAAGGGACTTCAGGAAGAAGTAGGTTCCATTTTCTTTTGTTAATATCCTGGCATTCAGTGCAAACATGTTTGAGTAATAGCGCAGATTATGTCTGTAAAGCAGTTAAAAAAACTTAAAGGATTAGTTCACTTCAGAATTCAAATTTCCTGATAATTTACTCACCCTCATGTTATCCAAGATGTTCATGTCTTTCCTTCTTCAGTTGAAAAGAAATGAAGGTTTTTGAGGAAAACATTCCAGGATTTGTCTCCATATAGTGGACTTCACTGGGGTTCAACGGGTTGAAGGTCCAAATGTCAGTTTCAGTGCAGCTTCAAAGAGCTCTACATGATCCCAGACGAGGAATAAGGGTCTTATCTAGAGAAACCATCTACCATTTTATAAAAAAAATAAAAATTATATGCTTTTTAACCACAAATGCTCGTCTTGCACTGCTCTGTGATGCTCCACACATTATGTAATCATGTTGGAAAGGTCATGCGTGACGTAGGTGGAAGTACCGATCCAGTGTTTACAAAGCGAACGTGCAAAGACTAAGTCAAACGCCCTTTACAAAAAAAGGTAAAACAATGATGTTGGACGTTTTTGAAGTTGGAGGAGAAAATGAGATGGAGTTTTTCGCCCTACCGCGGTACTTCCGCCTACATCATGCGTGACCTTTCCAACGTGATTACGTAATGCGTGGAGCATCACAGAGCAGTGCAAGACGAGCATTTGTGGTTAAAAAGTATATAATTTTTTATTTTTTTTTAGAAAATGACGATGGTTTCTCTAGATAAGACTCTTATTCCTCGTCTGGGATCATGTAGAGCTCTTTGAAGCTGCACTGAAACTGACATTTGGACCTTCAACCCGTTGAACCCCAGTGAAGTCCACTATATGGAGAAAATCCTGGAATGTTTTCCTTAATTTCTTTTCGACTGAAGAAAGAAAGACATGAACATCTTGGATGACATGGGGGTGAGAACCAATGCTGAGGAAGTTGTGATCATCTTTTCTTCTCTATTGTGACGTATATCCAAGTGAAACACTTCTGGAACAAGAACAAATGTAGGGCGGGGCTTGATTTTGTCTGTGGGGAATCAATTGGATGATTGGATGGTTGTGGTTTGCTATTGGTGGATCTCATGTGAGTGACAGGTTGCTCTCCTCACTTGTTATCCAGCTAGAACAAGTAGTGACTGCATCTAACAAATACTTTTTATATTATTCGATTGAACTCGTTATTCGTTTTGAAGTTGTTCAGACCGATCAGCGTCTGACTTGAAGCAGTTCATGTTGGTTAGAAATTGTGTCCATCAGCATAACTTTAAATACCACAGTTTATGCTTCGAATTAATCAAGAATCAAAACTAGACATCTTTACAGTACATACAGTACAACGCATTAGCATTGATATTTCATCAAATGATGCCGGACGGTTAGTGCTCAACAGGAATGTTCAGCATCTTTGAAGGGGTAATAAAGCCCTTAATGAGCCTCTTCAGTCGGCAAATGTCATGTCTAATGGAGATGTTGTGGCAGGAATTGTTTGTCCCAGATGAGATCCTGAGGAGTGTCCAGAGATGATGATGTCATTGTCTTCGAGCGCACACACACACTGGGCTCGTTGTGAAGCCTGCTGGGACTTCTTAATGATTTCTCAGTGCTGTAAGACATTGACAGGCGGCATAGTTAAACACTGGTGCACAATTCACAATCAATATATGTGTTATAGTTCAACTATCTAGTTATTGTTTTAGTTATTTTTTTAAAATTAGTTAAGGCAAGACGACCCAGAAGAATAGGGCAAAAAAGTATTACAAGTTTACTTAAGTTATGTTTAAATATGCAAATGAGCCATCATCTAAATAAATATGCACTAATTTATATAACTTTCCAGACCTGAAATTTGATCATTGGATAAAGTCAAGTTCAACATTCTTGTTTCTTTTAGTTTATATATTAGAGTCGAAGGTTTTTACAGAAGGAATTTTGGATTTCTCTTTTTATTACTTCATAAATCAGAAAATACTGTCAACAAACAGAAAAAAAATCACTACGTTTTTAGGCATAAAGTGTTTTATAAATCAGGCGAATGATATATGAACAACCCTTCAGAATTAGGAATAACACTGTAAAGGTTGGTGTGTGTAAAGCTGCTGAAGTGATTTCTGACTCAAGGTCTATAAAGATCAGTACTGTAATTGAAGTCTGTGGGCGCAAGTACAGTGCAATTAAATACACACCTTCAGAATGAAAATTTCCTGATAATTTATTCACCCCCATGTCATCTAAGATGTTCATGTCTTTCTTTCTTCAGTAGAAAAGAAATGGAGTTTTTTTGAGGAAAACATTCTAGGATTTTTATCCATATAGTGGACTTCACTGGGGTTCAACGGGTTGAAGGTCGACACAGTGTCTGATGACAAATGAAAAAAAAAAAAAAAAAAAGGTAAAAAAAAAATGATGTGGGACGATTTTGAAGTTAGAGGAGAAAATGACCCTACCACAATACTTCTGCCTGCGTCACGCGTGACCTTTCCAACGTGATTACGTAATGCGTGGAGCATCACAGAGCAGTGCAAGACGAGCATTTGTGGTTTAAAAAGTATATAATGTTTTATTTTTTTAGAAAATGGCCGATGGTTTCTCTAGATAAGACTCTTATTCCTCGTCTGGGATCATGTAGAGCTCTTTGAAGCTGCACTGAAACTGATATTTGGACCTTCAACCCGTTGAACCCCACTATATGGAGAAAAATCCTGGAATGTTTTCCTCTAAAACAATGGTTTTGCCTGTAGTATCTTGCCTTGAATACTTAGTTTTGATCTAGAATAATCACAGTGTTGTTTTTCCTGTGAGATTCAGGTCGGTTTGAGAAGTTGCAGACTCAGGCATATTTTCCAAATGACAGTACTGATGGCTGGATGAGTTTTAAGGTCATTGAGGGTCAAACACGTTTCATATTTCCTGCGTACTCATGCGAGCGGCTCCTTCTGCCTCTCACAGATTCATTGCACACTGTAGCTGTGCAGCCCTAATTCATTTTCACAATTCCTATTCTATTCTCATTGCTTATTAATAGTGCATCCATTAATGTATCTCAAAACATCTAGCAAACGCTTCTTCCGCATTGCATCTGTGTTCGTGTCGCCACACATTCATCATCATATACTCAAAACCCATATGATGATTTTCTGTGTCAGAATGTCTGAGCTGCTCTTTTTCATAATGACAAACATGACAAAAGCACCATAACATCAAATCTGTTACACTTATTCAAAATCTCTTTTTGCTTCCCTAAGACGTGTTAAGCTAGGTTTGTCGTCAGTAATGTCAAATGCCTTTTACTTTTTATGTGTCTGATCGATTGTGACGCCAGTTTCTTTTTGAATCAGATATTTGATATGAACTATAATCTGCTCTGTTCCTCACACAATACGATCTTACGATTTCAGATGATGGGGAAAATAGCATACAAGTGCTACTGTATAGGTGTTTTTTTCATTAAATATTTGTGCCTGTATGTACGGAACCCCGCACATGACATGCAGGAAAAAAAGTAAATTGTGCGCACAATTTACTATTTCGTTCCCTCGATTTGCTGAATCTTGCGCACGATTAACTATTTTGTTCCCTCGATTTGCTGAATCTTGCGCAGGATTTACTATTTCATTCCCTCGATTTGCTAAATATTGCGCACGATTTACTATTTCGTTCCCTCGATTTACTATTTCGTTCCCTCGATTTGCTGAATCTTGCGCACGATTTACTATTTTGTTCCCTCAATTTGCTGAATCTTGCAAACGATTTACTATTTTGTTCCCTCGATTTGCTAAATCTTGCAAACGATTTACTATTTTGTTCCCTCGATTTGCTAAATCTTGCGCACGATTTACTATTTCGTTCCCTCGATTTACTATTTCGTTCCCTCGATTTGCTGAATCTTGCGCACGATTTACTATTTCGTTCCCTCGATTTGCTGAATCTTGCGCACGATTTACTATTTTGTTCCCTCGATTTGCTGAATCTTGCGCAGGATTTACTATTTCGTTCCCTCAATTTGCTGAATCTTGCGACCGATTTACTATTTCGTTCCCTCGATTTGCTGAATCTTGGGCAGGATTTACTATTTCGTTCCCTCGATTTGCTGAATCTTGCGCACGATTTACTATTTTGTTCCCTCAATTTGCTGAATCTTGGGCAGGATTTACTATTTCGTTCCCTCGATTTGCTGAATCTTGCGCACGATTTACTATTTCGTTCCCTCAATTTGCTGAATCTTGCAAACGATTTACTATTTTGTTCCCTCGATTTGCTAAATCTTGCGCACGATTTACTATTTCGTTCCCTCGATTTGCTGAATCTTGGGCAGGATTTACTATTTCGTTCCCTCGATTTGCTGAATCTTGCAAACGATTTACTATTTTGTTCCCTCGATTTGCTAAATCTTGCGCAGGATTTACTATTTCGTTCCCTCGATTTACTATTTCGTTCCCTCGATTTGCTAAATCTTGCGCACGATTTACTATTTCGTTCCCTCGATTTGCTAAATCTTGCAAACGATTTACTATTTCGTTCCCTCGATTTGCTGAATCTTGCGCAGGATTTACTATTTCGTTCCCTCAATTTGCTGAATCTTGCGCACGATTTACTATTTCGTTCCCTCGATTTGCTGAATCTTGGGCAGGATTTACTATTTCGTTCCCTCGATTTGCTGAATCTTGCGCACGATTTACTATTTTGTTCCCTCGATTTGCTAAATCTTGCAAACGATTTACTATTTCGTTCCCTCGATTTGCTGAATCTTGCGCACGATTTATTATTTTGTTCCCTCAATTTGCTGAATCTTGCAAACGATTTACTATTTTGTTCCCTCGATTTGCTAAATCTTGCGCACGATTTACTATTTCGTTCCCTCGATTTGCTGAATCTTGCGCACGATTTACTATTTCGTTCCCTCAATTTGCTGAATCTTGCGCAGGATTTACTATTTCGTTCCCTCGATTTGCTGAATTATGCACACGATTTACTATTTCGTTCTTTCGATTTGTTAAATCTTGCAAACGAATTACTATTTCGTTCCCTCGATTTGCTGAATCTTGCGCACGATTTACTATTTTGTTCCCTCGATTTGCTGAATCTTGCAAACGATTTACTATTTTGATCCCTCGATTTGCTGAATCTTGCGCACAACTTACTATTTCATTCCCTCGATTTGCTAAATCTTGCAAACGATTTACTATTTTGATCCCTCGATTTGCTGAATCTTGCGCACAACTTACTATTTCATTCCCTCGATTTGCTGAATCTTGCGCAGGATTTACTATTTCGTTCCCTCGATTTGCTGAATTATGCACACGATTTACTATTTCGTTCTTTCGATTTGTTAAATCTTGCAAACGAATTACTATTTCGTTCCCTCGATTTGCTGAATCTTGCGCACGATTTAATATTTTGTTCCCTCGATTTGCTGAATCTTGCAAACGATTTACTATTTCGTTCCCTCGATTTGCTGAATCTTGCAAACGATTTACTATTTCGTTCCCTCGATTTGCTGAATCTTGCAACCGATTTACTATTTCGATCCCTCAGTTTGCTGAATCTTGCGCATGATTTAATATTTTGTTCCCTCGATTTGCTAAATCTTGCAAACGATTTACTATTTCGTTCCCTCGATTTGCTGAATCTTGCGCACGATTTACTATTTTGTTCCCTCGATTTGCTAAATCTTGCAAACGATTTACTATTTTGTTCCCTCGATTTGCTAAATCTTGCAAACGATTTACTATTTCGTTCCCTTAATTTGCTGAATCTTGCGCATGATTTAATATTTTGTTCCCTCGATTTGCTAAATCTTGCAAACGATTTACTATTTCGTTCCCTCGATTTGCTGAATCTTGCGCACGATTTACTATTTTGTTCCCTCGATTTGCTAAATCTTGCAAACGATTTACTATTTTGATCCCTCGATTTGCTGAATCTTGGGCAGGATTTACTATTTCGTTCCCTCGATTTGCTGAATCTTGCAAACGATTTACTATTTCTTTCCCTCGATTTGCTGAATTGTGCACACGATTTACTATTTCGTTCCTTCGATTTGCTAAATCTTGCAAACGATTTACTATTTCGTTCCCTCGATTTGCTAAATCATGCTCACGATTTACTATTTCGTTCCCTCATTTTGCTAAATTGTGCGCACAATTTAGTCTACATTTTTTTTTCCTGCATGTCATGTGCAGGGCTCTGTATGTATATTTATTTATGCAAAGTTATTTTTTATTTATGCCAAAATATATAACTTGGCATTCAAAGCCACTTCTGTGCAGCATTCAAACAAGTGATACAGAATGTGAGAATTTGAAGGATGAAAGTCGCTACAGTCCTGTTTCCTGATGAGAACACGATTATTTCAAAGATAGTTCAGTCATTTCTTAAAGCCTCTATACATTTACAGACAATATTAGGCTTAGACTTAGCTAAAACGAGCCTGTGTAGAACACAGACATATGAAAGTAAGCGCAGACATCTGAAAGTGCTGCTGAAATGACATTTGTTCAGTGGTGCGTATACTGTAAAAAGCCCTTAGTTTGAACCCAGCGCTGTGTCAATCTCCCAAACTACTCGTGTTAACACACTAACCCCAAGAACATACCCTCTTTTAATTCATCAGAGATGTTAAGGTATTAAATATGCATGGATTTATGGTGCCAGCATCCAGTGGCCATATTTGAAACCATTTCATATGTTTTTAACCTACACTCTTAGAAGAAAAGGTTCTGTCAGACGCTTCATATATAGAACCTTTTAAGGGTTCTATATAGAATATTGAGCCTTTTTTTCTAAGAAGACGGCATGGCCGGCAACAATACACAGCTTCATTTATTGAATTACCTCGAACAGTATCTTTTTCTCCTCAAAGGAGTTTTCTTGATCATGAAATGTAAAACAGAAAGGGTTAAACAGTTTGCTGTACACCATATAATAAGACATTCAAATGACAGCTATTTTTAATTTAATTGAAATGGCTAAATTAACTGTATCATCCATATGTTTTGTCGTTTATTTGTTATTGCACATTATGAGAACTTTAATTTGAATAAAATAAGAACTAATATAAACAGAAAGTAGATAAATAGATGTTTAATAACAGTGTACATCATATCAAGACACTGAATTAGCTGTCAGCTGTCTGAATCCTCACTGTACTGCTATTTGTGCAATTTTTTTTCAATTCCTTTTTATTGAATTATGAATTATGAATTATGTCAGAAACCATGTCTCGGACTCATCGATATGTCCTCATTTATCAACATCAGAAGTTTTATTACGTTCTTCACTGTATTGTCACTGTTTGAGTGGAATGGTGTATGTGTTCGATTGAAAACTAAACACTTGTCCTCTGGAGGAAATTGGCTGAGTGATAACTAAAAGCTTTCAGTGTTATCACATTCTTCACCATTTTGGGATGAAACAATAAAGGGTCCAACAGATTATCAAAAAATCATTTTCAGTTAATTTTCTCAATCAGATTAATTCATACAGCACCACAGGGAAAAAAACAGATGTCTTTTCATGGTGTAAACTATTAATGAAAGCCAAAGATTGTAACTTTGACAAACTTTTGTTCAATGAACATCTGAATATTTCTTGCAGGCATTTCATATAAATACTTCTCGATCTCAGTTTAGTTTTTCAGTACAATATAGTTTGTTCTATATTCCAAGTCATTCAAAGTCATTCAGTAGCTTGATGTGAGGAACAGATTGAGATTTAAGTTGTTCAGTTAAAGTTCAGGGAAATGTCTTTGGTTATGACTGTAAGCATGGTTCCCTGAGAAGGGAACGTCTCGCTGCATCTGATGACAGTGCTATAGGGAACCCCTCAGCATGACTGTGTCTGAAGCATGTGTGCAACTATTCCAATCCTGATTGAATAAAGCAACATTAGCTTCTGATTGGCTGAAGCAAGCCGCTCACAGGCATGCAGGATGTATGGCAAGGTGACGCAGCATTCTCAGGAAACCATGATTACAGTCGTAACCCGAGACGTTCCCTTTTGAAGGAACTCCACGCTGCATCTGATGACGATGCTATGGGGAACAAAATATCCACTGCATACTGACAAATGCCTGTCCTTGTGTGAAACTTTCTGGGCACAACTTAGGACGAGAGTACTTGAGACTAGTGTATAGTCCAGGTCCAGGCTGTAAAACCTGACAAATGTGTGCGGGAAGACCAGCCCGCAGCATCACACACTTCTTGGAGGAAAACTCCTGACAATAAAACTTTCAAAGCCGCCATACTCCTGGTAGAGTGGGCTCTCACAACCAGAGGCAAAGGAAGGTCATGTGCCTTATAAGCTGTAGAGATAGCCTCAACAATACATTTTCTAATGTTCTGCTTGGAAGCTGGGGAACCCCACCTGGGTGAACCGAAGCCTACCAGCAGCTGGTTAGATTTACATCAGTGAGCAGTCCAGTGGACGTAAGTCTCATGGGCCCTAACTGGAAAAAGAAAGTTAAGCTTCTCTTGGTCTGCCAACATGAAAGTAAGAGGATGAAAGGCCAGCAAGATGGTTGAGTGTGCTATGGTACTTTAGGCATGTAGCCTGGTCTAGGGTGCAAAATTGCTTTGACCCTACCTGCAGTCCAAGGGCTCGACGCGTGCCAGGGACAGCCCCTCTAGAACCATGCCCAGATCCCAGGCTGGAACTCTCGCATGAACAGCAGGCCTCAACCTCCTTCAAGTGCCATGAAGGAAACAAGTTACTTAATGGTGTCTCCCCAAAGAGCCACCGCCTAATGGTGCGTGGTAAGCAGCTATGGCTGCCAAGTAGACCTTAAACATGGAGGGGGCTAGACCGGGAGAAAAATGATCCTGAAGGAACTCCAGCATTGAAGTCCAACTGGTGTTCCATAAAGTGAAGACTCTCCACTTTAAGGTGTAAAGTTTCCTCGTGGAGGGACCTCTAGAGTTTAGGATGGTCTCAACAACCTCTGTTGAAATACCAGAGTTTAAGAGTTGATCCCCCTCAGGGGCCAAACCCACAGTTTCCACATTTCCAGTGATAAATTGTGCCATCTTGTCACAGAAGGTCCTTCCTGATGGAAATCTCCCAAGGAGAGCTGTCTGTGAACCACATTCGGGCCGGCCAGGGGTGCGTTTCCCAAATGTTACTAACATAGTTCAATGATTGGTGTTTCCCGAAACCATAGTTCAAACGAGCATTCGCAAACTGCATCGCAAACTTGAGTAGTTGGAACGACAGCTCTTGAGCTGTAGTTAGAAGAAGAGTTTCTTGTTTTTAGGACATGTGGACTTAATAAATCATTATCTTGAGCAAAATAAGCAAGCTGACTTGAAGGACAATGCATATCTTTTATTTCGAATATATACAAATGTCATTTAAATATTTTAGTTTGTCAAGAGATTTGAAGCACCGTTTTTGAAGAGTGCACATGTGTGTACGTGCTCTAGTACGTAAGAACGAGCCTATGATTGAATCTGGAAATAAAGCAAAATAACTGAGAAAGATGAGAATTAGTCCTTAGATGCCATTTCCGTAATTTATAGCGAACATCTAGCATTAATTCAATCTCAAACGGATTCATTTAAAGAAGTTATTACTCCACCACCTGCATGACGCCATTCACCAACATGGCTGAACGACAGGTTTGTGACAATACGGTTTCGGGAAACAGTCGTGACTAGCTAGCTGATTTGCTCAACGATGCATCATACTGTGGTAGTGAAGTAACGAGTTCTGTCGTTGTATGGGAAACGCACCCCAGAACGGGTTACTGGGAGTAGAGCTGACTCCTAGAGCTGACTGTGCATGCTCCGCCCCAGGCAGCTCACTCACAGATTGTGTGTCCCCACCCATAATGTAGTGAGGGCAGGGAGGCACACACAAACTGAACTGCTTATTCACCATAATATATATATATATATATATATATATATATATATATATTATGGACAGACTATATACACAGAGCACTTGCTGAAGAAACAGAAGCTAATGCTGCTTTGTTCCGGGTATCCTTTATAGCTTTCGCAGTACGCCGTCACGGGACAACATAGTGCCAATCAGGATTGGAATAGTTGCTCACGTTGCACACATACATTTTTAAACAGTGTGTCACGTTCTGTCTACGACAGTCCACTCAGTAATACTCTCTCCAAGATGTTTAAATGTTCCCTATGAGTAATTGTCTGTCTATCTGTTGAGTAGAGTATATTTAAAACTGTGAAGTAAAATGGCTTAGTACAATAGCACAATAGCTCTTCTCTAACTCTTATTAATTGTTCAGTGAAGCGAGGATCGCCCACGACTTTAAGTAACGTGAAACTGAAGTAGCGACAGATCTTTTCTTTATTGTGACGTATATCAGAGTATAATGGTTTATTGAAAAAAAAAAAGACTCTGTCAATCAGTTGCTGATTGGATGGAGGTGGATCTGAACGTGAGCTTGCAGTGGGTTTGTTGCACAAAAGTGCTCATGTGGATCTTAGATGCAGAATGATGAGCTTTAAAGTCAAAATGAAATGAACTGACGTCATTTTCTAATTGCATGTTGTTAATCTTATTGTGAATTATTTTCTTTTTTCTTTTTTTTTTTTACCTTTTATTTTTAATCAAAATGTCATAACTGGATCTTCCAGTAAAATTACAGACTTCTGTCTGGTGATGTATGATGGTCTTCTCCAATCATTTAGTAACCCTGTGTGCATAAGAGTTTTGATCAGTACAATGTAATGTTACTTACAGACTTTATGTTTGCTTTGACGTTGTGTTTATGTGCGTGATTTTAATGACATTACACATTACTGAATCCCATATCATCAACCTTATCAGACTACTTGTTCTGTTCAGAGTTGTTTTCACAGGGTGTTTGTTGTATTCTTACTTGTAGGCTATAAATTCAGAGTAAGAGTATTTGCTGTTCACAGTCACTTTTTGGCATCCTTAATGGGAGAAGGACACACTCCACTGAGACTCAGAAATGAGGATGTTTATGTTGAATAATTTTTCAAATTTGTAAATTAAACTGAACTGATCAACTGATGTCACATGTGTGTTTCTTTCTGTAATGTGTCAATAAAACATGCACTTGTAAAGTGGTCTTAAATTTGGTTTATAATACAATGGTTTACATTTTCTGTTTTACTATATGTAACATTTTTAGCTTTACTACTTTCCAATGAAATAGTTCTGCCACACAGTTATGGATTGCATATTAATTTCCCCCCTTTTCTTTTACAGAAATATGGAGGAGTTGAAAATAAAGTCAAGCTAAGTAAGTCCAAACTTACATATTTTTAAACCTTGATTACATTGAGTTTGTGCATTAACTTACAGAAGAAACGGTTCTATATAGAACCTTAAAGGGTTCTGTCAGACGCTATATATATATATACAGTATAGAACTTGTTAGAGATTCCCATTATGGGATTTATGGATTTAGTTTTAATTCATTAATTTTGTTTACATTTAATTTGTTACTTTTAATTGCATTTTTATGAATTAAACAGCTCATAAACATACTTTATACAAAAAAATAAAAATAAATAAAAAAATAACATGTTAAACATGAAAGTATGCAATCATTTAAGACATTTCTCCTTATTTGGCATAAAATTGAGCCAAGAACCCCAGGGATCTATATAGAACCACACTGAACCTTTAGAGTCTGGGGTGTTTTATTTGAATTCACCTTCGGCTTTGTTGATTTATGGCATTGTCCGTCATTTTTGAGTTCTTCTTGAAAGCAACACCCAACTGTGAGTGTTGGAGTTTGGGAAAACCAAAGCAAACTTTGGTCTTTAGGGATCATATAGAGATACACTATATGGGAGTTGTAAAACCGGACAGTGAAATTAACTAAATTAGTTAATTTCACTCAAACATTACTGAAAGTTCATTGTACTTATTAGACAAAAGTTAAGTGAGGTGAATAACTGAATATATTAAATTGAACTTTAACTGTATGAGTGCAGCAGAGTTCTAGTTCCCAGCATGCTTTGCGTCAGACTGCATAAGGAGAATACATGTTGAGATGAAGTGTTATTTTGTGTTTTTTTGCACAAGATTAAAATTGGGACAGATGTGATCATCTATTTTGTTGAGATTTATAGGGGTTTCTGTTAGGGGTTTCCACTGTGGTGAAGAGTAGAGCCTGTGGTTATGATGGACTGAGAAACTTTAAAATTAAAATTATACCTTAAACCTTCAAATTATATATACTGCATGTTGGTTAACAGTGCATATGCAAGTGTATAGTGAGAGTCTCTTTGCTAGTTACATTTGCACATACAAGTGTTTTTTTTTGTTTTGTTTTTTCTCTGTGTGCTGAATAGGCATTAGATTGGCTGCTGTGTGCACTTATGTGTGTCTGGTTGTAGTGCTGTATAGCAGTGATGATTTGTTTTCTGTATTGATTGCAGGGCATGCTTTGACATTGCCAAATCAGAAATAACCTTTGCACATCGTTGTGGTCATTTTATTAGAATTAAATGATTGTCTGAGAGCTAGCTAGCAAACTAACATGTCTAACATGTTACTACCCTTGTAAGAAACTTAATTGTATTGATTGTGCACTTGTAGTGTACTTTAAATCTTAAAAGTATATTTAAACAAACAAACTTGCAGATAATATATTAATGAAATAAAAGGCCACTTAAGTGTACACTTTCATGACTTTATTTTTTAACATACTTAAGTACACTTTTAAAAAGAGAACTTTGTATTGTCAAATATTTTTATTACTTTAAAATACATTTTAAATAATTATTTTTTTTTAAATCTTTTATCATGCTTTAAAGAAGTACACCTAATTTGATGTGGTGACTAACATACTAAAGCACACATTGTAAAGAATTTAAGGTCTAACTTAAAGTACGTTACCTGGTTGCCTTAAAATTTTGAGTTTATTGAAATTAAACATTTGAGTTAATACAATGAAGGCGATTGAAACTCAAAATATTATGTTATCTGAACCACATTAATTATTAATTAAGTTGATTCGACAAAAAAATAACAAATCATGAAAATAATTTTTTACAGTGCATATAAAGTAATTGAATTAAAGTGCAAAGTCGTCATTACAAATATATTTAAATACATACAAGTTTCAATAGAAATTACATTAAAGTATATTTTAGTTTATCAGAAATGCTTGTCAGTAAATTCATCAGTACACTTTAATCTTATTTCAAAGATAACAGAAGTAGTTATGAAATTACATATAAAGATGTACTTAAGTGCTGCTTAGTGGGTCAAAAGTTGCATTTAATATACTTTCAAACTATAATACATTTTTATTTAACTGTAATTAACATGAAATTAAGTGTTTAAAAACATTATATTCTGTTCATGCTTAAGTATATTCTTTTAAAGTACATTATTTTTGTAATAAATACTTAAATTATTAAAAAATATGCTTCTTATTCATGAGGGTGTTGGGTGTTTTTATGCAGGCATTCATCAAACCCAACATTAACATGAAACTTGTGAGTAAATAAGTGAGTAAATAATGCCAGAATTCTTGTTTAAGAGTAAATTATCCCTTTAGTGTCTAGTTTGGAGAAACGCAGCTGCTTTGAATGTTTTAGTGTTGATTTGCATTTGAGCAAAGGAAGTCTTACTTTTATGGATTTACACCTGATAAAAAGTAAGACAGATCAAAAGCTTCACAAAAATCACTCGGAGAAAAAGTTTCCCATCCTTTGCGTTTACAGACAGACAGCATCTCCAGTGTGTCAGAAATATGCAAATGATGTGCTGATTTCCCCTCAGGGACTAATTATTCACTGGCTTCGGACTAAACTTAACAAAACACGCAATGGCATGTTTGATTTTTCTTTCCGCGGCTGGCATCACAATACCTTCTCATGTGCGCGCGTCTGCGTATCGCGCGCGTTATCTCAGTTTCCCTCCCTTCCAGAGAGGCCTCTTTGTTGTCATGTCTGTGCATCTCGCTTCCAAAGGCTGACATTAATCAGACTGCCCCAGTTTCTGAACGCCACGCTTCTACCCAACCACCCAGCCACTTGAGTGGATGACCAAACGATAACAGGGCAGGCTGACAGCCTTTTGGCTTCCACACAAATCATAAATAAATAACGTGCTGCAGGCAGCACGCCGAAAAGGTCACTCAAGAAGAAAGACAGGAGAACGCTTGCGAGAAAGACCCCTTTTGTGGCAGAAACAATGCACAATCAAATCAGCGGCTGAACCGCCAGGATTCATTAGCCTGAAATCACAAGGAGAGGTTTGTTACTGCTGCGAATTACATGATATCACTAGGCAAAGCCCATTAAGGAGCCCTCTGCTTCGTTTCTACACTAATTGGAAGGGAATTCGATAAGGCGCAGCACCTCGCCTGGCTCGCTTACGCGTTTGGGTCATGGCGGTCCGTAATGGATTGAGGGTTCGTGAAAAAACGGAGGGATGGTCTTGTTAGTCTTGGTCCCCAGCCCTGAACTAATAAAGCAATCACTTCAGTCACATCCACATTACAACATAACACATGGTGAAACGGCTTTCACACAGACAGAATGATAATTTAAGGGATTCACTTCCATATTTAAATGCGGTTGTCGATCCTGAAACCTTATAGCGTATACGTAGCCATAAAGTCTTGAGTGGAGAGCAGATTGAAGCTGACTACAGCACTACCTTGTCTTCACACCATCTAAGGAGGTTTTGAGGACATTTTTCATGAACAACTGTGTACCAGTGTTATTTTGTACCAGTAGACTTTTTTATTTTTGTATTTTCTGATTTCACTTTAATCTTAATTGTCTTTGTCTTTTTTGTAGGTTATATATATATATATATATATATATATATACCCAGTACTGGCTTACCTACGGAAGCCCTAAGAGGCCATGGATTATTATACTTTATTGTTTTCTCATGATCTCGACATAAGTTGTTTTCTTGTGATCACAACTTAATTTTCTTGTGATCTCAACATAACAAAAGTTATTTTCTCATTATCACTGCTTAAGATTTTCACATGATCTCGACAACAAAAATTGTTCTCTAAGTTACAGGCAGCAGTATAGAAATAAATATAACTGGTGGGGTGTGGTACACACTGATCAGACATAACATTATGAGCACTGACAGGTGAAGTGAATAACACTGATTATCTCTTCATCACGGCACCTGTTAGTGGGTGGATATATTAGGCAGCAAGTGAACATTTTGTCCTCAAAGTTGATGTGTTAGAAGCAGGAAAAATGGGCAAGCGTAAGGATTTGAGCGAGTTTGACAAGGACCAAATTGTGATGGCTAGACGACTGGATCAGAGCATCTCCAAAACTGCAGCTCTTGTGGGGTGTTCCCGGTCTGCAGTGGTCAGTATCTATCAAAAGTGCTCCAAGGAAGGAACAGTGGTGAACCGGCGACAGGGTCATGGGCGGCCGAGGCTCATTGATGCACGTGGGGAGCGAAGGCTGGCCCGTGTGGTCCGATCCAACAGACGAGCTACTGTAGCTCAAATTGCTCCAGAAGTTAATGCTGGTTCTGATAGAAAGGTGTCAGAATACACAGAGCATCACAGTTTGTTGCGTATGGAGCTGCATAGACACAGACCAGTCAGGGTGCCCATGCTGACCCCTGTCCACCGCCGAAAGAGCCAACAGTGAGCATCAGAACTGGACCACGAAGCAATGGAAGAAGGTTTCCTACTGGGAAACCTTGGGTCCTGCCATCCATGTTGGTGTTACTTTGACACGTACCACCTACCTAAGCATTGTTGCAGACCATGTACACCCTTTCATGGAAACGGTATTCCCTGGTGGCTGTGGCCTCTTTCAGCAGGATAATACGCTCTGCCACAAAGCAGAAATGGTTCAGGGATGGTTTGAGGAGCACAACAACAAGTTTGAGGTGTTGACTTGGCCTCCAAATTCCCCAGATCTCAATCCAGTCGAGCATCTGTGGGATGTGCTGAACAAACAAGTCCGATCCATGGAGGCTCCACCTAGCAAATTACAGGACTTAAAGGATCTGCTGCTAACATCTTGGTGCAGATACCACAGCACACCTTCAGGGGTCTAGTGGAGTCCATGCCTCGACGGGTCAGTTCATATTGGCCCAGATTGTAAGTGTTTGAGACAGAGAGAGTGAAGACCTTACTTCTTCATGATCGCTATAATTTGTGCAGTATTGCGTGCGTTACTGACAAGTTATTAACTTATAAATGTTAAATGCTTGAATCAATGAATGATTTATTTTGCTTAAAAAATAGGCTTTCTGTTGTCGTTATGTTCTAACTGCTAGATGCTTGACTCATCAGTTTCATTACCGCAGTAGTGTTCGGTGTGATACTAAACTTGTTGCTTATTAAAACTAATGTTGATTTCACTGTATAGTACATCTTTATGTCGAGATCATGAGCAAATTAAGTCAAGATCATGAGAAAACAACAAAGAAGAAAAATAATAATCATGGCTTTTTGTGCTTCTGTACTAACCCTGTATATGATACCATTTGAAAGCTTAGAATCTCTATTTTCTGCAGATATGCGTCACTTTGAAATTTATTTTACACAAAGTAACTTATTCTGATTTACCTTAGTACTGTACATCAACATAAATTAAACATTTTAACTTTAGTTAAAGATAATACCTCTGCTGCACAGGCTTTGTCTTTATTTCAGAATCAGCCTCTGAACCTCTTCAACATTCAGAGCAACACACAGACATTACTGTGCAGTATCAGTCATACGTCACTGTCAGATTACTGCAGAATAACTCTCCAGAGGTGTGTAATTATATTATTCCTAGGTCCAATAAAGTCTTCACGGCTCGCAGTCCATAAAATTCAGAAACCAAAATCAGCAGGCCATCAGAAACAAATCATAATGTTGAATTATGATGGCCGAAGTTGAGCTTGTGAGTAGGGATGAGAATCTTTTAACCATTCTCGTTCCACTTCAGGATTTGTAGTATATTTGAAGACACAGACTACATTGTGTACACACTCTAAAACAAAAACAAAGATGATGCAAAGATGATTATTGTAATTACTATAATAAATGCATAGTATGTACAGTATATGCAGAACAGGACTGTAAAATAAAGTGCTAACAACATAACTCAAATGATGTTTGCAACTTAAAAGGGTTACACTTTATTTTAACCTCTTGAGGCGCACTGTCCAGAGTCGGGCTTGACGTCACTTTGTTTACCATGGTAAACATTTACTATATAGACTACTGTCTAAGAATGTTAACAAATTATACATCTTTTAAAAGGGTTTAGTTTCAATCTATGGTGTCTGTTTTATGATATAGATGCTCGAACAACTGTAATATTTTAATTTGTGTTGGGTGTGCAAATGACAACACGCAAAATCAAAACGGGCTCCATACCTTTGTTATGAAATAGCGATCGTGAAATGAATCCAATCTGTTGCAAAATGTCCATGATAAGCATCCATTGAAAAACATCCAACAGCACTTTCTGTCCACAAAAGCATTAAATCCATGAAATATTGATATATTGTCCATTGTTTACGTCCGATTTCGCCTGAACGATCTGTGCTCCATCATCGTTCTGCAATAAATTATGCAATCCGACGTAGTTACATACGTCATAGTTTTATTGTACTTACTCTAAGTACTGAGTAATATTAATTAACTACATGTACTTACTATAGAGTTACGGTTAGGGTTAGGGTTTGGTTTAGGGTCAGTTACTTTAAATTATGCATAATTTACTCTTATTACTATAGTAAGTACATGTAGTAACGTGTAAATATCTCACCTTAAAATACCCTTAAAAGGATTAATTACATAAATAAATTAGAATTTCTATCTTGCAACCATGCATTTATTTAAGTTGTGGTTATAGGTCCTATGAATTTCTTTTTTTTTAGTCTATATATACAAACCCGATTCCAAAAACGTTGGGACACTGTACGAATTGTGAATAAAAAAGGAATGCAATAATTTACAAATCTCATAAACTTATATTTTATTCACAATAGAATATAGATAACATATCAAATGTTGAAAGTGAGACATTTTGAAATGTCATGCCAAATATTGGCTCATTTTGGATTTCATGAGAGCTACACATTCCAAAAAAGTTGGGACAGGTAGCAATAAGAGGCTGGAAAAGTTAAATGTACATATTAGGAACAGCTGGAGGACCAATTTGCAACTTATTAGGTCAATTGGCAACATGATTGGGTATAAAAAGAGCCTCTCAGAGTGGCAGTGTCTCTCAGAAGTCAAGATGGGCAGAGGATCACCAATTCCCCCAATGCTGGAGCAATATCAGAAAGGAGTTTCTCAGAGAAAAATTGCAAAGAGTTTGAAGTTATCATCATCTACAGTGCATAATATCATCCAAAGATTCAGAGAATCTGGAACAATCTCTGTGCGTAAGGGTCAAGGCCGGAAAACCATACTGGATGCCTGTGATCTTCGGTCCCTTAGATGGCACTGCATCACATACAGGAATGCTACTGTAATGGAAATCACAACATGGGCTCAGGAATACTTCCAGAAAACATAGTCGGTGAACACAATCTACCGTGCCATTCGCTGTTGCCGGCTAAAACTCTATAGGTCAAAAAAGAAGCCATATCTAAACATGATCCAGAAGCGCAGGCGTTTTCTCTGGGCCAAGGCTCATTTAAAATGGACTGTGGCAAAGTGGAAAACTGTTCTGTGGTCAGACGAATCAAAATTTGAAGTTCTTTTTGTAAAACTGGGACGCCATGTCATCCGGACTAAAGAGGACAAGGACAACCCAAGTTGTTATCAGCGCTCAGTTCAGAAGCCTCCATCTCTGATGGTATGGGGTTGCATGAGTGCGTGTGGCACGGGCAGCTTACACATCTGGAAAGGCACCATTAATGCTGAAAGGTATGTCCAAGTTCTAGAACAACATATGCTCCCATCCAGACGTCGTCTCTTTCAGGGAAGACCTTGCATTTTCCAACATGACAATGCCAGACCACATACTGCATCAATTACAACATCATGGCTGCGTAGAAGAAGGATCCGGGTACTGAAATGGCCAGCCTGCAGTCCAGATCTTTCACCCATAGAAAACATTTGGCGCATCATAAAGAGGAAGATGCGACAAAGAAGACCTAAGACAGTTGAGCAACTAGAAGCCTGTATTAGACAAGAATGGGACAACATTCCTATTTCTAAACTTGAGCAACTTGTCTCCTCAGTCCCCAGATGTTTGCAGACTGTTATAAAAAGAAGAGGGGATGCCACACAGTGGTAAACATGGTCTTGTCCCAACTTTTTTGAGATGTGTTGATGCCATGAAATTTAAAATCAACTTATTTTTCCCTTAAAATGATACATTTTCTCAGTTTAAACATTTGATATGTCATCTATGTTGTATTCTGAATAAAATATTGAAATTTGAAACTTCCACATCATTGCATTCCTTTTTTATTCACAATTTGTACAGTGTCCCAACTTTTTTGGAATCGGGTTTGTAATATATATATGCATGAACAATATTGTTGGTTGATTGTATTTTCAACACCTTTTATTACAAGAGGACTAGCACAATGAACAACTCTTGAGTAATTAGACTCAGTATAACACAGTAACAGGTCTTTCTTTATTTGGAATCAGTTTTGATTGAGAGTAATAACCTGCAGCACTTATCCGAAGATCTTAAGTCGTAAATTACCTCTCAGAAATAATGAGCAGTTTTTGGTAAATGACCATTTAGCAGGCAAAACCCATTGTAAATACAGTATGTTGCCAGTGCAAGAAAATACCATTTTACCTTTTTATCAAATTAAAAATGACGGCAATCTGGTATTTAAAAACCTCTGGTATTTATTGGGCAATTATTTAAGCTGTTGGTTGGAGACAGTGACCTGAATCTTGTCATGCTGTGAGTTGAGACTCTTCTCCACATTTTACCCTCCCAGTCAGAGGAATAATAAGAAGTGAAACAGATTATATCAGTTCTTGGCCCCTTAATACAGAACGTACAGTCGATTTTCTTAACTGATGCCTGTATTATAAGCTGAACATCTTAATCACATTTGGTCTATTTCGAGGAGTCATGGCTGTGACTCTCATCTGTTGAAGTCCTTTGCAGCACTATGTCATCCTGCAGAGGACACGCTGTATCTGCATATCTCTGGGGCAGTGGAAATATTAATCAGAGACTGTCACGATGGGTTACATGACTCAGTAAACAGAGGGAGTGAAATGCCTGCGCACGTCTGACATCTTATCAATACCAAGCGCAGCAACACCAAGCCATTGCTATCTTTTAGGTATAATAACTTCATTAAAAGTTTTTTTTTTTTTATTTACTTATTTATTAATTCATTCATGCATGATACATCTGTGCTTTTGGTTACTATTATGGTGAAGAGTGGAGCTTGTGCTCAGGTGTTAAGCACACAAGAGACTTATGAAGGAGGTGCCGATGGCTGTTCACAATTATTGTACTCTTTGTATAGGGAGCGGCAGTCCCAAAATTAACTCTTAATGTTACAGTGTGTAACTAACAACCTGCATTTTGTCATATAAATGCATTGAACAAATAAGGAATTACTGGTCACCGCACTGCAATAGTGTAACAGAGTTGCAACAAACACCAGTATTATAACCAACGTACTCGTGACAAATAGCAACACAGCTAAAAGGATTCCTAATATCTTGGACCTTTTATTTAAAGTAGCTGCTTTTACCTGTTGAGACATGCCTTCAGAAGCACCTGTAAGAGCTGTGTTTGTGACGTTTTAGCTGGGGAGGCACTACACGCGAAAGGGGCGATTGCAAAATATGAGTTCCTTTACTCAAAAACATATATAACAACACTTTGTTTCAAAATTTGCTCTCCCAGTTTCAGTTAACAACAAAATAGATTTATGTAGTCCCAACATAAATGGATTTAGTAAACTTCAGTTTTACATTTTAAGTAGACTGAACACAATACAATTAAGTTGTGATAAAAAAGCAATTGTGTTTAGCTCATTTTAATTAAATAAACTGAACAAGCAGCAACAACTTTTTATTCAGTGTATTTTCCAGTCTTCCATAAACTTTCATAAAAAATAACAATCGATATCTACCTCATTTTTAACATAAGAGCGGTTGTGGTCAGTTGTAACTTGAATGTGCGAAGCTCTTTTGTCAAAATGACAAAAATCACTGAAATATTATCACTCAATGTTCCAGTTAATGAACATTTTTGAATCAGGCAAGGTGTTACATAATACACACATATATTACTACAGTGGTCTTTAACACGTTCGTAATATTGCTGCAGAAATAATCGGGGGTTATTCATGGACTTTGGTAGTAATTTGTTGATACTTTTACACTTTTGAATGTCCTTTTAATGTTTGATGGATGAAAGAAAAGCCAAATAGTTGGGTTTAGGTTAGGTCAGGGTGGTGTTAATCTCATCAGCAAAATTACTGGTGAACTTGGTAGATAACACAGGGTTTCATTTCATCAACAATAACAGGCTTGTGTTCATAGTTTTAAGTGTGTCATGATCACCAGCTGGAGTGCCCTTGGTAGCCACCAGAGGGCACTCCACCTCAGACTGTTGTCACTCCATCAAGGACTACATTACCCATAATCCTTTGCTCAGACTCATCAGCACTCATTGTTTTCAGCTGTGTCTCATTAGCCTGTTTAGCTCACCCTATATAAGCCTGGTTCATTCTGTTATTCTCTGCGAAGTCTTGTATGTGTCATCACTGCGTTTCTGAGTATGCCGTTGTTTCCCTGGTTTTCAACCTTTGCCTGTTCTCTGGATTTGCCCTGTTTTCCTGTCTGCCCTGGTATCTGTTTGGACTGTTTGCCCATGTTTATGACCTTTTGTCTGTTTTGTGGATTACCCTTTTAATAAATTCTACGTTTGGATCCTCAACCGCTGTGTCTCGGAGCAGTACGTGACAAAGTCTTTGCTTTCTAAATATCTCTTGAATTTTGATGGTTCCATGTTTGCCCTCGCTGAAATTTAATACAGTCTGGGTCTTCTTTTACTGTAACTTTTTTACATCTTGATGTTATATCTGAATATGCAGAAGTGCAAATGAGATTTGAGAGCTACAGTGGAGGAGAACATTACAAATGAATAACGACTGATGGATGGTGAGGCTGCGAACGGCTGATCTGAAGCAATATTCAGCTTCTCAAACACACTTTCCGTTCGTTTATCCACCCTGAGAAATGACAAGTCAAGACGACAGCATGTCAGAGATGCACTACATAGAATAATGGAATAAAGTTATTGTCTCGTTACTTATATGTCGATATGGCATGAGCCTCATTATATCTTCCTGAAGACATGCAGCATATATTTGTGTTATTACAGGGTTTCATGGCTGTCTTCTAACACCTCACAGATATGCAAATCAAGCAGCTGAGCGCACTGCCCAGATGCACACGCGACAGAACCGCCCGCCTTTCATTGTGTCACTTTGTTCATTTCTGTATTTGACAGGCAATTACCAGCGTCTTCATTTGCTGCTTTAGGACTGCACTATTATGCATATTCAGTTCCAGCGTTTTATTAGGCAGAATAAGTTGGCCATTGTGTTCATGGAAGGGCATCAATCGCCAAGACCCTAACTGTGCCCTGTGAGTATTTTCTAGTTGTTACACACTTCTTATTGTGGTGTATAATGGGATTGAATCAGTGTGGTAGGTAATGTGTTTTCGTACACTACATGAGCACAAATAGTGCACTATATAAGGGTGTAAGGAGAGATTTCAGACACAGTTTTGGTTTTATTGTTGCTGCTTCAATGTAAACAGCTTGACTGCCTTGGCAACAATTAAAGTCAGCGTGAAAAGGAAGTTGTGCAAGTCTTGTGTACCATATTGTGATGTATATCTGAGTGAATCTGGGGCTTAATTTTGTTGGGGTGGAATTGATTGGATGGTTGTGGTTTGCAATTGGTGGATCTCATGTGAGTGACAGATTGCCCCGCCCTCACACCAATAAACATGTCATCAGAGAAGAGTTCAGATGCAAAAACCGCTAAATGCCAACTCCATCAAAAATGAGATAATGATATTGAGCAAATGCTCTCTGCATGTATTCGTTCATCGAATACTTTCACTTCAAATCTGCTAAATCCCAGCGTCAGCCCATTCGGAAATACATGGCAGAAACCGTTAAACGCCACTTCTGTTTGTCAGCAAAAGCCTCTAAGTCCACAGAAGAACCAATCGGAAGACGCAAATCAAATCATATGATTTCAAGATGAATGACGGTGTGCATATGAACCGGTTTTTATCATGTTTTGTCCATTGTTACGGTTGTCCAAACACAACAGTGTTCCTTTTGCTGCTGTAAAACTGACAGAAACGGACTTGTTGTCCAAAGAGGTGGACTTAGAGGTTTTTGCGAAAAAAAAAAAAAAAAAAGAAAAAAAAAAAGAAAAAAAAGCTGGTTTTGCAGTCAAATTTGTTAAATACCAATGAATTGACTACATTTCAATAACTGACTAATAACATTTTCATTGCCAATAAAGTGAAATTACTGAACCTAAATATAGGAGCCTGATAAAAAATGCTCATTTAAAAGAAAACATGTCAGATGGACTTTTTGCATCTGAACTCTACAAATATTGCAATATTCCCCCCAAAAAACAAGAGTTGTCAATTTTGATTTCATGTTGATTTTAAAAATGCCTCATGGTTATACTGCAACAATTTAAAATGGAGCACATGGAGCAGGAACGAGTGTGTGAACAGCCCTTACTGGTACATTTGAGTGTGTGTTCAGACAGTGAAACAAAAATAACAACAGAGATGTGAGCACGGTTTTGTTGTAGTGTCACTAGTATTAAAACAATGAATTATTAATGAGCAAATGTGAATCTGGCACAGGTGAACCAACTCTCTCTCTTTCTCTCTTTCCTCATAATTGGATTGAGTGGGCATATATAACATATCTGGGCTTGTTTTAGATACTTGTGGTGTAACTTTACCTACTAAATGTTCTACAGCTGGAATTGTGTGACTGTACTTTGCATGTGTGCTGTGCTTCAAGACTGTTACTGCAATATATGTTATTTTTTACATTTAGTGCACATAATATTTTATTTAAAAAAATGTAGGGTCGTGTTATTATTTCCATATCTTATTTTTAGAGGCTAGTCGGTAAGGGATGACCGTGATTTGATTTTGAAACAACTGATTTTCAAAATGTGGATATTTGTGAATCAACATTAAACTGTCTAATAAACACCATGTCTTTGAGCTAACTAGAAAACCTCCAACTCTGGTATCTGTGAATGCAAAGGCAAAACTTGGGTAACACTTTATTTCGATGGTCTACTTTAGACATTCTACTAACTGTAAGTAACTTTGCAACTACATGTCAACCTATTCTACTAGCCCGAACCCTAACCTAACAGTCTACTGATACACTACATGAGAGTTAGTTAACATGTAGTTGCAAAGTTATTTATAGATAGTAGAATGTCTAATGTGGACTACCGGAAAAAGTGTAACCAAAACTTTATCCCAACATACAGTATATTGCCAAAAGTTTTGGGACGCCTGCCTTTACGTGCACATGAACTTTAATGACATCACATTCTTGAAGTGCAGCAATATGGAGCAATATGGAGTTGGCCCAGCTATAACAGCCTCAACTCTTCTGGGAAGGCTTTCCACAAGGTTTAGGAGTGTGTTTATGGGAATTTTTGACCATTCTTCTAGAAGCGCATTTGTGAGGTCAGGCGGTGATGTTGGACGAGAAGGCCTGGCTCACAGTCTCCGCTCTAATTCATCCCAAAGGTGTTCTATCGGGTTGAGGTCAGGACTCTGTGCAGGCCAGTCAAGTTCCTCCACACCAAACTCACTCATCCATGTCTTTATGGACCTTGCTTTATGCACTGGTGCACAGTCATGTTGGAACAGGAAGAGGCCATCCCCAAACTGTTCCCACAAAGTTGGGAGCATGAAATTGTCCAAAATGTTTTGGTATGCTGAAGCATTAAGAGTTCCTTTCACTGGAATTAAGGGGCCAAGCCCAACCCCTGAAAAACAACCCCACACCATAATCCCCCCTTCACCAAACTTTACACTTGGCACAATGCAGTCAGGCAAGTATCGTTCTCCTGGCAACCACCAAACCCAGACTCGTTCATCGGATTGCCAGACAGAGAAGCGTGATTCGTCACTCCAGAGAACACGTCTCCACTGCTCTAGAGTCCAGTGGCGGCGTACTTAACACCACTGCATCCAACGCTTTGCATTGCACTTGGTGATGTAAGGCTTGGATGCAGCTGCTCGGCCATGGAAACCCATTTTATGAAGCTCTCTATGCACTGTTCTTGAGCTAATCTGAAGGCCACATGAAGTTTGGAGGTCTGTAGCTATCGACTTCTGTGCACTGTGTGCCTCAGCATGCGCTGACCCCGCTCTGAGATTTTACGTGCCCTACCACTTCGTGGCTGATTTGCTGTTGTTCCCAATTGCTTCCACTTTGTTATGACACCACTAACAGTTAAGCGTGGAATATTTAGTAGTGAGGAAATTTCATGAATGGACTTATTGCACAGGTGGCAACCTATCACGGTACCACGCTTGAATTCACTGAGCTCCTGAGAGTGACTCATTCTTTCACAAATGTTTGTAGAAGCAGTCTGCATGCCTATGTGCTTGATTTTATACACCTGTGACCATGGAAGTGATTGGAACACCTGAATTCAATGATTTGGAGGGGTGTCCCAATACTTTTGGCAATATAGTGTATATTATTGTTGTTGAGATGGCACAACATAATTTGTTATTATGCAGTTAAAGACATTAGCTGATAGAAGTTGAATGTCCAATTGGAAAAGCCACTGGTTTCATGAAATGGCATCACGATGGAAATCACCGGTTTCCTTCACTGACATAGAATGGCACAGAGCATTTTATTGACGTTGGATTGTAATGTCTGTTATAAGTTAGTTCTTTTATACCAACATATTTTATGACTCATTTGAAAGGAGTACATCTCTATTTATAATCATGTTCACCTACACCTACTCACCTGTTTGGTGAAGTATGTCCCTCATACATGTTTAAAGACTTCGATAGGGTACAGAATCTCAAAGCCCAGAGTTCCTAGTGGAGCCCTGAGAGCGGAGGGAAGGAAATCAGTGTGAAGAAACACTCATCTGGTGTTTGAGGCCCCTGGGAAATACCTTTGTTAAAAATGGACTTCATATTCAAACACAAACGGGGCAATTTGTGCAAATATCATGTGTAATAGTGGGCAGGATCGTATGGACCCCTGAGAGGGGGTCTCACCCTATCTCATCAGTTAAAGTTTCAGAAGTGGGTCAGCAGAATGAATTAGTTGTGTCATTGGATAAGGACATTGGTGGAGGAAGTGAAAGCAGGCATGGCAGTGGGTTCAGACAGACGGTTCAGTCTCTGGTTGATTGAACTCTATGGCAGTCATTTCTCAATCATTTTTCTTCTGCGTTGTGAACACGTTTGTATTCAGTATTGCTCAGGATCGTTCGCTCCCTCATCACTAGCTAAGAAACTATCACTGTAAAAAAGGTTTTTTGAAGTTGCAAATGCGACCTTGTGTTTATGGCCTTATCAAAGCTATAGAGCCATATTGCATGGCTACAAGTGTGATATTGCATTTATACAACAATTCAATGGCACATGTGTGTAAATAAATATGAAACAACAATGGAATGTCTTTAAAACCCTCTTTTGTGCAGAATTACTTCCTTCTGCCACAGATTCAAGTTGACAGTTTAACAGTTTAGCCCAAGCCTCCGTTACTAATTCTAAAAAAAAATCACTTAGTAACGAAGGAATGCTGAGAAGCTTCGTTGAAGCTTGTTGTATTATGTAGAGAAGAGTATTATGGTATTATGAGAGAGAGAACGATTAAGCGAGTGTATTACCTGCATCTAGCTGATATTCTTCAGGTCAATCTTAAATTCATAATCACAAAAACAGTTTGAACGTCTGTTGAGGAAAGCGATATCTTTGTCTTTGTCCTTTTAACATTTACAGGGATTTCCCATGACAGCACTAATCAATGCATTTGTCGGTTGTGTCTTATAAGGTGTTGTATAAAGTAAAAATAACATCCTTGTTTACAACCTTGTTTCAGTTCCTGTCTCACTCACAAAGACAGTCTTTGCCACCATCTAATGGCGTAATAATGTAACTTTCACTGTAGCTGAAATAACAATCACTCACAGACCCTTTCTCAAATACAACATTTATATAAAATAACATTTATTTATTGAACAATAATATTTAAATGAACAATAATAGCCATTATAAAAGTATAAGAAGTTTGTACATTAGTAAATAAACAAAAGGAAACAATTCAGTCAAAAGTACAAAAGCAGCGCTCTAGTTAGTACAGGGTTTAATTTAATACAAATATAAAGTTATGAAACTTAACTTTGCCCCTAGCCAAATCGATTTGCCCTTGAACAAGTAACAGATTAATAAGACCAAAGATTGCCTATTTGATATACCCAAAATTAATTATATCTTATAAGAGCCAGCAAAGTGCCACAAAAAGCTGTTCTCAGCGGGTACATGAGCGTTGAATGGCCACTGACGGTCTGGAGCTCACATTTCCAAAAACGTCTAAACTGATTTTCAAATAGGCGCTATGTTTATAAATCGCATATTTGAGGTCTAAACAACTACATTCTCGTCCTAAAAACTCTTAAAACTACATTCCGTGACACAATAACAGTAGTATTTGTACAATTTATAGTGGGTTTGCTCCTCCACCATTGACGCTCGCTGTGTTTTCCTAGCCACTCTTCTTTCCCAGCACCACCTGCCTAGATCTGTTTATATGCATGTTTCAGCAGTAACCTTCACTCATGCCAGCAGCAGCAGCGGCGGAGAAAAGCTAGTCTGCCAAGACAAAGCCTATCTACATTCAATTCATATCAAAATGCGGTTTCATTTTATTCCAAAAGTTGTCATGATTGAAATCTCCTCTGTCATGTTTGTTTTACTATATTAGTGATGACATTGTGTAGACTTCCACTTATTTTATATCAGGTTAATGATATTTTCTGTGGCCTAACCCAACCTCTACCCCTTAACCTACCATACACAGAAACGTGCAAAACACTAGATTTAAATACAAATGTGGCTAATTTATTTGCCTTTTTAACTAGTGAGGACCAGTAAAATGTCCTCACTAGTCAGTTGGCTTAATATTTCACTATATAAGTGAGGACATTTGGCCAAGTATAGTCAAACCAGTACACACACACACACTCACCATTTGGCTGTGTAACAATAATTTAGTGCAGAATCAAATATTAATGAGGTGTCTGTGAGTATTTTAATGGCAGAGTTAGCACGCTAGAGTTAGCACATTCGTCCTGTCTGTCTGCAGTGGAGAAGCAGGGTGAACACAATGCTGGATTTCCCTCTGCACGTTTGCTGTGTTTATACAGGCTTTAATTAATGCAAGAGCTTAACTGTATTTAAAATGTCCCTGTGGTGAACTTGATGAGTCTCGTTAGATGATGTGGGAGAACTGAAGTGCAGGGATGCAAACTTGTCACCTTTCTGCAAAAATCAACGTTTTGAATCCAAAATAGGTCATTTTTGTGAGTCAGTGAAGGAGACTGAATATTTACTAAATATTAATTAGAAAAGCTCTTCTGACACAAATGTCAGCTTTCTTTTTAGATACATGATCAAGACCAAACCAGCAATTATGCTCAAAGTAGCTCCGGTGACATAATCACAGTGGTGTTTCTCTGAACATGGAGACTGGGCACTGCACATGCGCTGAAGATTTGTTCGGTGTATGTAATTGAATATGTGAATCAGATTGCAAAGTTTAAGGTTCATATAAACAGAACTGTCAGATTCTCGAATCATATTAGATTAATTTAAAAGACTAACAGGCTTAATGATGGTTATGCGATATATATAGTGCAACTCCTGACAACTCCAACAAGGAAGACGAAGATAATAATCTAACAGGGGGACAAGAAACACAACAGCTTTACAAAGGCATATGTAAAGACAATGACCGACAACTAAAGACTCAAACACAGGGGTTTATGCACAGGCAAACACGAGGATAACAAGGCACAGGTGAAACTGATTAAACACTATGGAAATTAATGAGGGTAATGAATCAAACAAAGCCAAACATGAACTAAACACAGGAAGTGAAAACATGGAAACGATAGAAACAGTAAGGCAACAGAATACCAAAATAAGAGTCCTTGAACACAAAACACACAAGACGCAGGGGAAATCGTGACACCGCTATAATCAAATAGCTGTCTACGCTGCACAATGAGTCTCTTATTTACACCGTAAATATAATTTGTTGGTTATAATGAAAAGACCCGTGAGCGTACAGAATGCTAAGGCGAACGGTGGATGAAAACTCCTGTGTTTTGAGCGAATTCTGACTAACTTAAACACCTCTGATTGGTCATTGCGTTCACACGCTCAACAGATATGTCTGTGATTGGCTACAATGATCAACGCTTCAAAAACATGTTGTAAATAGAAAACTTTGATGAAAGAAATGATCCAATGAATGTTAATTTATATAACTGCCGAGTCTCACACATTTGTGAGACCTTCAAATACCATCCAGGTGAAGATATCTTATTAGAAGAACATTGCCGTTCTCAGATTTAGAGCACAGCCCAGCTTTTACATTCACACACTCACAAATTGTATTCTCGTAATGCATTATGTTAAGTTTATTATAGCTACTGTTATCAATGCAGTCAGTTTTCATTGTGTCCCATGCATTGATGCATGTAAGAACCAGTAGAAGTCACATGGCTCGTTCCTCTCACAGAGACGTCATCCTCTAACTAGCAGAACAAACTACCATATTGAGATTCATGCTGATGGATGACAGCGACGAGTGTCAAAATAAATCTCACGGACACATGGCTGTGCCGCTAGACGCGTCAGATGTCTTGATGTCTGAAGAGCTGCTCTCAGCACTCTTGCTTGAACAGAGTCGGCTCATCATGGGGGATTTATTCAGACGGGTCCCATTCCATTCATTACCAGAACCAATGTACGACGCTTAATTATGCTCATTTATAATTGATATCATATCTCAATATTATTTAGTCAGGGACAGAAATATATGGAGATTTTTTTGGGCAGGCTATTTCACATGATTCATTCATGTAATTTCTCATGGCAGTATAAATATTTTATATATTTTTCCCGTGGAGGGATTTAGCTGGATAATATGTTTTTTTTTTTCTTCTTCATATTTTCTCTTTACATCTGAAGTGGCGGAGTAAATGTTCATTTAGGTCATGTTTAATGCTATATCATTTTAATCAAGAGTGAAAAAGTCACATCAAGACAATCTTGAGTAACATCTTATTCACCTCTATCAAATGTCTCTGGGGACTTATTTTTGCAACTGGTGAGATTATCATCAGCAGTCTAGTTGTAAATAAAAATATAGACTGGTTGTGAGCTGTAGTATACTAATAAGCATTTTCTGTCCCACATTATATTAAATGCTTTAACTACTATGCACAAACATTTAAATAAATCATTTGATGAACGTATTTTAAAAAAAAAAATACCTGCAACAAACCCGTCCCTAAACTTTCCCATATCCACCTCATGAACACAATAAGTACACTGTACCTAACAATTATTATTTTTTTAAGTACATAGTAGTTAAAGACACCTTATATGACTGCACATATAAACATTACATTCAGAACTTACAGAACTTTTGTGAGGATCTCAATGCTATTGATGCATTTGTTTACTGATGTTGCCTATGGATGTTTTACTGGATAAAGTGCACATCTAAGGTGATCTGGAGAGCTTCACTTCTGTGATTTTGGAGTGTGAAATAAATGGACACGGTCTATTAGCTCAAGATATATTGCTCTCTGCAGTAGAGAGAACATCCTGAGGTGCAGACCAGCCATCTGAGACTTAATACTGCCTCAAAACTGTCTAGGGTCCTCCTTAGTTTCTTTCTTTTCAGGCACTGAATAATGAGAGCATTTTTGCTGTGGCTTGATTATGAGACTTGAAATGTAACAGATGAATGTAATTAGTCATTTTTTTTAACAGAAAATTATTGCTCACTAACTCACACTAACATTTGTTTAACAAAATAGACAAAATGTAAATTTTTTTAAGGATAGTAGACTTTTAATCTAACACAAGCAACTCAGGCTGATCGGAGAAACATGTCTGTGGTGACATTTCTGAAAAATGATATTACACTGCTTCTTGCACATTTTCCTGACACTTTCAAAGTGACATGTCCAGTGTATCTGTCCAGTGTATGGTGCTAAATGTGTGTTCAGTTTTATCAGAAACAGATGAACATGAATCTGAACAAAAGCAAAGAGATACAACACATCTGTTGAAACAACCATGCCATTTTAGCTGCTTCTACAAGTATTTGAGCTCTTTTATTGTGTTTTACACGACTTGTACCTGAGCGCTTCACATCACAAATGCAGCTCTGTATCAGGTGAGCTATTGAGCAAGTTTACTACATCAGAAAAAACAAACATACAAGGTCTTATTTTAACGATCTAAGCACAGTCTGAAGCTCATGGCGCAGGTGCACTTAGGGCGTGTCCGAATCTACTTTTACTTGTTTAACAACAGAAAAAAGTGGTCGGCACGCCAGGCGCATGGTCTAAAAGAGTTGTACCTAGTCTCTTAATGAGTCATGGGTGTGTTTTTTGTGTAATAAACCAATTACAGTCTCGTCTCCCATTCCCTTTAAAAGTCAGGTGCGCTCGTGCCATGGCGGATTCACTATTTACATGGTGGAATATAGACACCCTCAACCTGACGAGTCAGTTTAAATACGTGATTGGTAAAATAATTAGCCAATTTCATTCATCATTACTGCAAACAGGTAATTCTGATACATGCAGTGACTATCCATTATGACATGTAGGCATTTTTATCTTTATGTACACAATAATAATATTTTACATTGTGATCCTTTTATTTTTAATATTTGGCATGTTTGCGTGCTGCTATGCATCCCTGTGTTCTTCCACTATATTAGTACAAGCCTGTTGTACCGGACCCCGTCCGAATGATGGCCAAAACTTTACAGATGAGTTTTATGATGTTTATTGTACTTCACACAAAAGATGAAGCGTCTGTTTTCACTCTAGAAAATCACTGTAAGAGCTTAATAAAACACAATGCAAGTGTGCATTAAAATATTATCCATAAACTCTCTCTCTCCCTTGCATTATCATCAACATACACAGCGAATTACACAGAAACACTCGTTACAACTAACAGTAAACACATGTATAAAGACCTTATGCCTTTTCGGGTGGTGCTTAATAAACTGGTAAACTTTATATCTGTAAATCAACTCCAATGAACTGTAATAAAGTGCTCTCACCTTCATTACTGCCATATCCATTTATCACTCTGGAGACTGTAATCTGGATCACGAACAGTTTACTGATCTATCCTTGAGTAACAACTTTTTAGCACAACCTCTGTTTTGTATTGTCCCTTTGTATTGACATTCTTCACAAAGCAATCCAGTGTGAAATGATTCACGCAGATATAAACGAATTCCGGTAGAGTTGAGGGAGCATTTTCTTTGAAAACAAAATTAATCCACCTCGTCCTTCAGCGGCTCAGATTTCGGGAGTAAATGGAGAGAGCTATGTGGATTAATCCATCCAGCTACAGAACAAGGAAAACGCTTGGGAGACAACTCACTGTGAACTCGATCAGGGCGGTTCTCTGTTAAAAAGGCAAATGTCTGTCAACATTCATGGACGGGGCCATGGCTAATGTGATGTCACACTGCCAGGAACCTGCAAACGGCTTGTTCTGAGACACTGCTTATGATTTATGGGGATTAAAAAAAAAAGGAGTGGTTGGATTTTTAAATCATTATAGGGAGGTTGTGTGCACACACTGCCAACACACATTTATAGCCAAACACCATGCAAAAGTGAATTTTGCATAATAGGTCCCCTTTATGCCTCAAAATAGCAACACGCCAAACAATGCGCCTCAACACACCTCGTTTTCAGACCAGCACGGCCATGAGGCGAACAGATGGACGCGAGTGCATTTGCTATTTAAACAATGTGGCACTGGTTGTGAAAATGATAACTGCGTCGGGCTGAAACTAGATGTATGATAGGGCCCATACAGCTGCTTATGTGATGCAGACGTCAAAATGTATTCGTTTATAAATCATGTACTATGGTACAAGTGTTTTGAGCTCAACATAGTACTATGCAAGAAAACATGCAAGAATAAATCTTATTAATTGAAAATCTGTGCCTGTAATCATAATTTGAGTGACTAGTTTTACTACTAGTGTTTATTTCAGCTGGAAACTGCAGTGTTTTGTATGTACAGGTGTGTTTTTTTGGAGTTTTGCGTGATTTTACAATGAGCCTGTGTTAAACACAAGGGAGAACCATCACTTCTGCTAACTGGTGTAGTGACACAACATGTTGGTCTTCCTCAAGTCAAAATGCTTTTTCAAGAACCAAAGATACAAAACCTTAAATAAACAAGATACCTTTGTAGTATAAAAACTTTAAAAACTATTTTAGTTTTAAGGTGAAGTAGCAGCAATACTTTTTTGTAGTGTATGTATGTCCTGGGTTGTAGTTCAAAGAAGAATTCTGGGATACGCAGACGCCACCCACTAGCTGAGGGAGACGCTGCTGGATTTACGGGAGGGCTTACAGACCCTCATGCTGTGGAGCACGAATCCCCGCTGAGACACACTGACTTCCTCTATAATCCAGGGTTATTTTATTCTGAGGCATGTGAGCAAAGACTCTGCTAAGAACACCAGATCAGAGGAGAACTCGCAGACATTACAGTCATGTTCTTACGGCTGTAAAAGCTTTCCAGTGCACTTGATGCAATTGTGTGAATGCAAACACTTCTGGATACACAAGCTCAGCTTCATGTGGTGTTGCGTTTCATAAAGCAACATAAGTAGACGTTGGATTCTCAGTTTCAATTCAAGGGGCACCACAGCTCAGCGGGCATCACAGCTCACCTTCAGAAAAAGAAGAACACTTTAGCATACTTTCAAAAAGAGAAGTTACTTTAAAAGCATATACTTAACTGCATATCATTTACAATTAAATGAATATAGTTTAAATGCAATTAGTTGAACATAAAAGTGCATTTTTGAACCTCTCATGTGCATCTTTATATGTAATTTCTAGAGGTGTGACGGGATCTTGTGCCACGTGATCTCGCAAGATTAAAATGTGACGAGATTTCTCATCAAGGTGAAAAGTGCCATGACAAAGTGTGAGGGTGAAATTAGGATAGAATACACCACCACTACGTTTACATTACGCCTTCATTGTCGTTTTGCTTTTTATAGAATTAAAAAAAAACATTTAATACAGTTGGATAACTGTACGTAGTTCAGCAGGAATCAGAGTTCACTGATCACATGATGAGAGTAAGTGACGAGATGACTGACAAGACCATGGCGGAGGATTTGTTGTACAACAGAGCAATGAATTTGCAATGGTTTGATGTTGTGTGTGTTGATATGAGGTCATTTTCCTGCATCTCTAGAGTCATTAGTCACATGATATTTACAGCTCATGTGATTGGCCAAACAAATGCTCCTGAAGTCAAGTGACAGATAGTGAAACCCAGGTGTTTTAGAACTTGGTATTGTTCCAATAAAATCCCCATATGTGCTGCATTGGCCACTCTTGAGCTACTGTGCAGCAAGTTCTTGTCTTTTCTTTCCTGCCGACAGATGTGTGAGGAAAATAAAGAGCCGTTCGATTGATGGAAGCCATTTGTCTGGGATGATACCCGTGCAGCCGTGTGTGTCACGTCTCTCTTTGTGTGATAACTGATATTTATAGCTGTTCCAGTGCTTGTTTTTGGCACGTGCATCATGAGCTTCTGTGCATTTCACTCCACGCTGTTTGCTTTAATGATGCCTCTCTGGAAAGGTGCAAACTTTATGTGTCATTGGCAGCATTTGTTGTGCCGATCTCAGTGACAGACCACAACAATGGAAGAATAGCAGAGAAAAGATACAGTCAGAGAGATCCGGTCTGTCCGTCTAATTTCTAAAAGTCCTCGATAGTCACATCACACTATGTGAGGATGGAAAGGACGCTCTTATCAGCTGGAGATCTTTAGAAAATAGATTTGGACATTGTCCTTTAGAAATCTTCATCCGCTCTAGAAGCCTAGCTGCAGTCACAGAAATACAAAATCAGCTTGTAAACATACTTTATTGCTAGAAAATTTAAACTGACCTGTTAATCATGAAAGTTGTGCTATAATTTAAGATATTTCTTCATAGTCAAGACCCTTTGAGTTCTATATAGAACCCCATTGAACGTTATTTACACTATTTTGAAATAAACCCCGCCCCCGAGAACACACAACAAAGGGGGTGAGGCCATGTTGGGCTGCTTTAGAGAAGACGAAGAGTTGTTGTAGTAGAGTGTTGTTAACATGCCGTCATTTTAAGGCACATGCTAGTCGAGTTGAATCAACTCCACAGCAACTACATAAATGTATCCACTAAACTTCTTCCTGAGTCTCTCCATCAGTGTCGACTCCGGTTTGAACAATGTAAGACTGAACACCGTTACTGACAATCCTCATTTTGGCTGCGTGAGATTCTCCGGCTTTGTTGTTGTTGAGCAACCGAAGCGCGAGCTGTTAAAGCTCCGCCCTCTTCTGGAAAGGGGGCCGGGAGCAGCAGCTCATTTGCATTTAAAGGGACATGCACAAAAATGGCGTGTTTTTTCTCACACCCAAATAGGGGCAAATTTGACAAGCTATAATAAATGATCTGTGGGGTATTTTGAGCTGAAACTTCACAGACACACTCTGGAGACACCAGAGACTTATATTACATCTTGTGAAAGGGGCATTATAGGTCCCCTTTAAAATCACAGGACCTAAAACATGTTCAAATAATAAAGTTTCATTGTATGATGGTCAAACTTTGGTATTAATCCGAGAATCACGTGCATTTTGAACCATGGTGTTTGGTCCATACGGATTAACGATCCCTGTACTTGACATCACACATCCTGCGATGTGACTATCGAGGATGCGCATATCGCAATATCAATGCTAAAACAATATATCGTGTAGCCCTACACTTACCTATTTTTTATTTTTTTCTAAGACTGTAGTGTTAGTTTATAGCATTATGAAGGGCATCTGGAAATTGTTTCTCCATTTCCAAAAGGACACAAGAATACAGATTGTGTGGGATGTCAGAACATTTCATAGTGGATCTAGCAATATTAAGGTGAAAGGTCTTGAAAATGACTGATAGCGATACATTATAAATTCAGCGGAAGATGGGCTTGTAGTGAATTATTATTCTTATCCCATTAGTAAATAAGTGTAGTCATGTTTACAAGATCAATTCTCGGCAACCACTTACTGTAACTAATCCACTGCTCATTTACTTAAAACAAAAAGAATCTTTCTCTTCTTTTCTACATTTCACTCTGCTCTACTCATCTGTCTTATACTCTTGGCATCTTTATACCTTGGCATTGTGTGCTGTGAATATTGTTGAGTCTAATGGCAAATTGCTTGAGATGTTCCTCATTTGTTTATCCAAGTTTCTTTGGGTAAAAGCGTCTGCTAAATGAGGAAATGTAAAAGTAATTGATTACAGAAGCAAAAGATAATGAGGCGTGTTTTCGAATAGTTTTTTTTTTCTCCTTCTTTAGCATTAATCTTCCAAAGATGGTGGTTTATGCTTAAAAAAAAAAGTTGTATTCTCTTATTATCTTTCACAGTTTTGCTTTTCAAGTATATTTATTTTGTTTTAAGCATAGCTATTTTAGATATCTAGTTAAATAGTTTTAGTGTAAAACGAGATTTAAACTTCACTTGTATTGACATAAAGCAGAACGCCTCACTTTCATGCGTACAGTACTTGCTGACGGACACACAGCAGCAGAGAGCCCACAGTGAGATGTGCTGAGAGTAACAGAGATGTTTTATCTCCGTCTGTGTGACCCTCGCCGCCACATGAAGTACGGTACGAGTGAGCAGAGCAGCTGTTTGCCGTCTGATGGCCAGATGTTGACTGAGGTGACCACAGCTCTGGGTCAGAAACTCAGACTGATGCCAGAGACACTGGTGTTCAAAGTGTTTCTAAGGATGCTGATTTTCAGAAGGCAGCTGTCTGACTCTGAGATGAAGAACGGGAACATGGTTTGTGTAACATTAGCCACACATTATTAGCTGTTTGATAACTTAGTCAAGCCAAAGGCTAATCATATTAATTACAATCTTGTGACCCACTTTGTAGAGAGAGATACATAAAATGCATCACCATTCTAATACATTGACTTGTAAACAAGCCTGTATAATTCACTCTTCCACTTCTTCTTCTGAATCAGTTTCTGTTTCAAACATATACGGCTGAATTAAACCAGTATTTCCACTTGCCTTTGTGAGCATTCATGTCATATGAAATATCTATATATATATGCTTATATTGTATGTGTAATACATATTTTGACATATATCAAATATATGCTCATATAGAGTGAAAACATATATGTATATAGGCTATTACATTTGTGTATGGATGGCGCTGTTGAATCTGGGGTTTGCGTCAGGATGCTGCCTCTGCAGACAGCGACACAGCTCACTGGGTTTTGGAACAGACTCATTGTCTTTTCCTTAATGGTCTTCATTATATGAGCATCGTGAAGACTGGCACACAGATCAAGAAATGCAAAGCAGTCCAGGCTCTGAGCCTGAGCGCGAATGACAGCACCTCCAGGAGCTCAGGAGCTGCGCTCGGCCCACGTGAATGTCGAATCACTGCGGCTCTGTGCTCTTTTGGGGAAACAGGGCGTCTGCTGATAATATCTGCTCTTATCGCATGTCACACGCTCCACTGGAGCCCTATTGTTTAGAGTCATGAGGCCCATCCGTCTCTGCTGCTGCCCTATAGGAAGATACGGATCAGCCGCACGCCGTCAGGCCAACTGTCTCTGTGATAAGCCATTCTAAAGGGGCCGATTAGTTGAGGCCGTCATGTAGTTCATATGACTGAGCATTTAATCCTGATATGAGCATGTAGATTTTACTGGTAGCTTTCTTAAAGGTGAAGTATGTGTTTTCTGTGACACTAGTGACAAAATAAAGCATATTTTGCAAATGCCCCTATCGCATGTCACACCTCCCCAACTCAAACATCACAAACACAGCTCTTACAAGTGCCTGTGAAGGCATGTCTCAACAGGCAAAAGTAGCTACTTTCAATAAAAGGTCCAACATATTAGGAATCCTTTTAGCTGTGTTGCTATGTGTCACGAGTAAGCGATCGAGTAGGCAAACACTCTGTCTAGAGCGAACATGAGTGTCTCGCTGATTAACCTATCCAGTGCATCTGCACCGGGCGCATGTTTTTTGACATAACGCGCCACAACTATTTGAGGCTGTGTACACTGAACACATCAAAGTAAACATTATAATCTGGTACATTAGTGTTTCTGAACAGGTGCATGATGATGCTGTATGATATTGAAGCATCCATGTTGCATCACTATTTAATCTTAGAAGGTCTAAATGCAGTAAATTTTGGCTTGCACTTTTGTAACCGAAACTGAATGTCTTTCCCCATGTAATGCGTCAGGCAGCAGCTAAACACATCTGGCTCTACCTGCTACAGTAGCCACACCCCAAACTCTCCACCTGCTACAGTAGTCACACCCCCAACTCTCCTTCTGCTACAGTAGCCACGCCCCCAACTCTCAGCCTGCTACAGTAGCCACACCCCCAAATCTCAGACTGCTACAGTAGCCACGCCCCCAACTATCAGCCTGCTACAGTAGCCACACCCCAAACTCTCCACCTGCTACAGTAGTCACGCCCCCAATTCTCCACCTGCTACAGTATCCACGCCTCAAACTCTGTCTGTTACAGTAGCCACACCCCAAACTCCCAGCCTGCTACAGTAGCCACGCCCCCAACTATCAGCCTGCTACAGTAGCCACGCCCCAACTCTCAGCCTGCTACAGTAGCCACACCCCAAACTCGCAGCCTGCTACAGTAGCCACGCCCCAATCTCTCAGCTCGCTACAGTAGCCACGCCCCAACTCTCAGCCCGCTACAGTAGCCACGCCCCAACTCTCAGCCTGCTACAGTAGCCACGCCCCCACCTCTCAGCCTGCTACAGTAGCCACACCCCAAACTCTCAGCCCACTACAGTAGCCACGCCCCAACTCTCAGCCCACTACAGTAGCCACGCCCCAACTCTCAGCCTGCTGTAATTTTTTGAAAGGCTTGTTCAGATGAATGTTTGGTGCAATAAACATTTTAATTTGAATGAACGGCTGTTAATGTGTCTGTTCGTGCCGACACAAACATTCATATGCCGTTAATGTAACAAATTGTTTTTTGTATAAAGGGGTATTCTAATCTCTTTTCCATCGCACTGCCAATAAAGCTGGCCAACCAAATTGATTGTAACAGGTTGCCTTATTTTTTTAAGTTACTCAACTTTTTAGACGCTGTTGTTTGGTGTTTTTCCTGCATGTCTCTTGGTGAGATGGAAGGTGCTGATGAAGGCTAACTGCTTCAGCAGAGCAATTTCATCTGCCGGTGAGATCTCTCAGACACAGACAGCACACACGTCTATTAACGCTGCTCTGACATGTGCTCACGGCTACCTGTGCATTAATCACACGCCACGGTAAAACAGGAAACAAAGCAACATAATGAGAAACACAAGTCAAGCGTTCACTGTTACTAACGATGTCTGAATGAGATGTTCTGAGGCCACCAGTCACTTCATTATATTTCCACTGTGACACATAAAAGCAGAAGAAGAAAACGTGTGTATACAGTATTGGTCCTCTGTGTGTATTTACAGTTGTATATTTGTGGACTTCATCTGATGTTGCAGCAGTCTCATTCCCAGTGAGAACTCACTGTATTCTCAACATTACATCCAAGCTTATTCAAACATTCAAGCATTTTTGAGCTGGGAAGGAAATTATGAATACTGATGGCCTTGATCCTTTGACTGTCATTGTGTATGCCAATATATATATATATATATATATATATAATTATGTATGCCATTGGTCACCCCCTCAATGTATTTCGGCATGTTGAAATGACGTGACCCACTGTGTTTCACAAATTTTTGGAGAGAATCCTCTCGATTATTGGCTGCCGCCTCTGTAGATACGCTAGTAGCGTAGTGTTGTTTGCTGATGCAAAGAGTGAAAATTAGACAATGGAACACACTTATTATCGTGCTTTATCAGCGGAGACAACGGGGGAATCAGTGCCTGTGCGGCCAAAGTAGCAGAAAAGGTCTGAAGCCAGAGGACACAATGACTGATAAAGACAAAACAAGAGCGTTAAACATTGGCACGGCAAACACAAGGCAGAAAGATCTGATGATGGACAAAATCCTGTGTAGTGATGCCAAATTGCATCTTTTTTGTAAGTAATAAATCATTGTGTGTAGAGCACTATCTAAAATAATAGTATCATTGTAATTTACATAAAACTCAGAGAGGATCATGTTGATCCACAACAATAGATGGCGCACCATCGTACATAAAGTACATGAACAACAGCAAGGCTAATGCTGGATAGAGAACTACTGAATGCACCTTTAAAGTTGGTGTGAAACGGAAGTTGTGCTTGTCTTTTCTTCCCTATTGTATATCCGAGAGAAATGGCTTCTGGAACAAGAACAAATGTAGGGCGGGGCTTGATTTTGTCCATGTGGATTGCTATTGGTGGATCTCATGTGAGTGACAGGTTGCCCCGCCCTCATCATCAGAGAAGTGATGACGCTGTTATTTTGATTAAAGATTGAGGCACATGAATTTAAAACACTAATGATGTGCATGGATTAATAGACATTAAATAAAAAAAAATAAGAATGGTAAGTTTTGATTTCATGATGACTTTAAAGTAGAAATTAAGCAGTCAGTCATGTAAAACTATATACTAAACTATAAACTAAATATACAGTATGTCACAATGTAGACCAATAAAGGGCTTTAGTGCTGTTTGCAAGGCAATTCCGGGCTGATAAGAAATAGGTGAACAAAAATAACTCAGGACTTTGGCAGTGAAGGAAAAGTTGGTTCCAAAAAAAAAAAAAAAAATGATGGCAAATAAAATGACGGGATTAGGGATAACGTTTGGGGATTATCCAGCATATGGAGTCCTGATTGGTAAACGTTGAGTCACGGTAAGAAATATTTAGTTTTCGGTTTGCATCAGCATTGATCTCTGTATGTTGTGGAATGACAGATGGGTGTTTATAATGACTGTGGCTCAATCATTTTGGAAACATATTGTATATCAGGATATAACTATGGAAATCTTGAGGCAGCGGGTCTTGGGTCTGAATGTGTATCGGGAGGCGAAGCAGTACTGTTCTCCATTTCAGCACAGTTTATGAAAATGGATTCTTTAACACTGTAAAACTAATTTTTACATCCAAGAGCAATGCAATAGTGGTCTCCCTTTTGTCCTCTGATGCCCTGTGGCTTTCCAGTTTCCATCTTTCTCTGTCTCTGCCTTTATCCTTCACTCTCTGTCCTCCAATGTCTGTCTTTAAAGGGGTCCTTAATTATGATTTGACTTTTTTGACTTTAGTTAGTGTGTATTGTTGCTGTTTGAGCATAAACATCATCTGCAAAGTTACGACACTCAAAGTTCAATGCAAAGGAGATATTTTCTTTTACTCTGTTTAAGGACTACAACAAACAGCTGGTAGGGACTACAACAAGCTTCTTCCCGGGTTGGTGACATCACTAACCCTAACATTTACATAAACTCCGCCCCCAAGAACACACAACAAAGGGGGTGAGGCCATGTTGTGCTGCTTTAGAGAAGAGGAAGAGTTGTTGTAGTAGAGTGTTGGTTGTCATGCCGTCATTTTACGCCAGACTGCTTCACAAACGAGGGTCAATTCAACGCTGGATTTGCACAAAAGATTAACATGATGGCACATGCTAGTCGATGAGTTGAATCAACTCCACAGCAACTACATAAATTTATCCACTAACCATTCAGAAACGTCCAGTTTCATTCTAAAAGTCTCTCCATCAGTGTCGACTCCGGTTTGAACAATGTAAGGCTGAACACCGTTACTGACAATCCTCATTTTGGCTGCGTGAGATTCTCCAGCTTTGTTGTTGTTGAGCGACCGAAGCGAATGTTAAAGCTCCGCCCTCTTCTGTTATAATAGTCAATAGAATGTCCGTCAAAATAAAGTGTAACCTAATATTTGATTAGAGTGGAAATCCATTTTCTAAAAAACTTGACTGCTTCATTTCCACTTTAAGGATATCTCAAGACAATGTGCAGCATGTCTATAGTCTAAAAACGAGAGATTCAAATATCTCAGCAAACAAACAGTTGTGTCTCCACCTTTCAACCTCTTCTCTTGATATTTATCTTTCTGACTTTGTATCTGCCGTCTGTGTTTTCCTGAAATCCTACATGCACTATACAGACAGCAGGATGTGTAACCGGCAGCTGAACGGCCGTTGGATCGAGTGAGATGGAATCGTTCTCCGCTCACGGCCACGCTGGGAAATGTGTAACATGCGCTCTCAGCTCAGCTCCACAATGTTTACCGCTAAGCTCATTGTGCTTGTTTTGCTGGAAAAACGCTTGGTTTTGCTTTGATAAACAAGTTTGTCGTCCCTCAGCTGTGTTTCAAAGGCCCTATTGATTTATTTGCGTCTGCATTAAGCATTATGAAACCCCCTCCCCGCGCTGCGCTCTGTCACGTACACCGTGTCATCGATCGTTTCGTGCACCGCAGGGGGTCTTAAAACATATTAAGCGGCCCTTAGCTCAGATACAAGACACTTGAAATCTGACAGCTCTGAATAAATGCAAATGCAGCACGCCCGAAGAAATGAAACGCTCTCTTCCATAGGATGTACAGGGGCTTTCTTCTTCAATGTGAGATACTTGCAAAGTCTTAGTACATACTCAAGGCTGTGTTAACATCTGCAGTCAGGTAATGAATATTAATGCGGACAGTTCATTAACAAACTGTCAGAATTTGAGATTTTCCCTCAAGGGTAGACACACATTTGTGCCATGTGAGAAGAGACACACTGCTGTAGGTGTAAAGCTGCAGTGAGTGTCATTGTGTTCAGGCCTTTTCTTATGTCTACAATACTTCAAAACATTGTTACATGGATGTTAATGGTCAGTTTGCACTTGACTTCACCTTTCATTTCCCGTGTGATGAATGAATCAAGCCAGGGGTCTTGAACTCTTTTTCAGGATTAGGACCGCATGACTTACAGGAGACATTTTCTACATTTTCTCAGCTTTTTTGTTTAAAATGTTGTTGTTTTTTTTGTTTTTTTTATGAAGCTTGTCCACATTCAAGTGTTAATAAAAAAGAATGAATGCAGCTAGAATAATTTTTCTGTTGTGACGTAAACATATGACTTTTTGAAAAATAATGATAAAATGTCATATGTTTATGTTACATTTCTGAGCATTTCTATTAATTCTCCTCGAAATTATGCGATGATTGCAATCCGAGGACGTTTGAGCGATCTCTTCGTCTCACTATACTGTTATCCTTTCAGCCAGAGCAACAGAGGGAGCTCATGAGAGGAAAATTATGAGTGAATTATGAGTTATATGAGTAAACCAGAGTGTGTGAGTGTGACAGATACAGTCAAACCAAAAATTATTCAGACATTTTTTATATTTTTGATATATTTTTACTAGTGGGTTCAGGACACTATAGTTCATTTATGTAAGTGAGGATAGCAAAATAAAGTAAACTGTGACATATTACACCCAAAAATTCTTCATACAGTGGACTACCAGTAAAACTGATAAAAATATGGAACCAAAAATTATTCAGACACTTTGACCCTGACCATGTTTTGCTTAAGATTATTTTTTTCTGACACAGTTTAACTCTGAGATCTTGTCATATTTTATTACCATTTTTTTAAAACTATAGTGAATAAACTGTATTAATGAATGAAATGTTCAAGGTGTCTGAATACATTTTGGTTTGACTGTATACGGATGCATTTGACCGGTATCAACAAAGACACAGGGAAGAGACTGATAAGACATTAAACCAAATAAATACACGATTATAATCATATATGAAGTGTCTACGTTCCTCAAGCAGCCTCTGGTATTTTCCATAAACGTGTGTATTTATTATCGCAGTGATTAGCATAAGTAGCCTTTAGCATCATATATAAGTATATTTCTGCCTCATACGTTGATCAAAATTCCCATCGGATCGCAAGGAAGTTATTGCAAACACTCGCTGGTGTCTGAAAGTGAGTTTTGAGCTGAAAATTGTTTAAAATGTCTTAAATGTTGAAGTTAATTGGTAGCCTGATGATAACATGGGAACTGAGCAGTGGTTTTGACCATCTCCTGACTCAGGTAAACTCCGCCTCTGTACATGACCACTCCTCGGGGGAGCTGGCCCGCTTTGGACCAAGGTATTCGGCGGGCCAAAAAACCCTGGCCACTGGCCCCGAGGAAACCCTGATGAAGCCCGATCAAGCCCCGGAAGTGACAGTGGAAACGTGACTGGCCCTGACACACACTACAACAGGCACTAGCACAGAGGAAACACGGCTAATGAAACGTTAATCTATCCATCATAAAAGTAAAAGTAACTGATATCTTTGCATTGGCTCCCAATTCATTACAGAATTGATTTTAAAGTTTTGCTGCTGGTTTTTAAAGCTCTGAATGGTCTAGCTCCGGTATATATTACTGACTTACTATCTGATCATAATCCTGGAAGGTCTCTTAGGTCTTCCAACCAGAGACAGTTAAACGTTCCTCGGGCTAGACTGAAATCAAGAGGAGACACAGCTTTTGCTGTTGCTGCACCAAAACTCTGGAATAGTCTACCTGTTTTTATTAGAACTGCCTCTACGCTACATGAGTTTAAAACAAAACTCAAAACCCATCTTTTTTCTTTGGCTTTTAATTGTCGTTGATGTGTGCTGTGTCTGGTTTGTTTTGTGCTGTAATTTATGGTGTACATGGTGTTAGTTTGTTATACTGTACAGCTCCCTGGTCAACAATTGTTGTTTTAATTGGTGCTATATAAATAAAGCTGAGTTGAGAATCCATACGACTCCAGGGAGTTAATAAAGGTCTCCTGAAGCGAAGCAATGGGTTTTTGTAAAAAAAAAAAAAATCTATATTTAAAACTTTATAAACTATCATAACTAGATTCTGCAAGTTGCGTTCTGGTGGAAGAGTGACGCATGGTGTATTAACGAACGCGCAAGCGCAGAGGATAGAGCAAAACAAAACACCGGTCACAAATTAGAAGTCTAAAATGATCATTTTTAAAGAGAAATGTCGGAGGATTTCGATATATAAGAGCAGAGGAGCTTGAGTTTGTTGCTATTTGAGCCCTATTTGTTTGAACCGCGAGAGGCGTCTAAGCTTGCACTACTCCTATATCCTGCATCATGCGTCAGGACAGAGGTTACTTTTTTGGCATAAATCGATGCGTATGGCTGTCTGCCGGATTTTATAGTTTATAAAATGTTAAATATGGATATTTTTCTTACACAAATACATCACTTCACTTCAGAAGGCCTTTATTAACCCCCTGGAGTCGTATAGATTACTTTTATGATGGATGGATGCGCTTTTTTGGACTTCAAAATCTTGCCCCCCATTCACTATAATTATAAAGCTTAGAAGAGCCAGGATATTTTTAAATATATCTCTGATTGTGTTCATCTGAAAGAAGATCATATAGGGTGAATTCAGGGTGATTGGGAAACTTTTTGCCATTGAGATAACTTGGAAAAGTGTCCCAATCAACCTGAATTCACCCTACACCTAGTAAATCATGGGATAATTTTCATTTTTGGGTGAACTATCCCTTTAAGACAGATTTGTTCCTGAAAATAACAGGACACCTCTCGCTGAATTACAGCACCTAGTGACAGGGGCGGATGTACTGCGGTGGCAACTGCCACCCTGAGAAAAAGCATTGCCACCCCATCTGCCACCCAGATTTATCCCGGTATAAAATATAAATGTAAGCAGTGTTTTCTGTATCGCATTTTAGCAGCTGCACTTTAATGTGAAAAAATGGCAAGAAAACACGTCTGCTCACGCTGTGGAGTCAACTTCATTAAAAGATATGACTCTCACGAACCGGTTCATAAACACACAGCACAACCAGTGTAGCCCAATTCACTATCAAATGCACTGTTTTTCCATTATATATTTATAGTATTATTTTCCAAAATGTTTCTCATCATTTATTTTGAACTGTGTCGTGTACCATCAAAAGCGCAGCTAATATTTCTTGCAGTTCATTCGACGCACTGAAAATTAAAGGTTGAGCATGTTGTGTTGTGGGATGCAGTTTCTCATGCAGTGCGCTGCACTTTCTGACAAATACAGCAGGTCATCCAGGTATGCCATGCGTACAGGAAATGCACACGGCGTTTACTGCAGGAGTAGAGAGATAGGGTGCTGTTCTGTCTGGAGGGCCAAACATGCTCCTCTCTTCCCCCATCTCCGTCAGACGGGCCGATCTAAATGCAGTCAGGCGTCCCAGGCATCGGCAGTAATTGAGCTAATGCCGTAACGCATGTGGACAGCTACACGGACGAGCCTCCAGGCTTATTTAAACTTTATAAGACAAGAGCGTGCCGCCCCCCAAGCCTTCTGGATGAATCATGTGTTTGCTCGCCGGTGCACTTCTTTTAACCCTGGTTTCTTCTGCATTATTGATGATCAACAGGGTCAGAATTTGCTTTTAGTGCTCCCTGATGACGGCTCCATCCGGGAAGCCGCGGCGAGTGCACTCATAATATCATGGCTGCCGGAGAATAGACTGGAGGTTTCTTGACGACTTTCACCAAAGTAATGCATTTGTGAGTGTGTGTTTGTGTGTGTGTGTGTGTGTGTGTGTGTGTGTGTGTGTGTGTGTGAGAGAGAGAGAGAGACATTCAGAACAGGAAGACTGTTGTTTGTGTTTTGTCCATTAGAGATTCCCCGGTCACTCTTTCAGCAGGGTTTGTGATAAGGACACTTCAGTCTCATGCCACCTTTATGTCATGTTAGAATGATCGTATTAATGTGACGAACGCACATGAATGATGCTATTATTTACCATGGGAAAGATGAATCATGCTGAAAGCAAAGTTTAGTTTAGATTGTAAATGGTTAGTTATAAAGCTTGTCAGAAAATGCAATTCAATAGGTCATATTCAAGTCATATTTATAAATATTGCGCTTACAAGATAGTTTCAAAACAGCTTTACAGTGATAAAATGTTGTAAAATTCATCAATTATGAAACAAATTTAATTTCAACTGTAAAGCAGCTCTACAGAAGACAATAGAGTCATTATTCAGATCAGTGTTGATTTAGTTCAGTTCAATTGTGTAAAATTCATCAAATATAGGGGCTTTCGCACCGAATAGTTCTAGGAACTCAGTTATAGGAACAAATTTTCCCGGTTGCATTTGCACCAGGAATAGGAACTCTGAATCGGCCGACAGCAGCGTCTTTAAGTGCGGCATTTACAAATGCTAAAAACCGATTGGAGCTGTGTTTGTTGTGTGTCGTGGGTTTCATGATAATGGAGATGGAATGTAAACTCATAATTTATGCGACTGAAAGAGCAAAAAGTGGAGCTAAGAGACGAAGTCTCCTATAACAACTTTCAGTATTATATATCATCGAGGCGGAGAAAGAACACAACCCTGCAGACAACAGGTAAATGCCGTTATCGCTGTTTTCCATGTTCGTGAAGTTTACACGGCTTGTTAAAAATACCGGGTGCCGGTGTTTGACATGTGTTTGACCAGTCTTACTTGTATTTTAAACCCCAAATGATCAAGCCACTTCACGACCACTAAAAAAGTATGTTGTATATAGTATGAATGTGTGTAGTATGAATGTAATCCGGACGTACTATGTTGTCATTATCATGTGACCTTCCAGCATCAGTTGCGTCGCTTCACTGCCATTCACAGTCCTCTCCCGTGGCCTCATGGGATAGTAAAGTGTCCATCATATGCACACTTCAGAATCTCACCAGTAGTAGTAGATCATTTGGGTACTTTTTACCCATTCTTTTATGAGTACTGTGAATTCGGACATACTTCCTTTGTCACATACTGTTTTTCGTCTACTATATAGTAGGGAAGCATGCAATTTCGGATGCAGCTACAGACTTGAGTGACTGATAGTTTCCCATCATTCTCTTTGGCAGTACAAGAATACTGACAAATACACTTATGAACATGAATCATGCACCTAGGGCCCTATCATACACCCAGCGCAATGCGACGCCAGGCGCTACAAGTGTTTTTTGGTAGTTTCAGCCTGACACAGTTATCACTTTCACATTGTTTAAATAGCAAACGCACTCGCGTCCATCTGTTTGTTCAAGGGTGTGCTGGTCTGAAAACGAGGTGTGTTCAGGCGCATTGTTGGCGTGTTGCTATTTTGAGGAACTGAAAATGATTGAAAACTGAAACCTGGTGTAAAGTCAATGGCACAGTATTTTTTTGTTATTAATGGGAGTGTTAGTAATACGTGCCTATAGTCGGGTGCACAACGTGTGTACACTCACGCAGCAGCACACAAACATGCCAAATATTAAAAATGTATTTAAACCGACTCATCTGGTTGAGGGTGTCTACAGGTGTCTGTATTCCACCATGTTAATAGCGAATCCGCCATGGTGCAAGCGCAACTGGCTTTTAATGGGAATGGGAGATGAGACTCTAATTGGTCTATTGCATGTTACGCCCAAAACACACCCATGACTCATTAAGAGACTAGGGACAACACTTTTGGACCATACGCCTGTCTGCCGACCATTTTTTCCATCGTTAAACTAGCAAAAGTGGATTCGGACACGCCCTAAGGGCACCTGCAACATGTGCTTCAGAACATGCGTAAGATCTTTAAAATAGGGCTTAAGTCATTTTGCTTCTCCAGTAAATGTATTTTGATGTAAGAATGTTTAGATGTTTGTTCTGGAAAATAAGACAGAAGCACTGAAGAAGAACATTGTTTACTGCAGTGTAACTAACCAAAACTTGAGCCTTGGCAGGAACTGGAAGACAGCAATCGTTCTGTTGTTAGCAACTTTCCGTCTGTCGCACACATTCACGTCTGATTGGTCAAAAGCAGGTGGCGTTAAAATGGAGTCCAGCCAATCAACTCATATGTAATTAAATTAGCTCGCTCTTTGCAGTGGCTCTTAGCGGACTAAGACTGCCAGCCGTTTTGACTAAACACACACACACATAAACACTGCAACAATTAATGAGAGCTCTTCAGCGTTTGGCCGTTTGATTAAGACAGCTGTAGCTAATTTGCAGCAGGGGCATTTTTGAGTAACAGCCAAAATTAGGATGGTTTTTTATGAGGTTTTTTGTGCTCTACAAAATAATTATGTGGGCCAAAGAGAAGTAAATCATCTGTGACTGATGACAAATGCCTTGCATTTGCTGAAAGCATTAATTTCAATAGCGTCCATTAGCAGCACATGAGCTGCCGTCCCGCTTTGAAAGCGTGTGTGGTCATTCATTCATTTTGTGAGATTTGTTGTGTTGGACGTTTCTTTTATAGCCGCTCCATGTTCCTCTGGCCGGAGGTCTTTTTGCAGTGTGGTGTTGCTCCGGGGATTCAGAGACTCTTTTAGATTTCCGTAGCAGGTGTAATGCTCTCATGCTGATCTCTCATCACTTATTTACCTCCACATCTATTATGGATCGTGATTCGATTGAGAGAGAGGGATTTCACATGCTGTTGGCCTTCCATCAACCCGTAAGTAAGTGAACAATGTTATTCGTCAAAGAGCCAAACATGAACTATTACAAAAGTAACTTTTATAGAAACTTTTGTTAATTTTTAACTAGTTGCACAGCCGTATCAACATGTAACATCGAATATCAGGACAGACATCCGGCAAAACAACGGAAAGAGAAGACGAACAGAAGACCACCGGTCAGACAAACTGATGCTGCTCGAGTCAGAAGTTGACATTTTGAGCCTCTCGAACAGACAGATCAATGTTCTGAGTCACAGTGCTTCACTCTTCAGATCTTGAAGGATGTTGAACTGCTAGTATTTTATGCAACAGGTAAAAAAAAAAAAAAAAGTACATTGTCAATACACTGAAAAACAATCAGAAATTGTGACAATTACAAAGAAATGGCATGTAACATGAAATTTTGAAGTACATGAAATAGTATAAGTTGTTGACAAGATCATGCTTCGATTGAGAGAATAGTTGGATGTCCACCTTAGAGATAATCACCATATTTATAGTGAAACCATCATATTAAAAATATAGGTAACACTTTAGTTTAGAGTCCAATTCTCAATATTAACTAGTTGCTTGTTAGCATGCATATTACTAGGTTTGAATCTGGCTCTCAAAACTTCTCATTTTCTGTCCTTTGCATAAGTGTTTGTTTTTAAGAAGAGAAGTATTGTGTGTCATGCTGTAGGTGACTCGCCGGTGTGTGAGAGAGCGCAGTGTCGTCCCCCGATGGCCCCGCTGCTTCTCAGACAGACGTGAACTCTGGGTGATTGTCCCTGTGATGCAGCGCTTCAGCCGGCGGTGCACTGGACCGCAGGAGTGTCTGAATGCGCATCAAGCTCCTGTCTTAAGGGCCGGACTGAAATATTCATCAGGAATACTACATGGACTTAAACGAAAGCCTCTTTGCTGCATTTGAGAACAAATGTCATTTCCACCACATCTACAGTTGTACATTCAGTGGTGGAAATGCCATTTTAATTAGTTTCTGTATATTATTATACACTGAAAAAATTATACTTTGTACAAACTTAAAAAAAAAAACCTTTTAATCAACTATTAATCTCTTTTTTTTCCCTCAAAGACAAAAAACATTCAAAGTAAAATATTTTTACATATTTTCTTTTTAGTCATAAGCCATTACTTTACTCTTTCCCTGCCAGCGTTTTCTAAAAAAGTTGCCAGCCACCGCCAGCACTTTCGTGGCCCCCTGAATATTTTGTCGTATGAATATCTGAACATGCAATATATCAAAAGAAAAAAATATATTCTAGCTTCACACATTCGTTTTTTATTCAACATTTAATGTGGGTAAGTTTGATAAAAAAGCAACATTTTGAACAAAATAAAAATCACATTTTTGTCAAAGACTACAACATGAGCGTTAGCAATGCTTCTATCGCTTGTTTCTGCTTCTTCTTCTCCTGTGTTTTGATCAGGAGATTCTGTACTCTTTCAGAAGATGCATAATAGCGCCCCCTACCGTATAACAGTGAAAACATGAAAAGCCAGAAAATTCTGTTAATGATGGGGAAAAGAGTTAATGTAGGTAAACATGACATTAATTTTATAATAAATAGAAGCTAAATTAGTTATATGACAGTAGAAAGTTCTCTTTAGATTGTTTCACTTAAGAAACATTTAAGTTAGTCATTGTTTAATTTAGTTTACTTAAAGTGGACCTATAACCCCCCTATTCACAAGATGTAATATAAGTCTCTGGTGTCTCCAGAATGTGTCTGTGAAGTTTCAGCTCAAAATACCCCACAGATCATTTATTATAGCTTGTCAAATTTGCCCCTATTTGGGTGTGAGCAAAAACACGCCGTTTTTGTGTGTGTCCCTTTAAATGCAAATGAGCTGCTGCTCCCGCCCCCTTTCCAGAAGAGGGCGAAGCTTTAACAGCTCACATTTCGGTCGCTCAACAACAACAAAGCTGGAGAATCTCACGCAGCCAAAATGAGGATTGTCAGTAACGGTGTTCAGCCTTACATTGTTCAATCGGACACTGACTTTTTCCTGCATATTTTGTGTTATATACTGACAAAAAAAATCAACAGTCTGGTTTCAAACCAAAATAGTATTTAAACTAAGTTGTTTTATTTTTTATGGGGAGTGTTATTTGCTTTTAGACAAACTGAATAAAGCAGGTTCAAACCATAAACCAGGAATTTTGAATGGATGCACTTTAAATAAAGTTCACTCTTTTCAGTGTACTTGATGCATGCTGACATGACTTCACTTGTGTTCATATATATATATATATATATATATATATATATATATATATATATATGCGGCAAATTTTGAATTTGTAACAAGTTTGGTATTTGACGTTTATGGTTGCTACTGAGAACAGAGATGATCGACACATAAAGTCTTGAATTTGAGTCTGTTCCTCGCAAACATATGGAATCTAAAGATGTGGATTCCCGTGCACTTTACACACATACATATGAATTATCATGAGATCATGTTGGTACAGCAGCAGTAATTCATCAGATGATGGCGAGTTTGTTTCCTCATGCTTGAGGACAGGACGTGTCTTTGTCTAGGTTTGGTGGAGCATGTTTTGAAGCAGCGGTACCTTCTGATAGACGACCGAGGGGAAACAGTTTTGTGGCTTGTGGTTGGTTTGCTCGTTCGTAAGTGTCCTCGCCTTTTTGCACCATTGGGAAATGCATATGCTATTAAATTGTAGCAAAACAATTTTACTATCTGTTCAGCAGTTCCCATGACCCACTGTATGGCCCACTTCCAGGGGAGACGTCCCACCTTCCCAGTTTGTAATAATGTCTGTAAAAAAAAAAAAAAAAAACTCTTTGTTGTGGCTGAGGCACGATTCTTGATGGTCTTGAATGTACAACTCTGATTTCTTTCACGAGCAAAAACACACAAGCTTTGAAGATAACTGGTAATAACTTACTGAAATGCCATATGCAACACAAATAATAATACTTTCAAAAGAGCAGTAACTGTAATGGGATTATATTAGAGCGACTGTGTTCATACCGAGATTGTGCTTTTGTTTGTCTTTGTTTAGTGATTTAAACAGTCCAGCTGACAGATGTTTGTGAAAAGCTTCATCAATATTATATTATAATATTTGTGTTTTAAACTCATTTATTTTCTGTTCACAGTGTATCGTATACATCCAAACATTTACATTTGTTTGTTAACACTTTACAATGAGGTTCAATCAGTCCTTGGTAATTAATTAATAGCAGGGACGTGCAGAGAGTGCAGTATATAAAGAAGAGTAAATTAAAAACTACTTACTGTTAATGTGACTTCTGGCTCTGCATGGTTTTACAGAGTGTCCAATGAAATTTGTCTAAATTTCCAGTTGTCCAATGAAATTTGAGCTTGTTGTGCCACATCATGACAAAAGGTCATCGATGAATTATGCAATATTTTTAAATATGTAAATGTGGATTTTTAATTGAATCGACACACTAGTAATCACTGCTGATCTGTTGTTCTTAATCGCTTTTGTAAACAGAACATGTAGTCAGTTATGAATATGCAAATACTGACATAATCTCCTTTTTCTTTTTTTTTTTTTCTTTTTTTTTGACAGTGAGTAAATACTTACAACAACAACAAAAAAAAAGAATAGTGATTAGCAAGCAAGCAAGCAAGACACAAACGCGTTATGGCAACGGCCACCAGTCTGCTCTGCATACGCTTACCAGAGTCAAATACCGCCTTGCTTTAGTAGGAAATACTTCTTAGCAAACTTTTATTCATAATGTGTATCCAGAACAGACTGGTGGGCGTCAGTGTTAACTTTGACAGCAAATTTTGATTTAGTTTTAGTTATAGTCTTTTGACTAAAATGCCATTTAGTTTTAGTCATATTTTAGTCATCGGAAATTGTTTTACTTTTAGTCTAGTTTTAGTCGACTAAAATCTAATTTAGTTAAATTGTAATGCATTAAGCATTTCTCTAACAATACACAGATCCAATACACTGATATACATCTGATATTCTCTAAACTGTTTATGTTCACCCAACTGTACTTTGCTCGCCAAACCACGTTTTTGACCGTTGAAGTGCAAAAAGACACGAAAGAGCAAAATTCAGTACTTTTCAGGGATTGACACACTTATCATTGAGGTACTATTATAGTTTTTTTGTTTAAAATTTTGATTTGATTTTTAGTTTTTCTGCTTTCATTGTAATTTTAGTTAAAAGTTTTAGTAATTTTTTGTGTGTTTATGTCTTTTAGTTTTAAATGACAATCAACAAAATGCTTTTAAATGTCTATAAGTTTTTATTTCTGTTTATTTTAATACCTCAGGTTAAGCTAAAGCTTAGAAACTAGATGAAATAAAATAAGTTTACATTTTTATATATATTTATGTTTTATTTCAGTTAACGTTTATTTCAAGTAATCAAGATTTCTTTGGTTTTAGGCTTAGTTAACTATAATAACCATTATACTTGTAAAATATATTGAATAATGTGTCAAATAATGTTCTTAGTCTTTCCTTCCTGTGACAGAAGATACAGTAGTTTACTATGAATTAAATAGAAATTAAATTAAATACAGTTTGTGTAAACAAAATAACAATAATGACCTGGAAAAAATAATAATTATAAACCATCCCGAAATACAGCGTGACTCTTATTCTGAAATGTCTGCGGTCTGCACTGTAGCAGGCTGCTCATGAGGGTGATAAAATATGCATTCTTACAACCGTCTAAAACATATTACCATATAAACATCATGTAGTAAACATTGTCATAATTCATCAACATTAGCTCATAAGCAATCGCTTGGCATAAATGTGAGCTATTCATTGATTGTGAAGCAGTCTGAAGTGCCTTTAGAGCGCACAACAGCGCTGCGTTTTCCCGCGGTTAGATCAGCACGTTACACTTCAAATGTGCGCATCTTCCACACAGGACAGCAGCCCTGACTGGATATCTTCCCAAATCGTCCCTCTCTTTCATTTTCGTCTTGTTTTTATTCGTTGACGAAAATTAGAGTAGATTTTAGTCATAGTCATTCAAAACATTTTTATTTAGCCATCGTCTCGTTTTCGTCCGTGAAAAAATGTTGTTGACGAAAATTATTTGTCAACGAAATTAACACTGGTGGGTGTGTCCTTGGATGGCAACATGCCCAGTGCATTATGGGTGTTGAAGTTTTCCTGCCTATTTGACAAAAAGGAAGTTTTTTTCTTTGTTTCATATAATCAGGTAAAACAATCGGCAACTATTTCCCGATAACTGATAATTCCAAAAGGCAACTATCGATGCAGATTAATCTGTAAAATCAATGTATTGGTTGACCTCTAATGTTTATCGTTATCAACCAAAATTTTAAAGTATATTTTTGTTTCTGTCATCAACCTCTACCAGAATGTCTAAATCCTTTATTCAACGTTGCATGATCAGTGTGTGACTTTGCTGGCCTAGATCCCACACGTGCCCATCCGCCACTGGAACCAGGTTGCTGCATAAATATTTTCTATGGTTATAAGATCGGACACAGAAACAAAGTTTGGGCCAATTTATAGTTTGCTGATGTCTGTAAGAAGAAGTGCAGTGCTGTTAATTTCTGTCTGAGACAGTGAACGGCTGGAACACAGCTGCTCTTTGGACTTGTTTACAGAACAACATTCCTTCACACGGCGTGACCTATCACACATGCAGGAATCCTTTCTCATCTCACCGCTAACTATTAGTGCTGATTGCAGTATTCATATATTGAAAATCAATTATATTCTCACTTCTATTCAGAGATAAGCCATCCCCTCAAAATATGTTCAATATTCTGTGCAGGTTATTTATTTAGAGTTATAATTATAGGAAATGCTGTGCTTCTGCACTCCGTCTTGACATATTTTTAGTAACAGTGCCGAGTGGAAACGCGATCACTAGAGGAATTCTGTAACATAATTATTACAGGAACACAAAGAATAATGAGAAAAGATATGCTAGGGATCACCGTGCCTATGAACCGCTGTCCGCTGTTATTAATTATTGTGAGTTCTCTCTTAAGCGCTTGGGGAAATGTCATTTACGAGGGACTGTGCAATCCAGCCCACAAACTGAACAACATTAATGTGCACAGACAGTATGTGGAACGCTCTACAAAACGAGTGTCCCTCGTTAATATATGTGAAAATAACGATTTTAATAACATTAGCAATGTTGATGCTGGCTTTTACTATCTAAATCTATATCTACTAACAGAAATCCAGCAACATAAACATTTCTTTTCCTTCACCATGAGGATGCCTTTTTGCATCTTCCAGACCTGTTGAGCAGAGCTCAACTTAATGCAAATGAGCAGCAAAGCAATGCGGTGACTACCAATGAGCGCAGAAAGTGATCCGCCACCTGATACAACAGAGAAGATACTGAAAAAAAAAATACTTTGGACAAACTTTAATCAAAATACTCTAATTTATAACAGCCAAATGTATTACTTTCTCTCAATTTAAGTTTAATCCTTAAATTGTGATTTAATACTAATCCAAATGATATCTTTTCACAAAAACAAAAACATTCATACAGAGTAAAAAGAGTAATTATAAAGACCATGCCATATTTAATACAAAGTTCTGTCATGAAACTCTAGATGGCACAGGCTGATAGGTCCTTAACTCAATCTGCTTGCAATCACATCATTCTCTATAGGGCACAGCTGATTGGTTCCTGCTGTATCAGTAGCCAATGAGCTCACTGCTCAACTTTCAAATCCTTGGTCAGCATTTGCTGTAGCAGTTGCAGCGCGCTTTCAGAAACCCTCCACCTTCCCCAGCTCCACCTGTATAGATCTGCTACGGGTAATTCATGTATACTATTTTGTACAGCAGCAGCAGGTCTTACTTGCTCATAGCAGTGTGTTATGTATTGGCAGTAGCAAGTCCGGTACTTGCTCTGCAGTAGCAACAGCAGCAATAACAGCAGCAGCAATAAAAGCAACCGCAATAATCAGCAGCAGAAGCAATAACAAACAACAGGAATAAAAGCAGCCGCAATAACCAACAGCAACAGCAGCATAGCAGATCCATTCCATATCAACATTGTCATATTCATTACCATGCCAGACACAGCAGCAGCAATAATCATTATCAGCAGCAGCAGCAATAATCAGCAGTAGAAACAATAACAAACAGCAGCAGCAATAAAAGCAGCGGCAATAACCAACAGCAGCAGCAGCAGCAGCAGCAATAATCAGCAGCAGAAGCAATAACAAACAGAAGCAGCAATACCACCAGCAGCAGCAATAATCAACAACAGCAGCAATAATCAGCAGCAGCAATAATCAACAACAGCAGCAATAATCAACAGCAGCAGCAATAATCAGCAGCAGCAGCAATAATCAACAACAGCAGCAGCAATAATCAACAACAGCAGCAATAATCAGCAGCAGCAATAATCAACAACAGCAGCAATAATCAGCAGCAGCAGCAATAATCAACAACAGCAGCAGCAATATTCAACAACAGCAGCAATAATCAGCAGCAGCAATAATCAACAGCAGCAGCAATAATTAGCAGCAGCAATAATCAGCAGCAGCAATAATCATCAGCAGCAGCAATAATCATCAGCAGCAGCAATAATCAACAACAACAGCAGCAATAATCAACAACAGCAGCAGCAATAATCAACAACAACAGCAGCAGCAATAATCAACAACAGCAGCAATAATCAGCAGCAGCAGCAATAATCAGCAGCAGCAATAATCAACAACAGCAGCAGCACCAATAACAGCAGCAATAATCAGCAGCAGAAACAATGACAAACAACAGCAGCAACACCAATAACAGCAGTAATAATCAGCAGCAGAAACAATGACAAACAACAGCAGCAACATCAATAACAGCAGCAATAATCAACAACAGCAGCAATAATCAGCAGCAGCAATAATCAACAACAGCAGCAGCAATATTCAACAGCAGCAATAATCAGCAGCAGCAATAATTAGCAGCAGCAATAATCAACAACAGCAGCAATAATCAGCAGCAGCAGCAATAATCAACAACAGCAGCAATAATCAGCAGCAGCAATAATCAACAACAGCAGCAGCAATAATCAGCAGCAGCAGCAATAATCAGCAGCAGCAATAATCAACAACAGCAGCAGCAATAATCAGCAGCAGCAATAATCAACAACAGCAGCAGCAATAATCAACAACAGCAGCAATAACCAACAACAGCAGCAATAATCAACAACAGCAGCAATAAATCAACAACAGCAGCAATAATCAGCAGCAGCAGCATAGCAGATCTGTTCCACCATGACCAAACATATCAACATTGTCATATTCATTACCATGTCAAACACAGCAGCAGCAATAATCAGCAGCAGCAACAGCAATAAATGCAGCAGCAATAATCAGCAGCAGAAACAATGACAAACAACAGCAGCAAAACCAATAACAGCAGCAATAATCAGCAGCAGAAACAATGACAAACAACAGCAGCAACACCAATAACAGCAGCAATAATCAGCAGCAGAAGCAATAACAAGCAGCAGCAGAAACCCAATTAGATTCTCAGTGACCAAAACCAGGAATTTGTGCCTGTTTACCTCCTTTTGAATAAAGATTGTCAGCCTGGTAATTAACTAACACTTTATTTCAATGGTCCACTTTAGAAATTTTACTAATTACAAGTAACTTTGCAACTACATGTCAACTCACTGTCATAAGAGTTTCAGTAGACTGTCTGTTTAATATTTTTAACACTTTATATTGGTGCTCCCAACAGACGTTCTACTGACTGTAAGTAACATTGCAACTACATGTCAACTTATTCTACTAACCCTAATCTAATAGTCTACTGATACTCTAATGACTCATATTTTGACTGGACAGTGTTGCTACACTGCAAAAATTCTGTTCTTGTTTGTTTTTGAGTAGTAAATATATTAGCTTTATTAATTAAATCAGTCACTGAAAATAAGAGGCACTGATCATTTGCAAAACATGACGCTATGTGACACTTGTGTTTTAATAAAATAACTGATCTATATAAAATCATTCGGTTAAATTCCTTATCGTATATAGCTTGATATTGATAAAAGACTCACACTGACATGATTAATAGTTGGCAAATCACTATTCAATCTAATTTGACTACAGTGATTATCTGTTCTTTGCAGCTGGTCTGCAGCCTTTAATAGCTACAGAGTAATATTAATATTGTGGAAAAGAAATGCATCATCATCATCATCATCAGCTCATGTGCAGGTCAGAGGTGCAGTGGCCGTGTGCTACGGGAAGGTGCCCTCTGTCTGGATCTGCCTGGGACGTGTGGTTTGAGAGGTAGTTATGCTGTTAGATAGAGGAGGTGCTGCGTCAGCACTGCCGCAGATCAATTGATAGAGAGTGACCAGCCAGTTTACAAGGACACGTAAATAACCACCATCAAATGTGTACAGACGTAAAAAAAAAAAAAATCTTTTTTTGTCTTAGATACATTTACTTGATAAGACATATATATATATATATATAAAAAATTTAAGTAAGTTTATGCTTGAGCCAAGTAAAAAATGTAAGAATATATAGATATTTGTGCTGGAAAACAAGACACAAATACTGAGTAAAAAACTTTTTTTGTTTTTTGTAGTGTAGTGTAAGAACTGTTACTGTTTATCAAATATAATATCCAGCATATAGTTTGTGCTTGTGCACATATAATAAAAACGAGGCAATTTTAATTTGTACTTCAATAAAATAGGAGTGAGGCAAACAAAATATATGGATGTTTCTTCAACTATGACCACTGTTGTGTCCCTGGGGTTGATTTTTATTAAAATATATTTTACCTTTCGTCTGTAAGGGCAGATGGAGCAGAGCCCCACCAAAATATTCATCCAAAACATAGACTTCTATATAAACTGAATCCATAATAAATTGTAAATGTGTTCGGCATTCTGCAACAAATATTTTTCAGATTTTCTTGACTATTTTAATTCATAAAGTGAGCAGGATATGTTAAAATTTAGCGTATGGCTTCGGCAGGCATGTATTACGGTTAGGGATGCAAAGGGGCAGAACATTTCTGTAAAATTTCCAGGATTTTTGGAAACTTTCTGGAAATTTTGGAAACTTTCTGGAAATTTTCCACCCCTTTGCATCCCTAATTAGGATATTAAGTGAGGCAGTGGGTTCCTGAGCCTCCCCAGCTCTACAGCGCCACACAGTTTTCCAATGTAAATCTGTGGTGAAAAAAGGAACTGCAGCGTGCTCTAAAGACTCCGTTATACTTCAAATGAAATCGAAGATCAAACTGATGTGTTTGTTTTGTGCTCATTTTGAGAGTTTGAAATGGCTTGCCAAAGCGAACTCTCAGGAGAGTTCACTCCAGCTGCAAAATATCTTCGTACTACCACTGATCCGTGACGATAACGTAATAGGAGGTGCCATTCTTTCCTGTGCAACTCTTCTCTGACTCATTTCATTTGTTGAGTTCGTTGAGGTAAGATCTCCACGGGTGAAAACATGAACACACTGGATAGCCGCTTTATAATATAAAATGAAGTTGTGCTTCTGATTAAATGAGGCACTGACACTGTTTTTCATGTTTGAGACTGTAAAGCTGCTTGCTTTTAAGCAATCTATTGAATATAAAATGCCAAATAAATAAACGTGAGTGCTAATTTGCAGAGCTCGTGCTAACATACCCATGTTGTTATGATCAAAGCACGCATCACATATTTACATATTCATGACTTCGGCAGGCATGTATTACGATTAGGGATGCAAAGGGGCGAAAAATTTCTGGAATTTTGGAAAGTTTCTGGAAATTTTCCTCCCCTTTTTATCCTAAATAATGATACTAAGTGTGGCAGCGGGTGCCTGAGTCTGCCCAGCTCTACAGCGCCACACAATATTCCAATGTAAATCTGTGGTGAAAAATGGAACTGCAGTCACTTTAATCGAGAGCCACTGGGGCAGATTTCAGACTGCCCCACTTATTTTCACATTTCCTTATGTAAACCTCGCTCCAGACCTAGACGACCTCATTCCGCTTCAAATATGTGTATTTTAGTCTGCATCAGGTCAGTAACTGGTTGGCATATCTGTTCTTCCTAGGTGGAGTAGCATATCAGATTAACGGAAGTATAAATCCTTTAGTTTGAACATGTGAATAGTCTTTATATAGTTCTGTTGTGTTTCTTTGACGTTTAAGAATAGACATGACTTTCTTATCCATACTGGAAATCCTCCACAACTTGTAATATTTTAAAACAACATTCGGAGGCAATAAATACTACATTAAGGCAATTCTAAGATAGTGTATTTAAAGCCTTTCAATCAACATTAGAGCGCCACCCTCAGGCTGAATAACGCAACCATCTCCCAAAAGTGTTCTGTGTGTGTTCAGCGATTACAATATCATGCTTACAAAATGTCTCTAAGACCCAGAATCTGAATTTACGGTAAGGAGCTGCTGTTGCTAACATGATCATATTAAAACTCTTGGAAGTTTTGTATCTTCATGCCTTCATCATTTATATTTTATCATTTTCTCACTGCTTAGATTTTATACCCTCATCCCAGATCCAGACTTTACTTTAAAAGTATTTTAGAAGTGTCCATCAAGCTTGTTTCTTACTGGCAAATCGTTAGTTCATGTTTTAAGAATAAAAAGTTTTAAAGGGGGGAAATCAATACATTTGTGATATTGATGTTTGAAGAAAAACTCCACTAGAACCAAAACTACAAGCTTCAGAAAAAGCGGCTCTGATGATGAACAGGTGAACCACCTGTAATCTAGGAAATGTTGGAGCTTGACAAATAGGCCGGTCACCACAGCTTTGTACAACAACTAGTCTTTCACTACAGTAACTACTTACTTCAGCGTGTTTGATTCATTCCTCCACATCTGCGGTCCACGACACAGCTGGAGTAAAACACACTACACACCACCCGCACGCCGCTAACAGATGGAGCGGGAATCTGATCGATAAAGTGTTATCAGGCCGTCCAGTGAGTCCAGCGCTGGCTTTGTGTTCGTGTGTTTACATCTGAAATCTTTAGAATGCTCAACCTGTGAAACACACACACACACACACACACACACACACACACACACACGCGCCTCAGTCATGGTCTTTGAGTTGTAGCTCATCACTCTTTCTCTCTGTGTGTTTCACTTTGACTTGTGACCTTGCTTCTTTTTGGAAGTCATATTTTATCTAAGACATTTAGCAGAGCGCACTTGTAAGAAGTTTGATGGATGTTGGCTCTCAGAAATGCCTTTTACCTCCTGTATGCTTCATATTCAAGATTTCATTGTTCTCTGCTTATTGAGGAAGTTCATGCATCACAGTTCTTAGCAAAAGATCAGATTATTCCTGACAAATGAGTGATGAGTCTGATATCAGTGTAGGAACAGCTTCATATAATGAAAAACACAAAACTCAAAACATAAACATTATAAATATGTCAAATTCCTTGTAATCAGCTGACAGATGACCATCTAACACTCTCTCATGACAATTTGTAACTGTTTGCTTTGGTTAATTGGTGATGAATTTATAAGAAGTGGTGCAATCTCATTTGTCTCACATGTCTTTGGCTTCATTGAGTTTATAGGTTGAGTTTCATGCTTATTTTATACAAATCTTACCTTTCATATGAATCAAACGGATGAGGTTGGAACGGCTGTGACGGTGTGTATTATTACAGCAAGTTGTGATGTGACAGGGAAGCATGCTGGATGATAACAGAATTAAAACAACACATGCTCGGACTGCAGTGCATTGATATTCAGACATCTACTGTGCTGTCAAGAGCATTCTGCCATCACTGGTGTCAGAGAGAGAGTCAAGCATGACATGATGCCTTACAATCACATTCATCTGCTTCACAATATCCCTGAAGACTAGATGACGAGAAAAATCACTTTTCTGTATTTATTTGTCACAGTGTATTTGAGAAGGGCAGTGTCATGTGACCAGGATATCCTCACCACAACCTCAAATGTCATTCATGCCACAAAGTGCCTTTGTTAGATATCTATTGATGTTTGAAAGTCAAGTATCGTTGTGACACTGTAATTCTGTTTTACTTAAAAATGTCACATTTAATTCACTGTTATTTGCCGTTTCTTTGTTACTCTTTGTGAAATTTCTAGCAGTGAAAATTGTTTCTACACTATTTTTATTCAGTGCTTGAATGATAACACTAAGGGGCAAATTCACAAAACAACCACATGCTATTTCAAATCAAGCAGCTGTGACTTACTGACTTATTCACCCAAAGGAAACAGAAATAGCACTGCACCTTGAGTATTCAAATCAAGTCATTGTCATTCATTTCCGTGCAAACTTGCCTTCTTTGTGTAAATTGGACTCATTACAGACTGCTATTTATTCACAAAACTCAATGTTATTTGTCTGAGTAACTAAGCAATTATGTGAAAGGGATGTTTGTGTGCACTTTCTAGCGATCATGACGGGAGTAAAGCATCAGATGATGGAGAAGAGCGTCATAACCAGACATTTATTGTAAAGAGATCATTCAGGTGTCTGTGCACCAGCAGAGATTTTGTATGTGTGTTTGCACCGCTGCCTGATCTGCATATTTCATTTAGTGAATCAGGTGCTAAACCGTCGCAAATAATTGTGCATGCAAATAATTACTATAAGCAATCAGACGCACACATTTCCCTGTCCTGTCACCCTCAGTTGTGCGGTCCCACAAAGGCAAAATACTCACGAATAAAAGTTAATTGATAATTAAGGTGATTAGATGTCCCCTTGGATGACCGAATGAATGATTTAAAGGAAAAAGTTGTTTACACTCTTAAAAATATAGCTTTCAAAATGAGGCTTTCGTAGTAATTTAGAGGAGGAAAGTAACTAATTATAAACACTTTCGTTGCAGTACTTGAGTACATTTTTTAAATTTTTTCTACTTTGAGTATAATTAAATTGTGGTACTTTTACTTAATTTGAAAAATAAAGTATTCAACTTCGCTACCAAAAGTACAAAGTACTTTAACAAAGAGTCTAAATGTATGCACACAGTTGGTAATGCTTGCCCTCTTTAACAATACAGTTAAAGGTGCAATATGTAAGATTTCTGTCCGCTAGAGGTCGCTAGAGGCCTATTCAAAACAAAGACGTAGCTTGACGACGGCAAGTTTGAGCGCAGAATATTGGGACATGAGGTGTTCACATCACAGCCGGTGGAAGAAATCATGTTCATGGATGAGATTATTAACGTTACTGTAGTATGAAGCAGAGCAGGACCGAGTGTTGTGGGAGCTGAACGAGGCCGCTGGAGCGATTGCGCAACACACGCCTCGTGAGCAGCGGAACTTTTATTATGCCACAGTCGCCGGCGCCGCTGCCGCTTCTGCTTTTCCGGTTATGAGTATGAGGTAACACAGCTCTGTTTATCATATTAGATACATTTGAGAGTGTTTAAAATGATGTTATAGCGTTACTCTGTGCGTTCGCTCGGCGGCTGCTGTGAGACACTTGTTTGGGACACACTGCAATAAGATTTTAGATTATCATATTAAATGCTGGATGGCTTGTGTTGATAAATGGCATGCAATTCATTTTAAAACGTATTGTATGATGGAGAAAATGCTGTATTACTGTTACTAAAAATAAAGCTGCATCTGATTATGCTATGTTAGCTACTTGACAAAATAGTGTTTTTCTCTGAGGCATGGTAAAGCATGGTACTCGCAAAAAAAATCAAGAAAATTAGATTTAAACAATAAGACTAAGCGTGTTAAGCTATATAACAATGATTAGTTTTCTGTCTATAAATGTAACCAAACAGATGTTCCCTTGCCTATTAAAACATGTAATATATTAAAGCGTCTTTGGTGTTTCCATGATTTCTACAAAATAAAACCGGAAACCGAGGGTAACGCAGGTATGACGCAATTGACAGGTGACTCCTCACACGTCCCGGAGCCTTGGTTAAAATTGCAATTTTCTCACGATTTACAAATAGTTGGAAACATTTGGGATATTGTAAGTACTCAAGTGAACAAAATACATAACACTGGCCTAGTGGTTTTGGGATATTTTACTGCAAAAATCTTACATATTGCATCTTTAAACTAAATATACGTAGAAAACTTTGTACGAAGCTGAAATAACCTCAATATGTATAGTTTATCTGTCAATCAGATGCACGTAAAAGTGAAGTTTGTTATTATAGCAACAGTTAGCTCTTGGCATATTTTACAAATAACGCAAAAAAAGAGCATCTTATTTAACATGTTAACCCGTACCCCACTTTATTTTTTTACTGGCACTTTTCTATTCGTACTGTTTTAATCCCTCTTTTACTCCTATATCGGACCTCTCACTTACACTTCTTTGCTTTTGCCCTTCCTAAAAACATTCAAATGATCTTACATGGACTTACTTTTCAAAATTAGGGATAGCTAGTACGTTTGCTTAGCATAGCGTCAAACACGACATGAATTTATGAGATTAATACCATGTTTTGCTCCAAAATCACTATATAACAAACATGTCAAACGCCAACAAACGCCCTCTGGCTTCCAGTATAAATGAAACAGAAAAATTACATGAGAGTGTTTAGCGCTCCATATTGCTAACATTGCTAACATTTTGTGTAAAAATAGAAAAATTATACTAAAGTACTTTAGTATAAAGTATTAACGTAGTATTAACGTAGTAACTTGAGTAGTTTTTTTACTTACATACTCTTACTTGAGTCAAAATATTTTGCAGTACTTCTACATGTACTCAAGTCAATTATTTCTTAAGCAGCAATACTTTTTACTTAAGTATTTTTTTTTTACTCTTTCCACCACTGTAGCAATGAACCATTTCTGATTACCCAAAAAACAGTTCTTAGTGCAAAGAACCTTTTTCCACTATATTATCAATGCCAATGCCATTGAAGAACCTCTAGAGTGTAGCTCCCAGAATATTAAGGGAATTCATGCAACATTTGAGAAACTCAACAAGCTGACTTTTTTGCCAGAAGTTTACAATGAATGTGCCCTGGTGGTTGGAGGGGTGGTCTGCGGTTAATGTCAGAACGGAAGCTGTTCATATGATGTGAGCTTTCAAGGATTACACCACTGTTGCTCTTGTCTGTGCGACTCCTTTTGAAAGGAATCAATTAGTCACATTTACTTTATAACAATGGGATGAGATCCATAGCAATCCAGAACTATACTTCCAAACATTCCCTCTGTGATTCCCCAGGTGATTCATTTGTTTAAGCATCTGTCATCCAGGCCTGGAGTGATTGCTGACTGAGTTGGACAAGCAATGGTTTGCAGCTTCTTAACAGTCCCAAGAATGGGTGTGATAATAAAAAGAACGCATTAGCGGCTTGGCAGATTTCGAGAGCTTTCGGTGGAACCTTTAAGACTCTTGTATCACCATTGTCTCGCTGCCCACATTGAATGGATTACAAATCAACTCTTTAGCTTCTTAAGTAAATCACAGCGGAGTGCAGTAGGGAATTGTCAGCGAGTACATGCCGCAGATTGCAAAGAGGATGACGTCTCTGCAGAATTACTAATAGTGCTGTAAAAGGAGCATTTGTGTTTTGGACCAGATTGTTCAACTTGTAGCAGAGAAAGAGTTTAGAAAGACAAGAGATGGTCGGACAGCAGGCGTCCGAAGAAGAGCAAATCATTTTCACAGAAGCAGAGCTCAGCTAAGCGCCTAATCTTCAATGCTCAGGGAATACAAATGATCTGGTAATCGTCTGCAACCTTGACATAGAGGAGGAAGGTCACGGTGTTGGAGCGGGTGCTCGTGCCTGCCGTTGCTTTATGAAGGTGCTGTAAATAATTAGTAAACCAAACAACATGGGCTGTGCTCCTGAGGGGCTGCACGTATTGTTTTGCCCTGTTGATCAGATTTTTAGTATGTCTAGACAGGCAAACATCACTATGACTGTTAGCCATACTCATCCAAAGAGTATAAAAGTTGAGCATTTGGGTCATTCTGTGGCGTTTGTGCTCCAAACATGCATGATTCCTCAGATCATCTGTGTTGTTGAGGAGATTGTGCCGTTACTTTACTAAGTGATCACATGCAAAAAAATCCTACGGACGCTCAATGAAGGAGGAACATTTAAAAACATTGAAATGCCTGCAGTGCTGCATTTACTAACCCCACAATTACTGGGACATAAACTGCATGTATAGGTGGGTGATATGAACAAAATTGTATATATGTAAGGGATAATCCATGGCTAGGTGTGCATTACACAAGATTAATGCAGGATATGGAGGCAGTGGTAGTGATGGGCGCTTTCAGAACCCTGCTTCATGAAGCTTTGAAACCTTTACAAATCTTTTGTTTAGTGTCATTAGTTCAGAGCTTGTATCAAACTGCCAAGGTCACGTGATTTCAGTGAACAAGGCTTTGTTATGTTACGTCATAACTGTTTCGAAACTTGTTCAGTGGTTCACCTCTGGGGGGCCGTGATCTCTGTGAACCCATGAATCATGCTGATTCACTGAATCACCCCCAAACGGTGAACCATTAAACAAGTATCTATGGTTTTTACCTGATCTCTGATAATTTTATACATTTGTAGATGTTTTAATGAGACATTAGTATAATTAAAAGGAATAATAGTAGTTAATAGTCTCTTATTGGCCTGTTTACCTGCACCATTCATTGAAAAAAACAAAACAAGCACTAAAAATTGATAAAATAACACATATTCTACAGACACTTGATATTTAATCGTATTAGATGATTAGTTAATTGCATTTGATAGATTTTACATTCATTAAAACATTTGCAATGGGTTTGTAAAAGGTGGTTTTATGCATGTTTGGCCTGAGTTTTTGTTGCATTTACACTTTTTTGACCAGCAGGGGTCACCAGCGTGTTGTTTCAAACGTTTCGAAACGTTTTTGCGAAGCAATTGGTTCAATTGATTCAAAGCTTTGAAAAGTTGAATGCACAGTGGAGTGCATTAAAATTGTGTAATGCACACTTAGCTGTGTTATTTTTGTCAGCTACATCTCTTTAGATCTAGCATTCTGCCCGCTATAATTCAGACACAGAGATAAAATAGTGCGGTAAAATTACCTTTATTTGATTGAATTGTAACATTTATTTTAATGAATTAGTGAAAGAAAGAGATTGAGTGTGTGAATTACCTGCATCTGTGCAGCATCGCTCTACTAAAAGTCAAACTGTAAGTTTACTTACTTCAAAAACATTGTAAAAAAATACTGCCTCGTTGCTGAGTAATATAATGTAGCGATTCAGTAGCGAAGGTTTTTTTTTTTTTTTTAATCAAAGTGTTGAAAACAAGTCTCTGTGCTCGCGTGAGCTTTAACGAAATCAGCTCATTAATATAAAACGGTGATTAAACTGACTGGAACTACTTGTGCATTAAACGGTGTTAATGCACAGCTTCCAGCCAATCAGAATCGGGTGTTCAGACAGACCATGGTATTAAACGGTATATATCACAGTTATGGTTGGTATCGTTTGAAAATAAATCAGCAGCCTAAAGAACACTCAATAAAGGAACTTTTGCCAGTGGTTTCAAAAAATACCACAGCAAAAACAACTAGACTAACTAAGATAAAATGTCAAACATTATTAAAGACAAGTAAACGGTCAATAAAAAATAATAACAAATAAACCAACTAGCAATAGCACAAATAAATACAAATCAACAAAGTTCAGGTACAGAAATTGAAATCAAATGTAATCAAATGTAAAATAACACTGCACAGTTTTCTTTTTATAAATAAAATAAGAGCAGGGAGTGATTTTCTCTTTGCCTTTTGTTTGATTGAGATTGTTTGATCTGTTACGTACGTTCACCTTAGACAAAACCGACTGTGTTTATGAGGATATTTTGTCCTAATTTTATGTGTATTTGTTCATTCAAGCACAAGAAAGCTTGTGCGAAATGCGCAATTCAGTATTTGTGCACTATATGAGAGGCGTCAGGCTTCGGATATGTTCACAGCACAGAAAACAGCGTGCGAGTGCCGAATTGAGTTCTCTTTCGCATCTTCTTGCGTTTGAATGGTTTGAATGGAAATGACATAAAACACGCAGACAGGACAAACAGACAGCCTTATCAAATCTACGGTTCTTGGAAATTCTGGTTACATATGCTGGAAATTCTTGATACCCAACTCTAATTGCAGTATAGAAAAGTGTTGCAGTATAGTTATTTTTGCTGGAAAAGACATACATGACATAATCATGTAGTAATGTCCATGACAATTGAGTTATGCAGTCTACACTGAAAGTTCTCGTCTGTACACAGTTTAGTTTCATGCTTGGTGCTGCATAATCTCTACCAGTCGACACATTCTGTTGCCTCATTCTCAAGCCTTAACAGCATGTGGTGAAAAGAGTGGCCAGCGGTGATCCGAGTTTGATGCCACTCCAGCGGTCTCAGTCAGCGGTCCAGAATTAATTGGGAATCATTTCCTACCTACCAGCTGTCGCCCGAAGAAAGTACTAAAACTGGCATGGACGATGCACATGCCCAGAATCGGGCGGGTGACCCCAGCAGGAGTTTTCCCCAACTGCGTTCTTGCAGCTCTGGAAAGAGCGATCCAGACCTCAGCAGCTTTGCCAGTGCCAACTCAGGGAATCGGTGGGGAGCGGGTTTTTAGACTTGGCTGGAGAAACTTTAACATTCTCTGAGATAATGTGAACCGCAGTGCATCCAAACTGCTTTACAAACAAGCTGTTCTGTCTTTGTTTTACTACATTCATGGCAGAGCATCAACTTATTTTACTTTCATAATGTGAATTGTGCACAAAACAATGTTGATTTTAACTCTGAGCCTTTTCTTTCTCCAGATGAGGGTCCATGCAGGAGGACGTACTGTGGCCGGGGTCGGGAGTGTGTGGTCAGGAATGTAACGGGCCGTGTCGAGTGTGTGTGCCAGGAACGGTGCCACACTTCGTTTGTTCCCGTGTGTGGCTCTGACGGACGTTTTTATGAGAACCACTGCGAGCTGTACCGCACCGCTTGCCTGCAGCGGAGGAGGATCTATGTGGTCCACAGCAAAGACTGCTTTTTCAAAGGTGAGCTGCACGATCCTCACTGTAGTGCTGTGAATGCAACTGTCCAATGCTCATGAATGTTGCGCATACATGCTGTTTAAATGGCGGTCAATTCCTCTTCTGGATCATTTTAAAAGAGATTACAAATTTAGCTCTGTGACTTACCATAGCAAATAATAATTCATTCACTACCCGTGCACAAAACCTGCGTAAACCTTTTATATCTCTCATACTAAAACTTATTCTAAATTTACAGAAAAGTGTAAGAACTATTGAAACCACACATTTGCCAAAATGGCCCCAATTATGCTTTTTCAGATATTCCTTTTCATGTAGTGTGTGAGCTGTTTGTGAATGTAAATGTCTGCAAAGTTTCAAAGATCAAAGTGCAGATAAATGGGGTTTTTGTCTCCCAAAAGAAAGAGGTGATTCTCATATGCCTGAAACGAGTTGTCAGTAATTCCAGTCTCACTTCCTGCTGAATCTACTTAGGTTTGTAACAAATTTGCGTAATGCCCCCTATAGAGCTGCATGATTAATCATTAAAAGACTGCGATCTCGATTCAAACACCCACACGATTTTATTCCTAAATGACAGCGATTCGTCTCTGTCTATTAAACCTTTGACAAGTACGACCACAGCGAACATTCAGATCTGCGTTCTGATCCTGAGAGAGCAGTTGTCATGTTTAGATATGAAACAGCTTCGACCATACTGTATCATTATTTCTGTTTTACAGTAATTCACATTATCACAGAAGAACTGGGATAAAAGTTTATAACTCAGATATAAACACTGATGTCTACAGTATTGATCAAAACAGAGCAAATCACCTTTTGAAAATAATTTGGCACTTAAAATAAAGATTGTATCAATTGCATCGTTACACCAGTAGGTGGCGACAAGTGACTGTTAAAAATGTATTCGTCATTGAATCGTTCATTCAAGAGATTTGTTCAAAAACCTGATTTATCCAGTAATGAAACAAGTGAAGCCTGAATCTCAATGTGCATACTATCCATCCTAAATAGCATGTGATGTTAGTAATATTCAGTACTATTTAGGGCGGATAGGGTGGATAGTATGCACATTGGGATGCAGGGAAAGTCTTTATGAGTGAGTCATTGAATCACTCATTCAAGAGTTTTGTTCAAGAATGCTGATTCATCCAGTAATGAAACAAGTGAAGTCTTTATGAGTGAGTCATTGAATCATTCAAACAAACCATTAACCATTTCTGCAGCAATTACAATTTTGTCAGAACCTCTAGTAAATTACATGTTTTGTTTAGTTGTCCAAATTGTGGGAGAATCGGGATCTCTATATGAAACAAAAAACGTGATTCTCAATTTATCCAGAATCAATATCCAGAATGCAGATGCTCAAATTGATAAAGTAAAACTGCTGGTATCATTACTGTTCGTATCACTCTGTATCAAGCCCTGATGAAGATCTGGAGCTGATATTCAGATATGCTAATGGACGTTTGGTTTCTGACATCGGACCAATAACAACAGGCTGGGCCATCCGACCAATCAGAGCAGAGTTGGTTCTCAGAAATGAGGGGTTTAGATAGATTGAATGAGAAAATAGCTGATGCTTGCATGTGTATTATGAGAGTTTGAGCTTGGATGCATGTAAACCTTTTGTAGGAGACTCCAAAACAAAACTAGGAATCTTTAAAATAGCATATAGCAGGGGTACTTTAAATGTATACATGGTATATAAGTAATAAAACATGCATCAAAGCTCAAGCTGCGAGGTTCGCCTCCATAAAAATGCAGATATGCGTATGTACATGCCCTGCTGAAAAATCCAGCATTACTGGTCACCAGAATAAGGTATGTTTTGCATGCTGGGACCAGCATGGGAAGGGGAAGTTTTGCTTGAGAACAGCATGACTATGCTACTACACCAGCACTATACAAGCTCAAACCAGCCTGGACCAACATGGAATTCATGCTGGCTTATGCTTGGTTTTTCAGCAGGGCAGCTGGAGGTCCATGGGGCAGGTGGAGGACTTCAAAGCAAAAACATCTAGTCCACAAGACTTGTTTTCTGGGAATCTTGAGATTTATTTTTCTTCCTTTAAGCATCAATCTAACAACATGAGATTTATGTTTAAAACAAGACTAAACTATTTTCCAAGATGTATGCTTTTACAGTGTTAACATCGTGCACAATTCTGCAAATGTAAATGTCTCGTTTTCAGAATCTTTAGATGTTAGTGCTTTGCTCAACCAGTTCATCACAGACCATACTTACTGTATGTCATGTGATCATCTCTAGACTGCACATAAAGTGATGTGACACGTATCCATAAGCTATAGTTTGTGATCTGTTGTGGTACTGTGAGGGGAATATGCCTTGTAATAAAGCGGTCAAGGTTTATGGCCTCTAACTAAATGAAGGTCATTCTAAAGCACAAGAAGCACTTGACAATGTTCCACCTCATAAATAATAATAAAGCACTGTGCCTTTGTGCACAGCTGAGGCGTGCGGTCTGAGGAGATCCAGCTATAAAGTATTTCACATCAAGAAGGGAAAGAATAACGTCGACAAACAGCACTAGGAGATGCAGCTTTAATCCAGTTTACAGAGGGCAGGGAGAACAGGAGACGCTCACGTAAGCAACGTCACTTTCAATGTCACGGTGGACTCGCTTAGTTATTCCAGCATGTGTAACCTGAAGGAAAGGAGTCTTAGGTGTATGTGTGTGGAGGAGTTTATACATTATGCCATGTGTCAGGAGTTATGCTGCGTGGGTTTATGGTGATTTTTTAATCCTGAAGGTTAAATTCAGCCACCATCACTTTTATAGCTTAGAGCTTTATTGGGATTCTCTGTTATAGCTTTACTTTTCTGTTTTAATTCTTATATTTTATTTATGTGTCAATTTTGAAGCTATAAAATGGCTGTGAATTGCAAAATGATTGTGAGTAGCAGCTCAGATTGTCTTCTGGAGAATTTAATTAGAAATGTTTACAGTATATGCAGATCTCAGACGTTAGTATTTTAGGAAATCTGAGCTTTTCAACCAGGGATGACACAGACCAAAACCAGAGACGACAAATTACAAACACCACGACAGGTGTAGATTTAAAAATATGCCCTTCTTCCTACCTTATTGTAGATGAAATTCATTCTCTGATCCGATCCTTCTTCATAGCGTTAACATTAGCTACATGTTTTTAACCCAAGTTGCCAGATAATGTAGCCTGTAGCCAACTTTTTGTGTCACAAAAATATATTACAGTTATGTTTTTTTTTTTTTGTTCAGTCGATTAGTTTGGCCTCAACTGCATTTAGATGGTTTTCTGTAAATGATATCTGGCAACAGTACATAGATTTTCCGCTCGTGTGAGCACTTCCAAGTAGATAAACCACTCATAAGTGTTATGTTTCACCTCAAATGACAAGGAAACTTATATTTATGTTAATATTAAGAAGTAAATCCCCACACTCATTGTCTTGAATGGCTGGGGTATTGCAGAGCGCAATTAATGTGGAGCGCCTGAAACCAATAGTGGAAATTTGGCATATTTTAAAATAATTCCAAAGCACATTTATTTTAAAGGGGACCTATTATGCCCCTTTCACAAGATGTAATATAAGTCTCTGGTGTCCCCAGAATGTGTCTGTGAAGTTTCAGCTCAAAATACCCCACAGATCATTTATTATAGCTTGTCAAATTTGCCCCTATTTGGGTGTGAGAAAAAACATGCCGTTTTTGTGTGTGTCCCTTTAAATGCAAATGAGCTGCTGCTCTTGGCCCCCTTTCCAGAAGAGGGCGGAGCTTTAACAGCTCGCGCTTCGGTCGCTCAAAAACAACAAAGCTGGAGAATCTCACGCAGCCAAAATGAGGATTGTCAGTAACGGTGTTCAGCCTTACATTGTTCAAACCGGAGTCGACACTGATGGAGAGACTCAGGAAGAAGTTACAACTTTTAGAATGAAACTGGACGTTTCTGAATGGTTAGTGGATCAATTTATATAGTTGCTGTGGAGTTGATTCAACTCATCGACTAGCATGTGCCGTCATGTTAATCTTTTGTGCAAATCCAGTGTTGAATTGACCCTCGTTTGTGAAGCAGTCCGGCGTAAAATGACGGCATGTCAACAACACTCTACTACAACAACTCTTCCTCTTCTCTAAAGCAGCCCAACATGGCCTCACCCCCTTTGTTGTGTGTTCTCAGGGGCGGGGTTTATGTAAATTTTAGGGTTAGTGATGTTAGTTGTAGTCCCCCTCCTTAAAAAGTGATTTCTGTAAAAGAAAATCTCTCCCTTTGCATTGAACTTTGAGCGTTGTAACTTTGCAGACGTTGTTTATGCTCAAACAGCAACATTACACACATACTAAAGTTAAAATCAAAATCAAATCATAATCAACCACCCCTTTAAATTACCCGAGACTACTTATATCATACCCGACCCGTATCCAAGGCACACGTCAAAGTTTTGGACCCAGTCCCTCTTGTGTGGGACCTCAGGTTTTCAGATCCAAGTGGACCCATGAAGACCTCAATATCTGAGATAGGGTTGTCAAAAGTACCAACTTCAGTACCAAGTCGGTACTGAGATTTTAAAACAATATCAGCATTTCCCCCTAGCATTTTGAGCACTGTTGAGCAGATTCTTAAACACCTCTGATTGGCTGTTGTGTTCAGGCACTCAACAGATATGTCTTTGATTTGCTACAATGATCAACGCTTCAAAACATGTTGTAAATAGACATCAATGACAATCTTCACCAAGCGCTTATACAGATACACACGTGAGAAGAGATCTTTCCAGAAACCTTTCTTAAGAGATCTTTCTTAAGGAGAAACATCTAAGATTCTCCATTTGCTCATTTGGACACAGTTAAACTTTATTTCGATAGTCCACTTTAGACATTCTACTAAGTATAAGTATCTTTCAATGAAGTTCAAAATTCAAAATACAGGTAAAACACCTGTAAAAAATAAATACAGAAAATTCTGTCAAATTAATACAGTACATTGTGTCCTGTTTTTATGGATTTTTTAGATGTACTAACATGGAGAAGCTTAGGCCAAAAAGGAAGTAAAATCGGCTCGATTTGCATTGGACACAGACTAAATGGTAATACAAACTTTTGCTCAGCAAAACATTGGGTTGAGTCTTCCTCCTCAATTGCACCATTGAAAAGAGTCATGTCATCACGGTTGGTGTCCACCTGAGTTAACTTCATTCGCCATCGTCACTTTTTTAATGACGTATTGATAGGGGAATATCCGATCTGTCCGCTTACATGGCAGACGCAAATGTTTCTTCTTTCCTGAGAAAAATGCTTTTATTTAGTTCATTGTGGGGATTTTTGGTTTTGCAGTGAAGTACCAGGTCTTGACCACATTACAGACATTCACCACTTCACCATCATCATTTGAGTCATTTGAAAGAGCCATACAGACAACAAAACAAACAAACAAACAAACCAAAAAGCACAAAAACTCTGACCAAGAAAATAAATATGACAACAATAGACCAAAATGACCAATTACAAGCTTTATTGTCTCGTAAACAGCCACACGCATACACACAGTTTAGCCATTTATAAAGGCAATTACTGAAGGAATAAAAGGGTTTAATTATCTGTTGGTCTTACACTGAGGAAGAAGATTGTATCTCCAACCAGAGCCTTCAAAATCTCTCACATATCTTGTAATTAGGCATCTACGGACACTTACGGACAGGGCATTCATCTCTTTGTTCATGCCTGTCATTAAAATGAAAGATGCCTCCTCGGGTCACTGTTCAGCTCAACTTTGATCCCAACACTGTCTCTTACAACATATAAAAGCAGCAACAACACACTGCATTGGAAAGGCATCTTTCTTCTCTGCGGGCCGCCAGAGTGCCACAACAAAGAGAACGAGTGTTTGACTGATGCCTGGTGCACAGCGGGACGCCTCTGAAGCTGCAGCGTCCACCATCACAACACCAAAAGGTGTACAAATGAATCTCTGGTGGGTGAGGGATGCTGGGAGGTGTTTTTGCTGTGTCAGTGACAGAACTCCTAATGATCACTCACACGTCCAGGAGATGTATAAAGTCATGTACATTCACAATATAAATGATTTCACAGTGCTGAGAAGACACAATATATAAGACTTTTGGATTAAAATATCCTAAAACCACTAGAACAGTGTTATATTTTGACTTGTGTACTTACATTATCCCAAATGTTTCCAAGAATGTTTGAATCCAGAGAAATAAGCAATTTTATCCAGGACACGGACTCTGTCCGTGCGTCGCCTATCAATGTCATCATACCTGCGTTAGCCTCGATTTCCAGTTTTATTTAGTAGAAACCATGGAAATGCCAATGACTCTTTAATATATTATGTGTTTTATTAGACAAGGGAACAACTGTTTGGATACATTCATTGACAGAAAACTGTCTTATTGTTTAAATCTCATTTTCTTGATTTACATCGAGTACCATGTTTTACCATTACTAATATCGATCTATCTTACTGCAGTGTTCAACAAGAGTCTCATAGCAGCTGCAGAGTGAACGCAGAGTAGCATTATAACAACTTTCAACACACAAATGTATCTAATATGATCAACAGCGCTGTGTTACCCCATATACTCATGACCGGAAGAAGCGGAAGCGCTCGTCTGCGGCATGATAAAAGCTCCGCTGCTCTTGAATCCTGTGTCGTGCTCGTCTCTCATTAGCAACCGATCCAACGGCTTTCAGTCACACCCTGCTTCATACTACAGTAATGTTAATAAATCTTTAATACATTAGCTCATCCATGAACATGATTTCTGCCCGAGTCCCATCGGATTCTTTTCCACCGGCTGTGGACGTGAAGACAACACCTCCTATGATTTTTCGAAATCAAGGTGTCAACAAACTACGCCTTTGTTTTGAATAAGCGACCTCTAGTGGTGAAAATTACATATTGTGCCTTTAAAGGTGGACTCAGAATTATTTCAGATCCACTGTTTGGAAGTTAGTCGGACCAATACCAACAACAAACGTCTAACCAATCAGCATTAGGGGGCGTATGACGGTCGAGGAGAGAGAACAAGCAAGAGGGAGATTTGAAAATAAGAAAAAACAAAAAAAACTGCAGAACGAGAGATGGGACACTATACAAAAGAGCTCAAAAGAATATCACTGGAATGAAGGTTTATGACTGGGCAAGCGCTTTAGGACCACGTTTATATTCCGTATCATGTGAGTAACACTGGGTTTTGATTGTCTGGAACTGCTGTTCTGTTGGCGATTAACAACAAACTCTTGTTTGTATTTACTCTTGTGTACTGTATGTTCATTTTTTGTGCTTCCTTGTTGTTCATTCATGAACTGTGCTTTATTTTTCGTGAAGCATTTTGTTGTGTGTCAGCTGTGGCATCCACTCGCATTGCGTGTGTAACAATGGCCAGATTAGTGAGAGTTTTGCAGTTAAACCACTGCACACTGACAACCGTAGCGATCGTGCCGGGGTTCGAGACCGACTCGGAGCAGGGTGGTTAGGATTGGAGTGTGAGTTTTGGAGGTGGAGCAATGAAGAGAGGGGTGGGTTTGTTTGGGTTGATTTCAAATATCAACAACGAATTTGAGAAATTGCATACAGCACCTTTAATATAACAATGCGACTGTATAATCACATGACCCTCATGAAATCCTGTCAGGAGCATTTCCAGCTCACCCCAAAATAAAAAATAAAAAAAAATTTAAAAAGTGCATAACAGAAAGTCAATAATGTGTAGCTCTTTGATAATATATGTAATTCATTGGCTCAGGTTAAGCGTAAGTTATGTTAGACCGGGTGTGCCTCATACATCCTGAAAAGTGAAGCTGCGGGCTCTTTGATCGCCCCCTGGTGGCTGGATGCAGTACAGGTCATAAACCTCGCCCTCTCAATGCAAACAAACGGGACTTGAGTCAAAACAAAAAAATAAATTACGCTTCAAATAAAATTTTCCGAAAGATGGTTTTGGTCATTTAAGGTAGTTGTTATCACACTGATATATATTCAATTGTTCATTTTTGTGATAAGTTTGATTTTAGCTAGCAATTTGATGCTATAGAAACGGGGCGTGTCGTTATGATTGACAATTGTGATTGACAGCTTCTCTGAGAACTGTCGGAGCTTCGAGGGGAGATTGAAGATATATAACTAACTATTAATTTTCGATTTCTGTGTTATTTCACACCGACAAAATGAGTTTTTCAGCAGTAAACTGTACTAACCGACCTACAGGATCTGATTTTTTTCGGTTAAATGTGGGCTTTATAAGATAAATTAATAAATGTTATTAGCTAAGATAACACGCCTAACGTTAGCCATGTTAGGAAAAAGCAGGTGATCGTTATCTGGCAGTTACTAATTATTTTTATGGGTATAAAATAATAATTAGCAGGACAAAACTAATGATAGCCTACTCTAATTAATTATAGAGCACTGTCTACAGCAATCTGTCTCCTGTAACATTAATTCAACTTTATTTAAAATGGCAGAACCGTTTCTGACATTTTAGAGTTGTTTCTAGTGGCATACTATATTGAGTTTATCTACTGAATTTGCTGTTTCAAAAATATTATTGCTCTAGAAACAGAATAGCCTATTATTTTATAGGTAGAATTTTAAATTGTGTATAATTTATATAGCCCATTTAAGTCATCTGGGCGGAAGTTTGATACCACGACTCCGTCTCCGGGCTCCACTGACGATTCCTTCTGCGCATGCCCAGGCTCCAAACTGACGTTTTTGCGTAACATGTCAACGCCCATCGTCGTACGTTTTACATTCAGTTCATTACAATGGAAGGAAGCGGCGTCGCGTCGTCCATCTTTTTTTTTACAGTCTATGTGTTAGACCAACAGAAAGAAGAAACATGTGAACATATTGTTTTGTCAATATCAGTCAAAAAGAAAAAATCTCCCAAAACAATGATCAATATGCTTAAATCAAACACTAGCAGTATTGCAATATTTTAGTTAATCAACCTGATGCATATATAACGCCCACACAAACAAGTTTTATCTCTTTATTGGGTCAAATACATGCTATTTTCGCTATATATAAAACATACAATATGCTTTAAATGGTTATTGATATATATAAATATTCACTACTTTAACAACAAGTCAAGATGTGTAGCTGTTGTGGAAAAAACGAATAAAGAAAACCAGACACAGCAGGATTCATTCTCCCCTCCGCCATGTTTAAAGATTGTCACGGGTATCAAAATGATCTTGAGTTTCCCAGTAGTAAATACGACTTGAGAGGGCGTTCATATCCAATTTCTGATTAGGAAACTCGTATTTACGATAATTCCGATGCGTGGACAGCATTACTCCAGCCCTGTGGGTAAGATGAGCCATTTTGGGGGCGGGACGGGATGGTTGGGAGGAGCAGACCAATTGATTTTGTTTACATAAATTATTTCTTATCTGTAATCCATATTTTAATTATAATGCTATAATGGTATTTCAATTAAATACTTAATATTAAGGTTACAACAATATATTATAAAAATGTATTTTTTGACTACAGAATCAAAATTTTGAAAATCCTAGAAATCAGATCTCAAATTAGACCAAATCTGACATTAATGGACCTTTATTTAATCCAAAATCCATCTCTATATACTGTCGAGAGTCGGTGCATTACTCACACTCTCACTGGTATATGAGATATTACTTCACTAATACTGTATATAATATATATATATATATATATATATATATATATATATATATATATATATATATATATATATATACAGTTGCAAGAAAAAGTATGTGAACCATTGACAGAATCTGTGAAAATGTTAATAATTTTAACAAAATAAGAGAGATCATACAAAATGCATGTTATTTTTTATTTAGTACTGTCCTGAGTAAGATATTTTACATAAAAGATGTTTACATATAATCCACAAGACAAAAAAAAAATAGCTGAATTTATTAAAATAACCCAGTTCAAAAGTTTGTGAACCATTGATTCTTAATACTGTGTGTGGTTACCTGGATGATCACCCCCCATCTATTAATGCATCGTGTTTTTTTCTGGAGCATCAGTGAATGTTTGAACCTTTTTTAATAGTTGTGTTTGAGTCCCTCAGTTGTCCTCCGTGTGAAAAGATGGATCTCAGAATCATTCAGTCACTGCTGTAAAGGGTTCAAATATGCAGAAGATGCTGGAAAACTGAAGAATCTGCGGGAGCTGGAGGATTTTTCTGAAGAACAGAGCTCAGTTTAACTGCTCAGAACAAACAAGAGACTCATAAACAACCATCACACAACAAAAAAACAGTCGTAGATCATCCAGGTAACCACACACAGTATTAAGAATCAATAATTCACATACTTATGAATGGGGTTATTTTAATAAATTCAGCTATTTTTTTGTCTTATGGATTATATGTAAACATCTTTTATGTAAAATATCTTACTCAGGACAGTACTAAATAAAAAATAACATGCATTTTGTATGATCTCTCTTATTTTGTACAATTTTGCACATTTTCACAGATTCTGTAAATGGTTCACATACTTTTTCTTGCAACTGTATATGTATATGTATATATATATATATATATATATAATTTTTTCTTTTTGATTTGGGTGTAATGTGTCCTTCTCAGAGTACTTAAATAAACTCTCTCTCTCTCTCTCAGTACTGTAATTCAGACATTAACACGGACATCAATCATCATGCTGTCACCTCAGTAAATATAAGAGACAGCATGTGCTGATTTTTTCCAGCTTTTTGTCTTTTTTAAGTAATATCCAGGTGCAATGCATGTTTTTGTTATAAATGAGGCTAAAAGCGCCGCTATCCTTCTTTCACGATGGTGAATAAACAGGGTTCTTTAGTCCCTCAGGTCACGTGGCCACTTCATTAACTTTATTGCTCCCAAGAGATTCATTACTTTAAAGTATTTGCTATTTGAAATGGATGCCATGTTCTACTTATAAATGTCCCCTGTTCCTGCATAAGCCCCTCGCCTCATAAACATCACTCTCAAGTGAGAGACTCAAGAAAGCTCAAATGTGAAGCATACGCAAGAGTAGAGCGTCACAGCGCTGTCGCTCACGGTTAGTGTTTTCAACAAAGCCTTATTTATTGTGACTACAGACGGTGCAGACTCTTTCAGCTTATTTTACATTTGCATTTAAGCCTTAGATGACTGTTAAATAGTCCATTTACTGCACGTTGTATTTATGTCTGTGTCTCAACCCACAGTATATGGACACGGACAACCTTTAGTGCTCATTATTATTTTTTGCATTTTCAAATGACAAGACAATGAAGGCCCAGTGAAGTTAATGTGCAGCTTTTACTCTTTTCTTCATTGTACAGTGCTGAGTTTGTGTGTTTTGTCATTTGAACAGAAGGTAATCACTCTCATTTAGACCTGTTCCTCACTCTGTTTTATGGCTTCAGAAGACGTACAATACATTTTATGATACTCTTTAAAACATTTTTGGAGTTTAAAGGGTTAGTTCACCCAAAAATGAAAATTCTGTCATACTCACCCTCATGTCGTTCCACACCCAAAAGACCTTCGTTCATCTTTTGAACACAAATTAAGATATTTTTGATAAAATCTGATGGCTCAGTGAGGCCTCCATCGCCAGCAATAACACTCCCTTTTTCAATGCCCAGAAAGCTACTAAAAACATATTTAAAACAGTTCATGTGACTACAGTGGTTCAAGCTTAATATTATAGAGCGACTAGAATACTTTTTGTGCACCAAAAATAACAAAATAGTGACTTTATTCAACAATATCTAGTGATGGGCGATTTCAAAACATGAAGCTTCGAAGCTTTATGAATCTTTTGTTTCAAATCAGTGGTTCGGAGCGCCAAAATCACACGATTTCAGTAAATGAGGCTTCGTTATGTCATAAGTGTTTTGAAACTTCAATAGTTCACGTGACTTTGGAAGTTTGATACACGCTCAGAACCACCGATTCGAAACAAAACTTTCGTAAAGCTTCAAATCTTCATGAAGAAACTTAATGTGATGCATATTTGTCAGTCGTACATAAATGAAACAGATAAGATTTCGGCACTCATGGCATAGATTATTATTAACCACATATTTGCATCTATTTGATTTTTCAAAATGCATTTATTCAAATGGCTTAAAGTCAGCATAAATCTGTTCTTTGTGAAAACAATTGCATTTATTTAGTAAAAAAGTATGAACATGGTTAAATTATGGAGTAGTACTGTACCTGTTTCATGCAGGAATGACTGACAAATATGCATCACATTATGTTTAGCAGTTTGTTTATGTTAAAATTTATGATGTAAATTGTATAGGCAATTCAAATGCATAAATGTAAATGTTTTCTGAGCACACCGCAGCTTCATGGCAGTGAATTTTCTCACTCTCTGGCCACATTTGTGAATGCAGCCCTGATTAGTAAGTGAAACTGCATGTGAAGAATTTGCATACAAATCAAAAGGACAAATTAGGACAACTGTTTTTTATTAGGCTTTGTTATATATTAGCATCATATGAGACGGCCGAGCCTGAAGGGCCAAGCAAGCATGCTCAGTTCAGACTGTCTCTTTTAACACACGCCAATCAGCTCAAAACAAAATAATCTCCTCTGAAAGCGCATCCTCACATCCGCTTTAGAGACTCTGACAGTCCTTGTATAATGCGTTTATCTCTCTCTATGCCTCTCACTCGTGACGTATTGGTCTGGGTTTCAAGTGATGGCTTTCACCCAAATGAGCTCTAATACTTTAGTCCCGGGCTATTTAATTTGAAACGCTAAATTACAAATTTGAACGGTGAAATTAAAATGCTATTTTTAACCGGGAAGGGGAAATTGTAACTTTTGGGATTTGTTTGTACATGATTCTTTATTCGGGAGTGAATCTTTCGTCATTCATTTAACGCCACGAGGTTGTGGAGGAACTTTGTGTTGCTCAGGAGATGTCTTATTTCAGTGTCAAACTTTATCTCAGAGTGAGTGAGTCGCTACTGTCATCCAGTAAGAGCTGTAAAATGAACATGGAATCTGAGTTCATATTGAGATCTTTTGATTGCAGATTTTAGTATCATTTTTTGGTGAGATTTCTTATTCCCATGAGAAATATCTAAGAACTCAGGCTGAACTCATGTTCAGAGAAAGAAAACAGTGAACACTTGAGATGTTGTCTTGTGTTAGATGGCAGTCTGTGAAAATCAAGGGTCTTTGTAAGTGACCCTTTCTGTGCTAGCAAACAAACCTCTCCATCTCTGTCCATCATTTTCACTATGCTGTCAGATTCCCCTCCAGCACTGGCGGTTTCTAGTACACTCAAAAAATGATTTTACGATACCGTTCAGTTTATTTAAAAAATCATTTTCATTTAACATCATTAGGTTTGTCATTGCATTGTGTTAAACTGACTTGAAACCGTTGCGTTTTGGCTCAACTCAATATTTTCATTTTGAAAGAACATGTTTCAATTAAGTAGGCCAAAAATAACATTTGATGCTTGTTCAATTTAAGTTAATCCAATACGATTCTTTTCATCCACTTTATTTAATCAATTTGAGTTGAGATAAATGATTTTAGTTGTGTTAAAATAGCATTATAGAAACTAGAAACAGGATTTTCCCTTCGCATCATGCTTTGCACAGGGCTGGACAGGGAGGGTTGTTGAAATGTTGAAATAAATTGTTAAATAAAATGTGTTTATTCATCAAGATGAAAAAGTTGTGAGACTTGTTAATGTTTAATGTTCTTTTATGTTACTGTTTTGGGGGGTTACCATTGTGGTGAATGACCTGCTAACAAGAATTAAAGTTGTTTTAATAATAAAAAACAACTACTTTGGGCATGCCATGGATATAACAAAACCATCTTCTGTCTAACGCCTAACAATAAGAGTCTTTACTGAGTAAGGTTTTTTCTTGTTAGATAACATTTGTAAAGGTTGTAAAAATAGTGCTTGTTCACATTCACTAAATAAACTAATCAGTTAAACTTGATTGCTTGTTTTAATTTTTGTTTGATATTAATTTTAGGATAATTAAACTTAATAGTTTTGGGCAAAATTAAGGATGTTAACCTGATTCAACTAAATGGCATTGAATTAACCTTATGTAATAAACTTAAAGGAACACTCCACTTTTTTTGAAAATAGGCTCATTTTCCAACTCCCCTAGAGTTAAACAGTTGAGTTTTACCGTTTTCGAATCCATTCAGCCGATCTCCGGGTCTGGCGGTACCACTTTTAGCATAGCTTAGCATAGATCATTGACTCTGATTAGACCGTTAGCATCTCGCTCAAAAATGACCAAAGAGTTTCAATATTTTTCCTGCAGTATATTGTTAATTATTAACTGTTTTTTAAATAATGTAATACTTAATTTAGAAATGATAAATTGATCATTAATGAAGTATGAAAAGACAATTATTAAACACATTATAGATATGCTTATAAATCAAGAACAAAGCATTTATAGGTGTATTTATAAACTGCTTACTAATGTCTATTAATGCTTTATAAATGATTAATTAACTATTTACTAATGCTTATTCTAGTTATTCTAAATTGTTATCGAATTTCTTTCTTCTGCTGAACACAAAAGAAGATATTTTGTAAAATGTCAGTAACCAAACAGTTGATGGGCACCACTGACTTCCATTATATTTGTTTTCCATACTATGGAAGTCAATAGGGTCCATCAAGTGTTTGGTTACTCATATTCTTCAAAATATCTTCTTTTGTGTTCAGAAGAAAGAAAGAAATGTATACAGGTTTGGAACAACTTGAGGGCGAGTAAATGATGAATTTTCATTTTTGGGTGAACTATCCCTTTAACATTGCATTTACCTCAGGAAAGTTATCCAGTGTTTACAGTTTGTTAGTTAGCTAAAAAACACTAGAGAAGAGCTTATTTACTGTTAACTATGTGTATATATATATATATACATATATATATATATATATATATATATATATATATATATATATATATATATACATATATATATACATATATACATATACATATATATATGTATATATATATATATATATATATATATATATATATATATATATACATATATACATATATATATATATATATATATATATATATATATATATATATATAATATATGTTTGAATAAACTGGTCATGAAGACAAGTGTTTAAGAAAACTAGCTTATGTGCAACTGAGTTGAATTCAAACATTTCAGTTTTTATTTGAGTGTAATTATTATATATCTGAAAATAAATAGCAGTTGAATATAATAGCTCTGTTGTTAATTTTATCTGTATCGTTAGAAATCATTCTGAATAATCAGCTATCAGTATCAGTATATAGTAAGAGTTATTATCAGCCCTGTGTTTGAAGAGAAAGACTCACATACTCATCCACCAGCATAATCCAGCAAGGACCCTTGAGGAAAAGAAGTGCACTTAATTGTATAGAATGTTCACTTGTAGTGTACTTCAAATCTTTAAAAGTGTATAAAAAAGTGTACTTGCAGATAATATAATATTAATGAAATAAAAGGCCACTTAAGTGTAGACTGTTTCTTAACACACTTTTAAAAACTGCACTTTGTAATATTCAAACTTAAATCATCTTAAATCATTGTTTTAATAAGAAGTGCGTTTATTTTGATGTGTTGACTAACATACAAAAGCACATGTGAAGTACTTGATTAGAATTTTAACTCTAGATATTAAAATAAATGTCTTTTAAATGTACTACTAAATTGCATCTTCATCATTATAAATATTTAATCACTACTATATTATGAAATGACATTAAGATGTACTTAAAAACCGAAAAAAGCACTCTTAAGTTCAACTAATTGCACATGTAGGCCTACATTCAAACTATAATTAACTTAAATTAATATGCAATTAAGTGTCCACTTCATGTCACATGGTTTTAGATGCATAGATGTACCACACTAACAAAAAAAAAAAAAACATACCCCCGGTTTCGCAGACAAGGCTTAAGCTAGTCCTAGACTAAAATGCATGTTTGAGCTGTTTTAACTGAAAGTAACCTGCACTGACAGATCTTAAAATATGTCAGTGCCAGTGTTTTGTCTCAAGATGCACACCAGTAATGTGTTTTTTCTAGTGAACGTTTATAAAAGCTACTTAAGTGCCCTAATTGATCTAAGGCCTAATCCTGGCTTAGGCTAAACCCTGTCTGTGAAACCGGGCCATAATGATTAGTACCTATTAGCTTAATACGTCCATCCTGTCGCACATTTCCAGATTTCCTACATGGGATATTTGGTCAGGTTATAGTTGAGCTTGACCAGTGTTTTCTCCCTCTGATCAGACTAAAAAGTTTGTTTGTTTGTTTTTCAACAAACCTGTTCAAAATCCCCCAAACTGTAGGAATGACCCTTGCATGTTTAGTTTACTCATAGTCTAATTTAGTAGTTAGTACTTTGCTCAATGCACAAAGTTACACTCTCAGTAGAAGAGCAAGAGGGGTTCAGATGGCTTTAAGAAGCTCTCTGCCTTCACAAAAGATCGCAGAAGGTCCTGTGTGTATTTGGGCACGGCAGTGCTGTCACTTCATCTGTCCGCTGCCGCATGTCTGACCTTGTACAGGAAACACTGCTGCTCAGTGACACATTAGCTGTCAGATGAAATACTTCCACTCGGCCAATCCAAACCTTTGGATTTGTATCGTCTCCCAGGATAATGTAGATGATGAGTTTTAGTTTTTAAACCCATCATTTTGCAGAGCCATTGGGTCTTGCTAGCAGTGATACTATTACTTGTAACACATTAATGTTGTATTAGCCTTACAGTTGTCCAAGATTTATTGTGCTTTCTTCATCAATGTTGACTACAGAAACCAGCTACTACTACAATATATCGACCCTGATGAGACTTCTTCACCGGCATAACTCTCACGCAAAGTTTGCGCATCGCTTGTGTGATATCCACTTCATGGTTTAAAATGGAAATATTTTCAATATTGTGATGTGCCATTTTTCTTCATCACCGGTTGTTTGCAAAATGATGGACAATGATTCACATTTCATGCTCGTCATTTCCCGTGATTAAAAAACTAAGTAAATTATTAAATAAATGAGTAAATTAACAAGTAACAAGCCAACTTAAACTGGCTAAACTGAATAATTTGCTGATGCAGGTACAAAAAGACTTGTCTTTTGTGTGCACCAAGAAGCTCCTGTCTATCTAACGTACTTGGTCCACCGTATCTAGTTTGGTTTGCACTCTCCACATGAGCCTCACCGACACCTTCCACAAACAGCGAGAGATCGCCACTGTGTTTTAATGCCTTCCACAGAGAGAAGCGTCACCTCACCGTTCCTGTCATCCGTCCCTATGGGCCCGGCGAGAAAAATTAGCACTAATACCTGGTGACATTGTGCTCTGTGTGCTCATTAGCAGGGGGCAGCGTTTCAATCACACTCCCCGTCTGAGCGTGTGCTCAACAGAATGCTTAACGCAGTCTTCCTCTGCCAAGACAACTAACACAGTCTCGGGGAGGTTTCTGAGCGTGTTGTTTTGTTGTTTTGTGCTCTCCGGTGACTTTCATTCACGCTGCATCTTCTCTCTGTGACGCCGCTGTGATGCAGTGCCATGAGTCTGTTTGTTACGTGCTTTTCTGATGAAGGTAATCAGGTGTTTGTTGTAATTTCATTTGTCCCAGTTAAAGTATGTTCCCACCCTAACTGAGATGAGTGTTCATATGGAGTGAGGTCAACACTCGGCCCGCAGGGTGACACATATCGATCCGTATTGGACATGTGATCTACATTAAAGCTCCCTCTGCTGACAGAGATGAACAAACATGCAAATATATGTTTGGAGAATAAACATGTTGTGGTCAAAACTTGAAGTCATTTATTATATTCCTTGTTTTTACTTGCCATGTGACCTGAATCCGGATGTTGTCCATACACTCATTGGAAAGAAGTGTAAACAAGTTTATATAAACACACACACACACACACATATGTATATAATATATATATATATATATATATAAAACTTTCTTTTAGCCCCAAGTTTTGGGGGTGTGTCAGAGAGATAATATGGAGGACGCAATAGATGCAGCAATTGTATTGGTAGGAAATTTGTTGAAATTAATAAAATTAATAAAGCGAGCTAAATTGCATGTAAAAATGCAATAGTACTGTGCAATTATGATAGAATATGTAGCAACTAAATTTACAGCACCTTCATAAATGCTTATGCTCATTCTTTATTAATCATTTTGTAGAAGCAGAGTTAAAAAATCTTGCTGAATTTTTGGTATCTTCAGAGCAAAAGTGACTTGACGGCATCTGATGTCGTAATTACGAATTCCCAACTCGTAAATACAACATTCCGAGGAGGACTTGAGCGCTCCATTAAATAAAATTCTCTTTATAGCATGTGTCCATTACATATGGAAGCCCGTTTCCGCCACAGTTGAGTAAAAATATGATATAATATGTTATTATATTTGTGGAAAAAAGTCTTGTAATAATGAGAAACATTCTCATAATAATGAGAAACGTTTTTCGTAATAATGAGAAATTTTCTCGTAATAATGAAAATTTTTTCATAATGACTTATTTTCTCATATTCTCGTAATAATGACTTATTTTCTCGTAATAATGAGAAACTTTTTCATAATGACTTACTTTCTCGTAATAATGAGAAACTTTCTCATAATAATGATTTATTTTCTCGTAATAATGAGAAACTTTTTCGTAATGACTTATTTTCTGGTAATAATGAGAAACATTCGTAAGAATGACTTATTTTCTGGTAATAATGAGAAACATTCGTAAGAATGACTTATTTTCTCGTAATAATGAGAAACTTTCTCATAATAATGACTTATTTTCTCGTAATAATGAGAAACTTTCTCATAATAATGACTTATTTTCTCGTAATAATGAGAAACTTTTTCGTAATGACTTATTTTCTGGTAATAATGAGAAACATTCGTAAGAATGACTTATTTTCTGGTAATAATGAGAAACATTCGTAAGAATGACTTATTTTCTCGTAATAATGAGAAACTTTCTCATAATAATGACTTATTTTCTCGTAATAATGAGAAACTTTCTCATAATAATGACTTATTTTCTCGTAATAATGAGAAACTTTTTCGTAATAATGACTTATTTTCTCATAAGAATGACTTATTTTCTCGTAATAATGAGAAACTTTCTCATAATAATGACTTATTTTCTCGTAATAATGAGAAACTTTTTCGTAATAATGACTTACTTTCTCGTAATAATGAGAAACTTTTTCGTAATGACTTATTTTCTCGTAATAATGAGAAACATTCGTAAGAATGACTTATTTTCTCATAATAATGAGAAACTTTTTCGTAATGACTTATTTTCTCGTAATAATGAGAGATATTCGTAAGAATGACTTATTTTTTCGTAATAATGAGAAACTTTTTCGTAATGACTTACTTTCTCGTAATAATGAGAAACTTTCTCATAATAATGACTTATTTTCTCGTAATAATGAGAAACATTCGTAAGAATGACTTATTTTCTCGTAATAATGAGAGATATTCGTAAGAATGATTTATTTTCTCGTAATAATGAGAAACATTCGTAAGAATGACTTATTTTCTCGTAATAATGAGAAACTTTTTCGTAATGACTTATTTTCTCGTAATAATGAGAGATATTCGTAAGAATGACTTATTTTTTCGTAATAATGAGAAACTTTTTCGTAATGACTTACTTTCTCGTAATAATGAGAAACTTTCTCATTATTACGAGAAAATAAATCATTATTATGAGAAACTTTCTCATAATAATGACGTATTTTCTCGTAATAATGAGAAACTTTTTCGTAATGACTTATTTTCTGGTAATAATGAGAAACATTCGTAAGAATGACTTATTTTCTCGTAATAATGAGAAACATTCGTAAGAATGACTTATTTTCTCATAAGAATGACTTATTTTCTTGTAATAATGAGAAACTTTCTCATAATGACTTATTTTCTCGTAATAATGAGAAACTTTCTCATAATAATGACTTATTTTCTCGTAATAATGAGAAACTTTTTCGTAATAATGACTTACTTTCTCGTAATAATGAATTTTTTCATAATGACTTATTTTCTCATATTCTCGTAATAATGACTTATTTTCTCGTAATAATGAGAAACTTTTTCGTAATGACTTACTTTCTCGTAATAATGAGAAACTTTCTCATAATAATGATTTATTTTCTCGTAATAATGAGAAACTTTTTCGTAATGACTTATTTTCTGGTAATAATGAGAAACATTCGTAAGAATGACTTATTTTCTTGTAATAATGAGAAACTTTCTCATAATAATGACTTACTTTTTCGTAATAATGACTTATTTTCTCGTAATAATGACTTATCTCGTAATAATGAGAAACTTTCTCATAATAATGGGAAACTTTCTCGTAATAATGAGAAACTTTTGTAATAATGACTTGTTTTCTCGTAATAATTCGAAACTTTTTCATAATAATGACTTTTCTCGTAATAATGAGAAACTTTCTCGTAAAAATGACGTACTTTCTCGTAATAATGACTTATATCTCGTAATAATGAGAAATGTTTTTCGTTTTTCGAAACGTTTCTGTAACAATGAGAAACCTTCTTGTAGTGATGACTTAGTATCTCATAATAATGAGAAACGTTCTTGTAATAATGACTCATTTTCTCATATTAATGAGACACTTTCTCGTAATCATTACTTCTACTCATGCGCAAAGCAGCGGATCAGAAGGGCGTGGCACGCTAGTGACATCTGCTGGTCAAAACCATGTAAATGCAAAAACATTGTAATCTATAATATCATTAAATAACATTAATGAAAAATTATCAGTATATGAGACGAGCTTCCATACTATATAGTCTTTTATTTATTTGTAACATTCTTTTGTAATTCTGTGTATGAACAAGCAGAAACACTGAACAGATAGAGGAATAAGGCAGCACACCTACATATCCAAGTCTGTTAAAGAACGCTTCATCTGGAAAGCTCTTTACAAACATCTGCTAAACATATTTTCAAGCAGTTTTGCATATAATAAATCATAAACATCTTTAAAAGTGTTTTCTATATGTCTAGACTAATATGCACATCAAGAAGATGCATCGGCGACATGTTAATATTAACACATAAACCCACACATTTTATGAAGACGTTACACTTAAACTTAATGAATAAATGTCATATTCCTTCGTTTCTCATTTTTATGAGAAAGTTTCTCATTATTATGAGAAATTTTCTCAATATAATGATCTACTAAGACATAATTACGAAAAAGTTTCTCAATATAATGAGATACTAAGTCATAATTATGAGAGTTTCTCATTATTATGACTTAAAGAATCACATTTTTTACTCAACTGTGGTGGAAACGGGCTTCTATAATTACAGGATCAACAATCACATGCAAATGTAAAATGCTTGTATAAGATGGATTGCTTGTGAATATAGGACGTACGTTTTAGTGCTGTAACAACACACAGAGCTGATTTGAGTAAGTTTCATGAGTACAGTAGTTTCTGTTGTAACATGCTTAATAGCTTCAGTTTCTCTCGCTGAGCAGTGTGAAATATTTCATGCTTTATACATTGAAAAGAACAACAAACTCAGATTTACAGAATGCTGCCGCTGTCAATACAAAAGAAATGGACCAAATCCCTGAAGACACGCTCGAAGCCACTTCCCTCACTATTCCCGTTCTCTCCTAAACCTCAGTCTGTTTCCACCACACACACACACACACACACACACACACACACACACACACACACACACAGTGTAAGGTAGTGGGCAATTTTTGCAACCTTTGCTATTCTATTTCAGTTTTTTCCTTCTTTTGTTTTTCAGCATTTTATTCTCGATATTTTCTTGCAAATGATTTTGGAGAAAGTGCTTAAAAATCAAAACAGTGATACACTTTAGCTTTAAATACTTATTTAATTACTCTAAAAGCTGCATCATAACCATGACGAGACTGATGCTGCAAGAGCAATTAGAGTTTTTATCAGTTATGGCACAATGTTGTCCAGAGGATCGTTCGTGATTTAATTAAGAAACACACAAGGTCAGCAATGTTAATGAGAGATATTCAAGCAGGTATAAACAATATATATGTTTATATCTGCTTGAAAAAAAAAAAAAATATATATATATATATATATATAATATTATATATATATATATATATATATATATATATGTCAACAGCTGGCAAAACTAATACGTTACTCATGTCTCACTCCAATACAAATGACACCAACACAATGAACATCACTCTGGACATTAGAATGACGTTCCTCATCCCTAAAAATATCACTCATCTGAGAATATCGAAACATATGTGACACATCCTCTTACAGCTGGTTTGGGATCAGATTAAGTCTTATAAAGGTTAAATACTGTTATGAATGATAATGATTTTGAATCCATGACAATGCACTGATATTGTCTAGACTGCATGCAAAAAAATATATATTTTCTTCCTCAGTATTTTTTGTTTGTTTAGTATAAATACCTTCATTCTTAAATCAAGATATATTTACTGGAGAAGTCATGTTTGCAGATAAATTAAGTGACTTAAAAAGAGATACTAAATTCTAAAAACAAGAAAAAAAATTGTTCAAATGCGGTCAGAAAAATAAACTTGTTTTCACTTTGAGTGAATTAAGTTTATTTTTCTCTTGTTTTAAGCATAACGTCAATTCATTTTGATTTTATTTATTTATTTATTTTTTTCAGAAAACAAGATGAAATCATTTTGCTTCTCAAGTAAATGTGTTTGATTTTAGAAAGTGTACTGGAATTCAAGACAGAACAATTTATTTTTTCAGTGCACAGGAATCCTTGTGTTAATTTCTGGAATAAAGTTATCAAAACCATTATCAAAAATTGCAAATACAACTTACAATCAAGATTCTATTACTGTACCACGCTATTACAATTTTCCAATGCTTCCCAGCATTTCAGTTTGACCATTTTCAGATGTTTTTCACAGCCTTGTATGAACCTGATGATTTTCACTAATGTTATGCACTTAATCTCACCATATCAAACTGCACGAGTCTTCCATTCCAATTTGCCTCTCCGTCTGGACAGACTCAATTTTGAAGGCCAATTATTTTCAGAGAGGGATAAAATAGCAACCTTTGAACAACCTTGTTTTCCAATTCAAACAGCCTTATACTCAATATACAAATCTCCCATAAATCCCACTGTGGATGGCCTTACATTTAGAAGATCGTTGTGAAGCAGAGCCAGGCCAAAAATCATACAGGCTTCTCTTCCTGAATCTCAAATGTCTTTGGGTTTCATTTGCAATTCACGGCAGATCTTCCTGTCTATCAGTTTAGAAGTGTAGAAAAAAGGCATACACAGCACAACACACATTGTTATTGTGTGGTGTTTTCCATTCGATCAGACTTGGCTTGAGGCACAGGTGTAATTTGTGTGCCGGAGTACAGCATAGTTTCCGCATCAAACAACACACAACTAACCTGAATTACCGTCAACACCTGACCTGATGCCACCTGATCAGTGCTAGTTGCTAGTTCTACTGCGTTGTACTAAACAGCACCATCACTATCCACTAACTAACACTCCTAACAGCCCATAAATATATGACAGGTCATAATTGTATGAGATCGGGGGGCTTCTGACCTTCTTTATTATATTGCTTGATTTTTAATTACCATCCCCAGAACATAGAGTCAAACTGTTTCTGTCTCTGAATGAATATGTTGTATAATCAGGATTGTTTTTTCTATAAGCCTCATTTGCTGTTTGAGAGGAAAATGTTTTCTCCGATTATGAAAAGCTTTGCCGTGTCTGGAGGGATTCTCTTGCCTGTGATTACCATCCTTGAAGCCTCAATTATTGCGAAAGGCCAGCGTTATCACTGAATTAGGAATTTTAATTTCCCCTCTGAAACTGCAATTTATTGTATGAAGGAGCGCATTTAAAATGCTGATTTATCAGGACTATCAGAGGGATTGCAGGCGAGAGCACGAAAGACATGGAAAATCATCGCAGTTCAGCAGGATCAAATAGATCAAACACATCAAATAGACTGCATTTTGCTTCACAGCGATGTGCCGAGCATTTGGATTCAATAAAGAGTTCATGCGTAATACCACTGGATAAGAAACAGGAAGTATATATCTGTAGCTAAACCAGATTATGTTTCTGAATGAAAGTTACTTTCTTCTGTGGAAACTATGCAGTCACAATGATGGAGAGCTCTGGGTGTCTTCTTGCTGTCTGGTGTGAAAAGACATTATATGGACTCACAGAGATTATTATTTACCTAAATGTTTTTGTTCATGTTTATCTGAAGAAAGTCAGTCATATACATCGGGGATAGCATGAGGGTGAGTAAATGATGAGAGAATTTTCATTTTTGTGTGAACTATTGCTTTAATGCAGAGGTCTGATCACCAGGAGCACCAGTCCTACCACCAATGATTAGCTACAGCTACAAATATATTTAATATAACTAAATTATTAGCTGCTGTTATTTGATTCTAGAAGTGTGAGTTTCACTAATCAAAAGTCAGTAAATAAAACATTATTATGGGGATCCAGCATATCTAGTAGTTTGTGTGTTCCTGCTTGTCTAATGGAGATTCTCTCTAGAGGCCAGGCAGGAGCGAGAAACACAAAGGTTTAGGAGATGACCTCAATATGTGACCTGCTTCTGGCCTGAGGCTTTCATTCCTCTTCCAGAAGTGGCTCTGGGTTCAGATGCAGCAGCATGTCCAAGCCAAGACCAGCGTGAGTAGAAAATGTAGTGTGGAACAGGATGATCCCCAGCTCCTCATCATGGGCCATTGTGTGTATTATTCATGGACTAAACTTCTTAAAATAAGATCGAGGAAAGGGGAGATCATCTTTGTCTCTGAAGGCCCAGGTTTCCTCTCTGAAAAAAGAGGGTGGACATTGGGCTGAGCAGTTTGACCAAATTTATAGTGTGTTATAAGTAATTTTGTATGAATCAAATATATCAGGGTTGGCAAACTCCGGTCCAGTCCAGTTCAGATTCAACACTGATAAAGACTCACCTGCCCGTATCGTTCTAGTAACCCTTCAGACCTTGATTAGCATGTTCAGGTGTGTTTGATTAGGGTTACAGCAAAACTCTGCAGGACTGTTGTTCGCCACCCCGGATATATATAATACTGTCAACGAAAAAGGTTTAGATATGAAATACACATGTGGTAAAAGATATGCACAGTCTAAGCATTTAAATACTTTGCAAATTCGCAATTCTGACTTTATATCTCGCAATCCTGACTTTATATCTCGCAATTCTGACTTTATATCTCGCAATCCTGACTTTATATCTCGCAATCCTGACTTTATATCAAGCAATTCTGACTTTATATCTCGCAATTCTGACTTTATATCTTGCAATCCTGACTTTATATCAAGCAATTCTGACTTTATATCTCGCAATTCTGACTTTATATCTTGCAATCCTGACTTTATATCAAGCAATTCTGACTTTATATCTCGCAATTGTGACTTTATATCAAGCAATTGTGACTTTATAACTTGCAATTCTGACTTTATATCAAGCAATTCTGACTTTATATCTCGCAATCCTGACTTTATATCAAGCAATTCTGACTTTATTTCATGCAATTCTGACTTTATAACTTGCAATCCTGACTTTATATCTTGCAATTTTGACTTTATATCTCGCAATCCTGACTTTATATCTCGCAATCCTGACTTTATATCAAGCAATTCTGACTTTATATCTCGCAATCCTGACTTTATATCTCGCAATTCTGACTTTATAACTTGCAATTGTGAGTTTGTATCTCACAATTCTTAGAAAAAAGTTAGAGTTGTGAGATAAAAAGTCGCAATTACCTTTTTTATATTTTTATTTCATGGTGAAAACAAGCATTCATATTAATCTCTTTAGCTCAAAACTAAAGATTCAAAACAGTCAAACAGACTCAACATTCTGATTGGATGAGCCACATTTGAAGTTGGTACTCTTGTGAAAAAGAAGTACACCTCAGAATACTTTTAAAAAGAGTACTTGCTGTATTATGGAAATGTGTTATAGTTTAAAGACACTTAATATAAAGTGGGACCCCAGATCCTTTTGTCTCAAGTGCATGTCACAGTTCAGGTTAGTCTCTCACTGTGTGTTTTTATGGTGTTGATATGGCATAATTTTCCTGCAGCTCTTCAGTGACTAGTCATATGATATTTACAGCTTGGATGATTGGTTTAAAAACTGTGGTTCCATGAGCAAAGGTGCTAGATTTCAAAGTCGAGCAGCTGTCATTGAGATGAAGTGCAAGAGAGAGCTCTCTCTAGGTTTCCAAAGGTGCGTCCCAGTTTGTGCATTTATGCAATATTCTTTGTGGTTTTGTAGCATAAATAGTGTGAATAGTGTGTTCACACACACACAAAAAAATCCAAATAGAAAAAATGCACTTAATTAACTGAAAAAAAACGAATTGTGGAATGCTGGACGCAGCTTTAATTACATAGCGGAAGTAATGTTCGTAAAATAACAACAGCTTGGTTGTTGTGGATACTTTAGTGTGCACTGCATAGTGCTCCACAATCATGCTTATTTGACCTTTGCATACATGCAACTGTTTTGTACTGGTGACAACCAGCTGGTACAGATTTAAGGATCCGTGACGAGTCTATTGCATACTCTACACAATAAATGTGCTCAATGCAGCACTTATACACCTGAATGAGATGCTGCAGCTCAAACCTCGAAGTCTCTCTCACCTGCACTGAAACAGGCTTGTGTTAAGTTACTGAATGATGAATTAGCTCTATTACAAGGTCTGCATATTTTTATTGATCTGAAGAATTCAGATGATGCCCAGAGTATAGAGCATAACATCTAATCTGTAATTGTCTGAATTTGTCATTTTAACTCTGTAACCGCTGCGGTTCTCCTAAAGGCCTGAAAATAAGATAAAAAAATAAGATAAAATAAAGTCATTGATTTTGTTTTCCCTCCTCTCAAAGCGTGCCTTGGCAAGATTTCAGCCCTAACCATTCCCCGATATCTCGGATCGGTCTGATCACTGGAACATCCTGTAATTACACTTCTGTGTGTTTGAGAGGGTTGAGTTACACTGGAGAATTGCTCATCAGTGGGAATATTGTCAGCACTGGTCAAACACTCTAGATTAGGATCAATACTTCTGTCACCTTTGCTACAATCTGTCTCCAATTTCCCCCCAAACACTCTGCGGTTTGCCATGATGAGCGCCACAATAATTACAGTCATCACATGTTCCCACATCTCAAGAAAGTGCTTTGTGATGGATGTCAACACCAAAGCCTTTTTTCCTCTTTTGATTCACCCTTTGCTACATAGATAATTGGGATGGCATGGTTTCTTGTCACTGGATTTAAGGGATTATCTTCCATTCCAACAGCCGGCCTGAGAGAGACAGTAAGAACAGGGAGCTTATTAATGGTGCTGATAAATATAATTCATCTCAGATGAAGATGTCACAGCCCTTCAGAAGGTGACAGTAAGGGAATTATACTGGTAAGAATTTAGATATATACATACATACAATTTGAGATGTTTAGTCATTCAAACAGTATTAAGCTTTTAAAAATGGGTTACTCCTGAAAAGTTTTTCTTTTTCTTTTTTTTTTCTTGTGTGTATATGATGAAGTTGTGTAAACAGTTTTTTTTTTTATTTTTCTCTCTAATCATGTGTCCATTGGCATGGATTGATGAGAGCATTTAAAGGCTGAGATCTGCTCAACTTCATGCAAATAAGTGGCAAAATATGTCAGATTACAGCCAATCACTGTCAGCTGAAGGCAAGCCAAACTTGTGATATCTGTCATAAGCATTTCAAAATCTACTTTTAATGTTGGCATTTCTGCTAGATTCAGTGCTTAAAGTATTAGTTCATCCAAAAATAACACTTCAGGCATCATTTACTCTCCATTTTTATATATCCTGGATGCTTTTTTGATATAATAAATTATATCTAAATTTATAATGATAATTAACATTGTCTTTTTGAATGTCTGCTATGGAGGATTAACACTTTTTAATCAGTTGTGAGTTTAGTAGGTGAAAATGTAAATAAACCAACTAACAAATTTATGACATAAATGGACAAAAGGACATGTCTTAAAATTCAGTGGGAAATTGATTGATTGATCAGCTGTCTAGTGTTTTTATTTTTAAAACTCATTTGGCAAATATATTGCTTTGTGTTATTGAATATTAAAATGGATTTTAAATGCTTTTAATTTCACTTGCCATGCTTCTAGCTTGTTCTCCAGGGATGTAAAACGAACTGAGAAATTGTACTTAAGTTAAACTTTTACTCCATTTAAAGTCCAAAACCCCTTTGCCAAAATACTTGAAAGTAAAAAAAGCATCCATAATTTATTTATTTATTTATTTTTATTTTTTTTTGAAAACAAGATACAGTAGAGATTTTCTTTGAATTTTTGATGCAAAAACTTGTGAAAAATCCCAATTTTCTCATTGTTCTGACAGTGTAAGGAGATATTCGGCCGAATCCGATATCCTGAAACCTCTTAAAGGTAACATTAGTAGCAGATTATTTTACAGTGGTTTGACATTTGAAGTATAGTATTCTTTTTTGAACAGTAATCTTTAAGTATTATAATAACATATAAGCTACTAATACCTTATAATACACCTTACATTTGGTTGTATGATCTAAAGAAAAATGCCTGAGACTGGGAAAGGCTCCAGCATCCTCACAATCCTATATGAGATACATGATTTGGGGGATGGATGGATGGATGGATGGATGGATGGAACATTTTTTTCTCTAACTTTTAATGCATTTACAGCAATAATACATTACACTAAATACCTACTAAGGGCAGTTAGTATTTAATAAATATAATGCACAATAGTAGTGCTATATCATGGGGTATTGTGTTAAAATATTACACTACATAAATAGTATATTAGACCTGTCTATGTAATATTATTTTCTGACTCATACATTCTGCAATAAAGAACTTTTGTACCATAAAGAAATGCATTAAACAAACATTTATGTTTTATTAGTAATATTAGAAATAGGGGAAGGGTAACTGTGGAGCAGGCATAAGAATGTCTGGGTTTGCTTTTGTGGGGGCAGACAAGGAGACAGGAAATCCCTGTTGCCCTCTGACGTAAGGCTCACCGTTCCCCTCAGGTTTTGTGTGAAAATAGCACAGGCTGGTCAAGTGAGGAAACATTCTCAAGAGGCCATCATTGTTCCCACTGGGGCAGAAAACTACATCCATAAGTCTCTGGGAGTTGGCAGGAGCCTCATGAAGCCTGAAGGGAAAGACTTTATACTGCCAGTGACCTCCTGGCATTTTCTTTTGCATCATCTAAAAGGGGCACCTGCCAAATGCCCTTTGTTAAATCCAAAATTGAAATAAATCTCGTCTCACGTAATCTCTCAATCATCTTAATCTCATGGCATGGACTGGCAAAGCAGCTGGTGTCATTTGGCTTTTGGACGTTGTTATAAAAACAGATGGTGCCTTTGGGTTTCAAAACTATGAGACTGGACCAAGGAAGTTCAAAAATATTAACCATGCACTGGTTTTACATCTCTGAAATGTTTTAAAGGTAGAAATTTGCGTAAAAAGCACAACATTTAAACAAACATTGTAAACCGGTCATTAGGCTACACAGATTAACATGGGACCGCATTCTCGCACTCCTCTGTGTTGTCGCTGGGATAGTAGCTTTTCAGGTGATGGAAAAGGTTTGTTGTGTTTCTTACCTTGGTTGGAACCAACCATCGACATATTTTGCAGACCATCTGGGCCGAATCACACAAAACGTGTTTTTGCATTCCACTGCGCTACTTTTCCATTGGTTTTCTATGTAAACATGCTAGACGGATGTGTTTGACTGTTGCACTCGCATCTTTTGTAGCATCTCATTAATGACACGGCATTCTAAGAACACACCGCTCAAGTTAAAAGACGTTCAGCTTTTAAAATAACACGTCTCATGAGCTTGCATTCCCCCCCCATTGACCTTCATTTCGCATTTATGCAAAAGCACATTCTGTGTAACGTGTTCTTACCTTTTTTTTAAACTATTTCCTCAGCTTTGGTGGGTAACAATTCGATTTCATTTTCGCTTTATTTTCATTTCCCTCGTCGGAGACGGACTGGATGTTGTCGCCTTTATTTCTGATGTGTGATAGACTGGTAGTGTAATCCATATAGAGTAAAAAATGTTCAGAGCGTATCTTCGTTTTTAGGGTTGGGTATCGTTTAAATTTTAGCAATTCTGATACCAGTTCTTATCAATTCCCAATTTCGATTCCAATATGGTAAAAAAAAAAATGAAGTCGAACATTTAGATATCAAACATTTATTAAACATTTAAAATGTTTTAAAATATGATATGTTTATTATTTATTAAAACTTTTCAGCTGAATACCATGAATAAAAATCTGCAGCCTAAAGAACAACTAATAAACTAGGCTAATATAAATATCAAACATTATTGAAGACAAGTATACAGTAATGCAATAGTACAAATAAATACAAGTAAACACTGTAAAAAGTAATATGATCTATCAACTCAATCAAATTGTGGCAACAGATTACAAGCAATACTATTAATTTCAACATATAAGAATTGAGTTAGAATTAATCAAATTAGTTCTTTAAATGTCAACCATTTAAAATGTGTAAAAATTAGCAAACACCATTACAAAAACCACAAACTGAGATAAAAAGCAAACAGACAACTAAATGAAACACTGATCACCATAGTGGTGACCCAACATGTTCAATAAAATCAACATCAACATCTAAACCTCTGTTAATTCTTGTGTATCTCTTTCCTTCAGTGATTCTGCTTGTTTTCATCAGGTGTCTTCAGGGTTGGCACTGAAAAATGAAGAGTTCTTAATACATCTTCGACATCTATCTGTTATTCAGATATTACATTTTACTTAAATTGTTGACATTTAAGTAATTAATTTGATTCATTCTAACTCAATTCTATTTGTTGAATTTACTTAATAATATTGCTTGTAATCTGTTGCCAAATTTTTATGGAGGAGATATAGTACATTACTTTTTACAGTGTGGATTAATCCTCATTAAAGTATCAAAAGTTATTCAGTCAAGATCAGTGAGTGATTTTATTTTTCTTTTGTTCTTTAATTAACAGTAATGACACAGACGGCAGCAGGTTTATTATTAGGCTTCTGTCAATTTAAGACCTCATGCACAGATCCAATATACTGATGCACGTTTGATAACTGCTTATGTTCACTTAATTGACATCAGTGATGTCAATGCTGCCAGATTCTTGCATTTATTTACGATTTTTCTTAAAAGTACAATGATGAAGGAGTTTTCTCAAGAAGTCTCTGCTGCCAGAGATGAAAAGTACAGCATCTGCATTCATATGCACTAGTCTACCAACAGAACAAAACAGCTTGATACTAAGCAAGTCTGGAATTAAGGTGGATCATCACGTCAAATATGAATCTTAAAGCTGTTTACTTGCACTCGTAAATGAAAGCAAACAAGCGTGACAACTAGATGCATCAGCAGGTGTACGGGCATCTGGTCAAATTCCCTCTGGGTCGCAAGCACATTACTTATTGAGATATGCATTATTCACTGATGTGTGTGTGTGTGTGTGCGTGTGTGTGTGCGCGCGTGTGTGTGTGTGTGTGTTGTCTGAGGTTGGCACAACCCCTGCTATCAGCCTGGCAAAGTGCTAAATTTATTGTGAGGAGGAGCTCTGTTTTAGGAAGAACACCAGCAAAGTGAAAGTGTCATTGGCTTATTAAATCATGCAGTGATGGGCCGCTAGGATCAGACCACGTTCACGTTCATGTTCATGTAAGGTGACAGAGTTTGAAAGCCACAGCTGCTGGAACAGAAGGAAACCATCATGATGTCAGACATGAGAGGGCAGAGATGACAGGCAGCCGTAGCCCCTGCTGTACTCTACGAGTGTAGAAACAACGCTGCTTATGCTAGATCACACACCCTAAAAACACATACTGTTATACTCTATTCAGTAAAAGTTCTGAGAGGTCCAGCCTCTCAATGTCCTTCCCAGCAAAGGTCTGAACACCCAAACACTGTTTCAAGAGTCATGATGTTGTACGGCTTTGAATAAGCAACATGTTTATTGCAGCTAGCTAATGTCTGAGGCTGAGATGTGGAAAAGTTCGTGTGACCTTTTTCATTTAAGCTCCAGCATTATTGAAGAATTAATTTCAACATCAGTATATTTTATTGTGTATCATATTCCAATGTTACATCGAAGTATGGCCCTTTCTCATGTGTTCTTTCTATTGGTGAATTATCTTTTGACAGTTTAACAGTTGTGACTAAGCCTCAGTTACTAGTTCTAAAATGTCACTTTAGAACTAGTAACGAAGGAATGTTGAGTTGCTTCATTGAAGCTTATTGTATAATGTAGAGTATTATGAGAGAGAGATCAACTAAACGAGTGTATCACCTGCATCTGATATAGCATTCATTCTTCAGGTCAGTGTCCGTAATATTACAGTGTATCCATTATAAAATATCAGTTTGAATGTCCGCTGAGGAAAGTGATATCTTTGCCTTTGTCCTTTTAAAAGTCAAGGGGATTTCCCATGACAGCATTCAAACAACTTTGTTTAGTCCTTTTCAAATTGCTACCGACTCACTCATGAAAACAGTCTTTGCTGACATCTAATGGCTATCACGATCACTAACGGACAATTTTGCAATACCAAATTTGGCATATTATTAATATAAAATAATATTTATTGAACAATAATATTTAAATTAACAATAATAGCCATTGTAAAAGATAATAGGAAATAAACGCAAGCAAACAATTCAGTCAAGCGTACAAAAGCAGCGCTCTAGTACAGAATCTAGTACAGTAAAGTTATGAAACTTAATATAGCCCTTAATCCAAATCAGTTTGCTCTGGAACAAGTAATAGATTAATAAGACCAAAGATTGTCTGTTTGATATACCCCAACTGAATTATATCTCATGTTTAACCACTATCTACATAAGAGCCAGTGGCAAATACTTGAAGGACTGGCTGAGATGAAGCTGTTCTCGGCGGGTACACGAGCACTGAACAGTCGCTGACGGCCTGGAGCTCACATCTGTGAAAAGTCAAAACGAAAGGAACGAATTAGTACAACGTGGCCTCGATTTACTAAAATGAGGGAATTAATTAATTAGTTGTGGGAGTAAATTCTTAATTCGTGGCTACAATTTACTAAAACAATGAAATTATTTCTTAATTTGTGGTTGCAATATACATGTATTTGTCTGCATGTCCTGTGTGGGGCTCCGTACATTTCAGCTTGCCTCGATTTCACATGATAAATGTGTACATCTCCTCCCTGTGGCTAAGACCATCTCTGAGCAGAACTTGAAGTGGAATAACACACTTGACAGACCTTTTCATGTGTAATATTGCACAGGAGACTGGCAATTATATTTTGGCAGTTCTGCTCCATTTAGAGAGGTCCAAAGCACTCTTGAGTTTGACGTGTACTTATGTATTAAACAGAGTATGTCCTAGCTTATGTCCTTGCTGATGTGATCTACCCAAGTAGGACATGTTCCTGGATCACCACACCTCTCGGTCTGGCAACAGCATAGAAGGAACTACATATTTTCAAAAACTGACTAGTCAGCGGGTTGAATGATTTGTTGCCGGCGTGTTTTGGCTGGTCTACAGTCAAGTCCACCAGACACCAGTCAATACTGTATGTCTACAACACTGTATTCTAAACTTCCACAAGCAGTCTCTCCTCCTCATTTAAAAATGAACACAATGATCACAATGGGCCATTTCCGTGTTTAGTGCTAACACATGTAATGTCTCAACAACTCGAATCATAGAAAAACAAATAACTTATGATTATGATTAACTAATATAGTGTAGCTAAGAGCTATATTTGTTTGTGGGAGTAATAAGGCATGATGTAAGAAATAGAAAAGTTGCTGTTTCAAACAAGATAAGGTGTGGTCCAGAAGCTGACTATATTTTGGGCAATATTACTGTCTAAAGTGGCTTGGGAAATGTTATATATTTGTTGTGTCAGTGTGTTGTTCTGTTTTATTGCATGTGTTTGCATAGAGTTTCATTGCTCCAAAAACCTGTAAAATGAATTTTCTGTTGAGTGTGCTAATTGGATGTGTGTTTTCATGTAGTGAGTTCCCTTTGGAATAATTGAATGAAAACAGCAATCCCATGAGACTGACTGTGGTGAAGCAATTGACAGCCTGTCGAGAAATCCAGGGCCGCGGGAAGCTTGTGAAAATCACGACAGCCTGAGTTTGACATCTGTATTTTTGTTCTAACACTTCATTTGTGCCTTCACTGTGACAACTCACTTTAAGAAGCTCTATGCTATGAGTGTGTATGTATATTCCCACAGTCATAATAGAAATATCTGTATTTATGTACAGTATTTAGGGTACATATAAACAGTTCACGTTCAGAATCTGCAATTGTATTGAAGTCCTCAATTATGTCATATTTTTGTGTTTTTCTTTTCTCAAAGCATTTAATTTTATATTAAAAAGCTGTCACATGTAGGTGTTACAAAAAAGTCTAACACAATTCAATTAATAGTTCTTGAAGCAGATTTCAAATGCATCTGATTTGTTACCCATGAAAAAGAAAGGATTGACTGAAGTGCTAATCGCGTAATTTTGAACACATCATCCATCGCTTTAATGTGCAATGAAGAATTACAACCTAATAAATCCATAAACTCATGTAAAAGTGGTTTTTGGTACTTTAAGTAGGTTTGTAAGGCCACGCTTTAATTTAGGGTCCAATTCTCACTATTAACTACTAACTACGACTTTTGCCTCAAAAAACTCCTAATTACTGTTTATTAATAGTTAGTAAGGCAGTTGTTAAGTTTAGTTTTTTTGTGTGTGTGTGTCCCTTTAAATGCAAATGAGCTGCTGCTCCCGGCCCCCTTTCCAGAAGAGGGCGGAGCTTTAACAGCTCACGCTTCGGTCGCTCAACAACAACAAAGTGGGAGAATCTCACGCAGCCAAAATGAGGATTGTCAGTAACGGTGTTCAGCCTTACATTGTTCAGCCCAACATGGCCTCGCCCCCTTTGTTGCATGCTCTCGGGGGCGGGGTCTATGTAAATTTTGGGGTTTGTGATGTCACTAACCCGGGAAGAAGCTCATTTTAGTCCCTACCAGCCGTTTGTTGTAGTCCTTAAAAAGTGATTTCTGTAAAAGAAAATATCTCCCTTTGCATTGAACTTTGAGTGTCGTAACTTTGCAGATGTTGTTTATGCTCAAACAGCAACAATACACACTAATATTGATCTAATATTGAACTTTAAGTCTTCTAAATATTAACAACACACCATATTTTATACATACTATTTTCTTGTTTCTCATTTCTTCATTTTTTTTTTCTTTCTAATTTTCTTTTCTGCTCCTGGGTCCATATCTATATTATGTATTTGTTTTTCCTGTGGCGCAGGTAATTTCTGCCTTGTTTTGCATTGACAATGTCTTTGAACTATAACTATTAACCCCCGGTGGTTTGGGGACCCAACACACTTTGTGTACTTTGCATATAGGGAGGAGCGGCACTGACATCACTCTTCCTGAGCAAACTGACTGTAAATATGAAAGACGTCTGCAGTAACACTTACTTTACAGATGTATGTTTCCAAACAAATTTCACATCAGTAAGGCTGGACTTCCTTGTCTGGTTATTATATCTAAACAATGGCACTATAGTGAAGTCCTTTAGCAGCTATCTGTAATGGTGCTTTCTAAGGGCGTGTGTGTGTGTGTGTGTGTGTGCGTGTGCGTGTGTGTGTGTGTGTGTGTTCGCTCAGATTCTTTCATTCCAGCCTAATGGAAGTGTTGAGAATGAGATACTTTTGTCTGGGTTTTAATTAAGAGTTCAGTCAATGGAGCCCAACTTCCCTCATTGTGTTCAGATTAGCCAGCCGACTGATGATGAGGATTGTGGGAGATGAAGCTGGCTCCAGGGGAAACATGTGTTCATATTATCAGTCAAAGCACATTTCCCCCCTCTGTCTCTCCGGGTAATGGAGCACTCTTTGTGGCGCGATATTATTTGAAGGAGAAGGAGCTAAAAAAGGACAAAAAATGGAGGCATTGGCATAACATTTGCACAATGCATAAATTCAGACCTGGGACAGTTTACTGCTTAACAGGCAACAGGCAACATCAGCTTGTGATCCTGAGTGCCAGTGGATACTTTAACTCTTTCCCTGCCAGCAAGTTGGCAGCCAGTGCCAGCATTTTTGATCATTTTTACAAAGATCAAGATCGAGTCCATCAACACCACCAAAACTTCATGGGTTCAACATTTCATTCAGTAACGTTAGGGAGTTTAGATTTATATGCTGTTGAATGTCTGATGATCGTGTTAGCTTGCATGTGCAGCATAAGCATTGCGTCTATCGCTTGTTTCTTCTTCACCTGTGTTTTGATCTGGAGATTCTGTACTCTTTCAGAAGATGTGTAACAGCACCTTCAACCGTATAACAGTGAAAACACGTATTGCCTGGAAAATTCTGTCAATGGTGAGGAAAGAGTTAATGGCTTCAGAGCTCAGCTTGGAAACATGTCGTCCCATCAGACGAGGCGCAGCTAAAGGAGGGTCTTTCAGCGTTATAATGTTCACCTGACAGAGGGAAATGGAGCCATTGGGATGAAATGACTTGGAGATGGAGTAACTGTGAAATATCGTTTAATGGTTCCCTGAGGAGGACAGCATTTGAGCTCTTTGCTCAGGGAAATACCCCAAAGTGAAGAATTTGACATCATTTATTTATCCTGTATGCTGGTGTTTTTTTCTGTGAAACACACACACAAATAAAAAGACAGACAAAGTTATCACACCACAGCTCTACAAATAGGAATAAGAATTTATTGCATGTAGGAATAAGTATTTATTGCATGTTCTCACCAAAAGTAACATTTCAAGCCATGTGGCTCTTCATCTGACAATGAACATTCACAGGTAGGCCCTTATATACAATAGAGAACATCACATGACCAAAAAAAAAAAAAAATCAATCAATATATGCATGTAGTACCATAATGATGTCAACAATGGCATCAGAACAAAAGAGCAAAAAACAAAACTGAAAGTGAAAACATCAATTAACTAGAAAACGGTGAAAAAGAAAAGGCCCCACTTGTTTATGGGTGAAGCTATTATTAATACGAATTGTACATTTTCCCAAATCATGTTGTACAAATTCATATGAAATTGCAAAGACTTGCGTTTTCTTGTGAGACTGTGATGGTGAAACACATGTTTTGAAGAAAGGTAATGCAGCTGCTTTCCATTCAACAGCAGTTAAAAGTGAACACATTTGTTAAGATCAAATAGCACAATAAAGTGTTCATAAACGTTTTATAAATGTAAACCAAACCGTAGCTTTGTGTGATGAACAGAACAAATATAATTCATCATTCACTGATAATCTTTTCCTCCTGTGAAACTCTGAATCATGTTCTCAAACTGTGATGTCACTGATGCCAAAGTGCCTTTCAAGGAAAGTCTGTTCACTCGGCGGCATCCATCATTTCAGTCAAGTCCTATATACTTGAATGGGGGAATCCTGAAATCTCCCGGAAAAATCCTGAAACTGCTTGCTACACTCATATTTAAATAACATATTTCAAATCAGAAAACAAATCTGACATGAACTGTCCCATAAATAAAAAATAGCGTTAAAAAAACAGCAACCGGAGCTTATAACAGCAGCTGCAGTGACGTGATGATTTTACCAATTGGCAATTGGCTCTTTTATTTAGAAGGCGGGACTTATTCCACCATATCGAGTGCAACAGGGCCCACCCACTTTTTTTTTAGAGGCGATGGTATTTTTTCCTTTCATTTCTCCCATAGGGATTTCAAAAAAGTCTTTGTTAAAGCACTATAAGCCATGAACTAAACCAACCAGCTACGAGGAGAATCATAACACTACAAACTGTGATTTAAAGCAAAAAAGTATTTGAAAATTGGACAAAAATACAAAATACAAACAAAAAGTTTATTGCAAAATATGCTTATATACACTATATTGCCAAAAGTATTGGGACACCCCTCCAAATCATTGAATTCAGGTGTTCCAATCACTTCCATGGCCACAGGTGTATAAAATCAAGCACCTAGGCATGCAGACTGCTTCTACAAACATTTGTGAAAGAATGGGTCACTCTCAGGAGCTCAGTGAATTCAAGCGTGGTACCGTGATAGGTTGCCACCTGTGCAATAAGTCCATTCGTGAAATTTCCTCACTACTAAATATGCCACACTCAACTGTTAGTGGTATCATAACAAAGTGGAAGCAATTGGGAACAACAGCAAATCAGCCACGAAATGGTAGGCCACGTAAAATCACAGAGCGGGGTCAGCGCATGCTGAGGCACACAGAGCGCAGAAGTCGCCAACCTTCTGCAGAGTCAATAGCTACAGACCTCCAAACTTTGTGTGGCCTTCAGATTAGCTCAGGAACAGTGCGTAGAGAGCTTCATGGAATGGGTTTCCATGGTCGAGCAGCTGCATCCAAGCCTTACATCACCAAGTGCAATGCAAAGCGTCGGATGCAGTGGTGTAAAGCATGCCGCCACTGGACTCTAGAGCAGTGGAGACGTGTTCTCTAGAGTGACGAATCACGCTTCTCTGTCTGGCAATCCGATGGACGAGTCTGGGTTTGGCGGTTGCCAGGAGAACGGTACTTGCCTGACTGCATTGTGCCAAGTGTAAAGTTTGGTGAAGGGGGGATTATGGTGTGGGGTTGTTTTTCAGGGGTTGGGCTTGGCCCCTTAATTCCAGTGAAAGGAACTCTTAATGCTTCAGCATACCAAGATATTTTGGACAATTCCATGTTCCCAACTTTGTGGGAACAGTTTGGGAATGGCCTCTTCCTGTTCCAACATGACTGTGCACCAGTGCACAAAGCAAGGTCCATAAAGACATGGATGAGCGAGTTTGGTGTGGAGGAACTTGACTGGACTGCACAGAGTCCTGACCTCAACCCAATAGAACACCTTTGGGATGAATTAGAGCGGAGACTGTGAGCCAGGCCTTCTCGTCCAACATCACTGCCTGACCTCACAAATGAGCTTCTAGAAGAATGGTCAAAAATTCCCATAAACACACTCCTAAACCTTGTGGAAAGCCTTCCCAGAGAAGTTGAAGCTGTTATAGCTGCAAAGGGTGGACCAACTCCATATTAAACCCTACAGATTAAGAATGGGATGTCATTAAAGTTCATGTGCACGTAAAGGCAGGCGTCCCAAAACCTTTGGCAATATAGTCTATTTAAATATTTTGAGAGCGTAGGGAGATCGACACGATTACATTTGCGGTGTTTCATGAGAGTGGGCGGAGCTAAAGAGATCTTTTGCCACGTTTTGACTCTCTGATTGGTGGAATTTTCTGTACAGCATCATGGGTAATTTAGTTTTTCACCACAAATTCTGCTTTTAAACACAATTATTTTAAAAATAAGTTGAAATAATGCAGCTTTAACAGAGGCAAATACCATCAATTAACAACCTTGTTGCTCACAGTAGGTCTGTTTTCAAAGTTTAGAAGTTATTGTTATAAATCAATTTCTCTTTGGATAAAATGAATGGAGTTTTTACTGCTGGAACCCAACTGTCACGCTCTATTGTACTCTCTCCCATTCATCATTAATGTGACTGCAGTCTTATTTGTTGATGCTAAAAGTCATGCAAAGCTGTTGTATGACTTCAGAATACTGATATTATTGTGCATTCTCATTTAAAACACACGTTACACCGTCACTTCGGTTCACCAGGAAAACATCAAGCTCTTAAGGCTGCGCTCCATCATGCAAATAACCTGTTAACACAATAATAGTTCAGCTTTGAATCTCTTCCATTAATTCGTAACTGTGCTTATATTGACATGTCTGTGAGGATTTGTCCAACGCCGAGGGACACGTTCGACCCAGATACAATAATGAATGAGACTCAATTGTTGAGAGCTTCAGCTGCGTGTGAATGCTGATTTATTAATTAGATCGTTCATTAGTTCTGCTCCCCAGTTGCTGACTTTCACTCAGCCCGTTTACCTGAACAAGTCTGGCGATGTTAATCAGTCTAGAAGCCCCTCGGGGACAGAGATCGGGCTCTGGACCAGTACTGTTGTGAAGAGTGTTTCAGATAAACGGGCGTTTATGTGTATGTGCGATGTATTGAAATGAGGCTGCTTGTTCTGAAATGTCTCTCACCTTGACTCTGAATAGAAAACTTGTGGAATTGCATCTCCTGATGTTATTGCTTTTTATGCGTGCTCTGTATTGTTTGTCATAACGGCAGCATATTCTAAAGTGGTTCCTATGGGGTGGATGGGAAAGTGAGAGTCTATGACTCGATGGCAGAAGAAAAACAGTGCTGCTACTGATAATGATGATAGAGGACGATATTGCCGTTTGCTTTCCTTAAAGGGTTAGTTCACCCAAAAATGAAAATTCTCTCATCAAACCCGTTCCAAGACTTTCATCCATTTTTGAAACACAATTGAAGATATTTTTAATGGATTCTGAGAGCTTTTTGTTCCTCCATTGAAAGTCTATTCACCCAAAATTCTGACACTTCAAAACGTTCAAAAAGAGATCTTAAAAGGGGACCCTTTTCACGAGATATAATATAAGTCTCTGGTGTTTCAGAATGTGTCTGTGAAGTTTCAGCTCAAAATCCCCCACAGATCATTTATTATAGCTTGTCAAATTTGCCCCTATTTGGGTGTGAGCAAAAACACACCATTTTTGTGTGTGTCCCTTTAAATGCAAATGAGCTGCTGCTCCCGGCCCCCTTTCCAGAAGAGGGCGGAGCTTTAACAGCTCACGCTTCGGTCGCTCAACAACAACAAAGCTGGAGAATCTCACGCAGCCAAAATGAGGATTGTCAGTAACGGTGTTCAGCCTTACATTGTTCAAACCGGAGTCGACACTGATGGAGAGACTCAGGAAGAAGTTACAACTTTTAGACGTTTCTGAATGGTTAGTGGATAAATTTATGTAGTTGCTGTGGAGTTGATTCAACTCATCCACTAGCATGTGCCGTCATGTTAATCTTTTGTGTTGAATTGACCCTCGTTTGTGAAGCAGTCCGGCGTAAAATGACGGCATGACAACAACACTCTACTACAACAACTCTTCCTCTTCTCTAAAGCAGCCCAACATGGCCTCACCCATTTAGGCACTTGAACTTCATTCATTTTCAACATTTTAAGTACTTATTGGGTTTCCATGTTTATGGGGACTTTCCATAGAAATAATTATTTTTATTCTGTACAAACTGTCAATTCTGTCCCCTAACCCTACCCCTGAACCTAACTACAACGTGATCTAATGAGTATTTGCATATATTATGCATATTTTATTTATTTATTTATTTAATTGTTATGTTTAGCTTTGGAGATAGGCTTAATGTATTTGTAAGCATTTTAAGGAGCACTTAATACTAAAGCAATTAATGTCCAATAAATGTTGGTTTAAAGCACTTGATTTAATGCCATTTTCCAATATTCTGTGACCTAATCTAAAGTGAGAACTATCTTTGGTTAATAAGTCATTAACAAAGCATTATCTAACTCTATATACGAGTTAATGAGACAATAATTTGTTATTACAGTGACAATGAAGAACTCACTGTTTGTAAATAGTCTATTAATGTATTAACTACAGTTTGTAAACTATTAACTAATAGTTTGCAAATGATTTGTCAAATTTTATTACTGTATACTTACTATAAAGTGTCACCATATCTTTTGCCGTGCTTTATAGAAGTACACCATTTTGATGGTGCCGACTAACATACTAAAGCACATGTAAAGTACTTGATTATAATTTTAACTGTTATTCGACATTACATTTGAAGTTAAAATATTTTAAATGTAGTAAATTGCAACTTTATCATTACAAATATATTAAATACCTGACACACAAGTTTCACCGGAAATTACATTAAATTATATTTTAGTTTACCATAAATGCTTGTCAGTAAGTCCATCAGTACAACCATAGTTCAAAGACAATAGAAGTAATTATGAAATTACATATATAAAATTGTCAAAAAGCACTCTGAAGTTCAACTTGTTGCATTTAATATACATTTAAACTATAATACATGTATGAACATGTTTGTATTTTTGAGAGAATAACGTTTATACGTGGTTATTTAAAAAACAAAAAATTTAAGACACTGAAATAAGGCCACAAAACACATACTGAATTGAAAGTCGAGCTCTTCCTCTGAGGTAAATTCTTCCAGAATTATTCTTCACCATGTCTAAAAACGATGTACATGTATCTACCTAAGCTTAATGCATTATTTCGAGCTGATGTTGTTGAGTCTGTTGAATGGATCGCCTCAGAATTTGCCTTTAAATAGCGCTCGCGCTCCGTGGGCGTGGCCGCATTAGCGAATAATGAGATGACTCACGAACAACTGACATCTCTCTAATTTTCAAACAGATTACATAAACTGAGAATATTTGTTTTCAATTTGACTTACATGATTTAAAACCTGACATTTCAACATTTCTTTAGACATATGTCTCATGTTTGTGTGATTAGTATTCTCTAAGTTACAGTTCATTTTCTGAGGACTATCAGAATGGACTTCATTGAGATAAAGACGGCAGATCACGCATCATGTTAGTTTTCTTTATTTTGCAAATAGCACATCATTTTGTTTTTACTGTGAGTGTACACAAATAAAAGTAAACATTCTGTAGTTTCAACTGATGTATTACTTTTATCTGTATGACAAAAAAAGACGGGAAAAGTATTTTAAGTGTGAATAAAATCCAGCAAAACGCTCCAGCGTGTTTGCCGACTCCAGAGTGTTAATTTCATTTATAAATAACATGCAGTTAAGTGTACAAAAACATACATTCAGTTTTGCACTTGAGTATAATATTTTAAAGGATATTATTTTCATAGTAAGCATTCCTTTTGAAGTGTACTTCTTTTACTCAAGGACATTTTGTCATCCCACTTGCTCATATTTATGTCGGTGATCTCAGCAGAGATGCATGATGATTGAGGATTTGAGTGTTTTCTTGTCCAGCAGCTGTAGTTAGTCCATTTAAAACCCGGAGGCCTCCAAAGGCTAAAGACTGAGCACTATCGATCGAGCTGTAGAAGCGCTGAAGCTCATACAGAGTCCTGCAGCAGCACACACTGATGCTGAGAACGTAATCACGTCCTGCGCTACTGCTCTTAATCCATTTACTGTTTGACAGCCGTGCAATTGTTTCTCCTACAAACCCTTTGTCAGGTGACAGTTCTGAGGTCAGGAAAATACTTCTGCATTTTGGGGGATTTATTTGTCGATTCGACAGAGGTTATTGTCCAGTTGTGTAATGACAGAAAGGGTTCACCTATGTGTTGGCGTTGGATTACAGTATTCATTGTTCAGGTGTAGATGTGACGAGACCATTCATATTTGGTATTTATAACATACTGAAGTTGCAAATGCTGTGTTTTAATCTTAAATGCCATGCCTGACAGGACAGGATAATTGCAACCACTAGTTGAGACCAAAATATATGCAGCGCTTGTGACATTTATCCACAGGCATTAGCCGTACTGCTTATAACCTTATAAATGTACAGAAACTGACTGTCTGACTGTCAAAGGCCAGATTCTCTCACTAATAGACAGACAGTGAACTGAATGCACACTTCTGAAGAGTTTCTTTTCTAACTTCAAGAGGATTGCTTTGCTCTCAGCGATTAAAAGCTTTTTGATCATGTTGCCATCATTGTAAAGAATGAAGACTGTCTATTGACTTCAGAAAGTGCTTCATGTGATGACATCAAAATGAACTGGTTTATTCAAGTCAAAATATATGATTATAACTACATTAGGTGACACCAATGGTAGACACAGCTCCTCAAGATAATGATGGCACAAAATGAGTCCTTACATATTTTGAAGAATGATTTTCATTCTCCATGTGGCGTTCAGTCATCTAGCTCTCTAGTTTATTGTCTTCTCATAAACTGATGTACCAAATAGTCTACAGTACGTATGAATTAGTGAATTTACATAATCATTAGTGAGCTGCTGTGCAAGTATGAATGTTTATGTAGTTTTTTGTGCAATAAATTCAGCATAATTGATCATACATGACATCCTGCTGCATAACTACAGACATGGAAGTAGTTTATGTCAGTGATCAGTTATTCATCGCAGCATTATCTTCTCCGGCCTCACGTACAGGAACAGAAGAGCTTCTGCTGATTACACTGTGAAATCTGCTGTTTGATTAGATTACACATCTTTACATTCCCATCTAGTCTCCATTAGACGCGCAAAATGCCAATGAATTTTTCTTTCTTGGTGGAAGAGAGATGTGAATAGAAATGAGTTGAAGGTTTGAAGACACAGCTCCTAAAGTGCCAGAGAAATCAGATGAGCTTGTGATATCTTGTTCTGGATGGTCTAAAGGTCTGGGTGGCAGCAGGACAGAGAGATGAAGACAAACGAATCTGACTGAACCTAATAGAGCACTGAATCAGTCACTGCAGTTTTCAGTGGTGTCAGTGTTTCCCACAGGATTTTGTGAGACTGCGGTGGGTGGACTTTAATTGGTCCCTCTAGGGGGGTATGGGGTCATGACCACAAAACTGATTTGTAAACAAACACATTTTGACGTTCACATAATCAGCTCTATATGTATGGCTTTTTCTGACATAGTAAACTTGCTCAGTAGCTCACCTGGTACAACACTGCATGCTCGGGTATGTGTAATTTTGCAGAAATGTTGGCACAGGTACATTTTTCCAGTGAGTCTGAGTTAATATAAACAGTGTATCCAAAATGTGCAACTGGATTGAATCTATGCATATGGACATGCTGATTTACAGAACAGAAGTCAGAGTTGGAGAGAACAATGCTGCTGGACAAACACAACTGTTTATGCAGTAATGCAATACAATGCAAGTCATGTACCAATATGATTGTTCTCTCTGAAATGTGCTTCATGGTAGACTTGTGTGTGTGTGTGTGTGTATGTATGAATGAAAGTGAATAGAAGAGCTATATGGTAAAAAGAAAAAGTGGTGTGTGAGACCTTTCATGGGGAAAAAGGAGATATTTGAGGATTAACTCAGATTTATGGCATGTCATAACAATTTATACGTTTCAGCACTGACCTTTCCCTTAGCACTCGAGTGATAGATGTACTTCATTACCATGTTTGAAAAGAACCAAACGAAACACCTTCCTCTCAGAGTCTTCAGTGATTGATCAGCGCAGGATTGTGGGTAAAAAGAACAGGTTTGCATATGGATGTGACCCTGATGTCATGTTAACAGACAGGCTTGACATTGAGGGTATGTACACTACAAAACGTGGTGCAGGAAAACACACAGACATATTTAAAGACACAGCAGAATATCTCTGCCATAATCCCAAATGTACGTATAGCTGATGTAGTTTCTGTGCATCTGCAGATATATTAGGGTGTGACTATTCGATAAATGCAGTATGAAATAGGAGAATTAGTCACACGTTTATGGCCATGTGAGAGTATTTATTTCTGTGAGCATGTCAAACTTCACTCAGCTCCTTCAAACATGCCAACAAGATGTCACAAATTAATTCTTAACATTAATCACTGTTAAGAACACACGGACAACAAATTCATTTTCTAAAACTACAGGTAGTCATAAACTAATTTTACTTCAATCCACATTATAAGATTTAGGCAAAACTACATATTTTTAAATCTGCTAACGAGTCTTACATAAGCCCTGTAAATGAGGCTAATTTAGGCTCATGTTCATTAGCACCAATGAGTCATGTTTGTACTGTATATGGATGCTAAGTGCAGCCCTTCAGTAGAGGAGCTGACAGATGTTCATCAAATAAACTTTTATTGTACAATACTATCAAAGTCGTCAGACAGTCTGATAGTTTTAGCAGAGCCCTGTGGAGGGCACTTTCAAAACACATGATTGACCCCTAGAATTCTGAATATAACCTATATTCAAAGCAATGAAAACATGGAAAACAAGATACTACATAGTCATGAGTGTATGAATAAAAGGGGACCTACAGTATTATGCCACTTTTCACAAGATGTAATATATGTCTGTGAAGTTTCAGCTCAAAATCCCCCACAGATCATTTATTATAGCTTGTCAAATTTGCCCCTATTTGGGTGTGAGCAAAAACACGCCATTTTTGTGTGTGTCCCTTTAAATGCAAATGAGCTGCTGCTCCTGCCCCCTTTCCAGAAGAGGGCGGAGCTTTAACAGCTCACGCTTCGGTCGCTCAACAACAACAAAGCTGGAGAATCTCACGCAGACAAAATGAGGATTGTCAGTAACGGTGTTCAGCCTTACATTGTTCAAACTGGAGTCGACACTGATGGAGAGACTCAGGAAGAAGATACAACTTTTAGAATGAAACTGGATGTTTCTAAATGGTTAGTGGATAAATTTATGTAGTTGCTGTGGAGTTGATTCAACTCATCCACTATCATGTGCCGTCATGTTAATCTTTTGTGTTGAATTGACCCTCGTTTGTGAAGCAGTCCGGCGTAAAATGACGGCATGTCAACAACACTCTACTACAACAACTCTTCCTCTTCTCTAAAGCAGCACAACATGGCCTCACACCCTTTGATGCGTGTTCTTGGGGGCGGGGTTTATGTAAATTTTAGGGTTAGTGATATCACCAACCCAGGAAGAAGCTCGTTGTAGTCCCCACCAGCCATTTGTTGTAGTTCTTAAAAAGTGATTTGTGTAAAAGAAAATATCTCCCTTTGCATTGAACTTTGAGCGTTGTAACTTTGCAGATGTTGTTTATGATCAAACAGCAACATTACACACTAACTAAAGTTAAAAAAGTCAAATCATAATCAAGGACCCCTTTAAATATACATTGGTTCTTATTAATTTCAGTATAGCAAAAGTTTGCCAAACTAGTAAATATGTGCATGTTTTCTAAGTAAGAATAAATAACTTACTTGTCAGAAATGATATCCTTGGCTGGATCAAGTTACTCCTCAAAATGAAACTGAGTCGGAGGTATCGCCAGCAATACCACCTCGGTTTTTTTCTTACCAGTGTGAAAGAGACTCAAAATACTCCATCAATGTTGCACATACAATTAAGAGTTATACACCATTTTAATCTGTTGACTATCTTCTTTTATTTGTGTACACTCAGAGTAAAAACAAAATGTTGTGCTTTTTGCAAAATAAAGAAAACTAACATGATGCGTGATCTGTCGTCTCCCTCTGAACGAAGTCCAATCTGATAGTTCTCAGAAAATGAACTGTAACTTAGTGAATACTAATCACAAAAAAATTAGACTTATGTCTAAAGAAAGGTTTTAAATCATGTAAGTCAAATCGAAAACAAAAATGATCTGTTTATGTAATCTGTATGAAAAGAGACACATGTCAGACGCCCAGTGATTCAGCTCATTATCCACTAATGCGGCCACGCCCACGGAGCGAGCGCTATTCAGACGCAAATTCTGAGGCAATACATGTATATATCATCTCAATCGTGTATTTATTGTCTTGAAAAGTGTTTATCTGTATGTTATAGGCATGATTAGCGATCTCTGGAAGCCTCTATTAGTTCCTGGAAAGTCACATGATATGCCTGTTCTTCTTTAGAGTAATTTGTGGTCTAAAGGTGTGCAGAGCGCCCTCCGGCTGCAAGTATGAATTGAAAACACAGTATCCAGCGCTCACAGTGATGACAATAAATATTGGATAAATATTACTCCTCTGTATAGAAAATTGACATAAACATATGAGAATCCATCAATATTTCTCCAAATGTGCATACTTTTAAGCTAAAAGACTATATGAAATGCCATAGAGGTAACATGAATGTTCAGACGCTTTGCATCACAGAAATACATTTTATTTTAAATTGTAATATTATTTCACAGTATTGCTGTTTTTTCTTTTTTCTTCAGAGTGTTTTCTTTTCTTGTTTGATATACACCATGATGAGCTTGAGACATGATCACAGAGGGTTTTTTCACAGCCTACCTGACTGAAAGAGCTCATTGTTATGCAGGTCATTAGAGGTCATTATGCAAATCCTTTGTCTTCTCAGGTGTGAATCACAGCATTATTCATGATGATTCACGCCTCCACGCATACTGTGTTTCTTGACAAAAAGTGTCTTACAAAATTTAAATATCTATATTGTTTTATATGAACGAGTAGGCAGGATAGTTTTTACATAATTTTGAAGCAAAAACTCTAGTCTACAACCTCCAATACCCAGAAGTCTTGTGAACACAGATTTAATATATTTTTTTGGTCTTATTTCAGTGACTTTTGTTTTTTCAATAACCACGCATAAACGTTATTCCTTCAAAAAAACAAACATGTACATACATGTTCCTCACATATTATGGTAGCCTAGTTCGTGCTGAATACAGTGTAATGACACTTTTTCCATTAATATGTTTATGAAGAACTGAAAAAAGCACAAATGTCAGGGCATGTCAAAACTTCTCCAGTGCCCAAAAATCCTCAGACCCCAGAGGGTTAAAGCTGCTAAAGTCATGTTAGTGATTTTCTCTTTGTTTGTTGTTAGAATAACATTAACGACAGACGGCAGCAGGTTTATTAGGCTGTTAGACCTTTACGATTTGTGTTTAGATGAATATGTGAGTTTTTATTTCAGTTTTACTTTTAGTTTTTTTAGCACATCAAGTTAAACCAAATGAAAATGGGAAATGTTTCCTTGGCAACCAGCTGTAATAAAGTTTTTATTTATTTATTTATTTATTTTACTTCAGTTATAATCTTCAGTTATAATAATAACCCTGCTACCTCAACACAAATTTAATTCAAATTGTGCATTTTCACTTCAGTTCAGTGAGGTAGTGCGAGTGTGTGTAGACACAATGAAGATGGGCTGATTCGTGCGCTCATCTTTCCTCAGTGTGTGTGCGCCCTTCAGTTCAGATGTTTCCCAGAGAGCAGACGAGACCATCACAGAACACACTGCAGCCTTTCGTCATGTGTGTTTGAGATTGTCGAGTTCCTACTGTGGCGGTCAGCGTCAGTTACTGCTGACTGCTGTTCTCTCCGTTCGATGTAGTAAGACTCCTCTCAGCGGGCAGCTCTGATCCGTCATGTAGAGGGATGTCTCCTAATGACTTATTCATATCATATTTCCTCTTCTCATCAGTCGAGCAAAGCCTTGTATACGCTGCCTCCGTTCGTGTCATCTTTCGCACTGCCTCCGTGCCGGATACAAGAAACAATCTTCCTCCCACTCGAGGGGTCTTAAAGAGCGGCTCAGCGGGTGGGCTGTGTTTGCATAATTTCATTGCCAGTAAGGAATAAACAGTCACTACCACACTTGATTAATCACGGTTCTCATTTTCCCCCGCCGTCTTTCATAGACATAAGTGCTGCGGAGCCGCATGGGAATTAATGTGACAGTTTAAAACACGCTTGTTAATCCCTCACCACCGAAAGAAGCTGCGATACAGCTAAAGTGTCTAAATGAGAATGTTTACCTTTTGTCTTTCAGTGTAAATCGCAGGATTACAGTGAATTAATTGGGACCCCTGCGCTGAACGACTGTCCAGAAATACAAATCGCAAACATGTCCGTGCATAAATGCAAATCGGCTCCTGGTTGCCTTCGGTCATATCCACTAATTGAATTCCTCCGGTGTGTCTTTACAGGCGACACGTGCACCATGGCGGAGTACAACAAGCTGAAGAGCATGCTGCTGGATATGCAGCCCAGGACCTTCACGGATGGGGAGGCAAACGCCATGGACCAGAGGAGGACTCTGGTGGACACCATGTTCAAGTATATAGATAGAAACCAGGACGGCCGTCTGAGCAGCGAGGAGCTGGCAGAGGTAAGAGGACCGACCATCATTTTTCTTCACTCTGAAAGGACTGCACATTATCCTGCTTATTACAGCGAATATTAGGAAATACTTCAGAGAGTCATTATCTTATGTCATTCCGAACTCATATGCTGCTGTTTTTCTATGGAAGCCAAAGTTGAAGAATCATTATATGATAGTTCATAATCAAGCTCTGAAAGACAGCCACCTCCAAAGTGGTCAATATGATTTGTGTGCCACTCTGCCATTATCTTTTGAAGTCATATGATGCTTTGCGTGAGGAAAAGTTTTAACAATTTTAAGTTGTTATAGAAGGTTTAGGATTAAGTCTGACTGTACACTCTTAGAAAAAAATGGTTTAATGTGGTTCTCTAGGGTTCCTGACTCAGTTTAAAAAAAAAAAAAAAACCCTTCATGCCAAAAATAACAAATTTAAACTTAATCCACAAAATGATCCAAAATGATGGAACCCCTAAAAGGTTCTATATATGAAGTGCCTGATGGAACCCTTTAAGATTCCATATAGAACCTTTTCCTCTAAGAATGTACATTATCTCACTTGCTACACAAATAAATACATACATGCACATAAAATATTTGAGTTTTACAATTTTACATGCATATTATCTTAAATCTTTCACTAAGAAAAGTATATTACAGTATACTCTGTTTTTTATTTTCAGTACAGTCTTTACTGGTAAAATACTGTTAAGAGATCACATGTGAACGGGAACTTTCAAAAATATTGGTAAATCAGTTTTGCCAATTTCCTAGTATGAGAAGTCGTAACATTACCAGCATGGCTTGACATTAACACTTGCCAAATACGGGTGTGTTTCAGCAGTGGTGTGTGACGCAGTCACTCCTACTAGACACTTTAGCAGGTTGAATTTTATATATAATATAAACATTTTTTAATTGTAGTCTTTTAAAAAGGCATCTGAAATAATAAACCAAGTGCAATGTAGTGTTGTCAGAAATATAGATTTTTCGATACATATCGACACTGAAATATCTGAATCGCTTCCAATACTCATTTTCCTCAGAATAGATACACAATACCAGCTGCTCTTTCTCGCTCTCTCATCTCTACGACAGCGAGTGACACACAAACCACCTCGATTCATTTGCACCGGATGAATATTGTTGGTGTTACAGGGCTTGAATTTCGCCGTGGGATTGCGTGTATTGTGCATAATAATTATTGTAAATAATAATTTTGCGCTCAAACCCAAAGTGTGCATACATAAAGCCGCCTCTCAGTCCTAAATTGAGCTCTTTTTCACTGCTTATAGCACTTAAACAGTCAAATACACACAAAAAAATGACAGTCTTGGCGAGTATTCACGTAAACACAGTCGTTTTAAGTGAACATAAACAGTTGAGAAAGAAAACGCATGTGTAACAGTATAATGGATCCGTGCGTCAGGTCTTAAAGTGACAGCAGCATAATATACCTGCTGCCAAATTATGAGATAATATTAAAAATATCTATATGGCAGAGTTTCCCCATGGTGTCCATGTCAAAGCAAAAAAAATGCTGAGTGGCTTTGGAAAACCACTAGCCTGGCTGATGAGCAAAAAAAGTTAATGTCAAGCCTTAAATACCAGTAAATTACTGGTATGATGCTGTGTGAACAAAGAATGAAGATTACCGACATGAGCATGTAAGAAGTCAGAACGCGCTGACGTAAGAAGTCTGCTTTGCGAAATCATAAAGTTCTTATGGAGATGACATGATTGCTCTGCGCTGTTTACAGTAAGCTTCACTGCTTTTTAATCGTTTTTCTAGAAAATATGCACTAGATGGACATCTTTGACCGTTGCGCCACATATAGTGCTCGAGACCCAGCCTTCTTTTTCATTCATCAGTGCTGTGACTCTGCAGTCAGATTACTGTGTTTTTAAGCTCCAAAACAGATAGTGAAACTAAGGGTACGTTTACATGACAACGATGTACTAAAAATGGAAATGTTTTCCTTTGCGTTTTTCACGTAAAGGAAAATAATGCCTGTTCACACGGATCCGTGAAAACGACTAAAAATGCTGCATTCTGCGGCCAGGCCAGTAGATGGCGATGTCACTTTGTAAAGAAGCACTATGCACCCGTAGACTGAACATGTACTACGCATGCACATGATGTCACCATTTTCACAGATTCATGTTTTTGCAGTTTACACAAAGATAATAATATCGTTTTCAAAAACTTGCACCCGTTCTTAAAAGTTTGCCTCAAAACACCATTGTCATGTAAGTTAATGGCCAAAACACATAAAAAGTTTTCTGTTTTTAGTTGAAAACAGTCTTGTGTAAACGACCCCTAAAGTGCTTCTCCTCATGTTGCGAATGAAGACAACGGCTCAGAGTGTTCGATGACTGATATCACAGAATTTAGCGTTATTTTGGTGCTGATGTGTAAACAGTCTCTTAGTGGTAAAAAGCCAGAATGACATTGCTTGTGTGAACAGCATATTTTGTATTTACCGGTAAAGTAATTCTAGAAATTTTACGGTAATTTACTGGGATTATTGTGTAAAAGGGGCTGGTAAGTATTAAAGATATTACTTGCAATTGTTGCTTTAAAGAGCTATTTACCTGATTTAATGCATACAAATTAGTTTTGTTGATATAAATCATTGTATTGAGGAGGATTCAGTGATGTTAAATAATGTTTTGCCTTGAATAAAACCAGTTAACTTTTTTTTTTTTTTCTCTGAAGACTGAAAGTAGTGCAGGTTTCATAATCCCCCCTCCACTGAAGCTCATGTTTAACCTAATTCTCAGATTCTGCTGGCTTGGTTCTTGGCATTATTGAAATCTGTGTGAACAAACAATGACAGAGATTTCTTTTTTTTGTGAACACATTTGCACCCATATTATATGTTCTAACCAATTTCCGCCTGTGTTGAAGCGTAAGACCATACCTATAATCGAACTAAATTCATGAAATAAACTTAACTTAACTGAGCTCCTCCTGTTCTTTCACAGATCTCCATAAAGGAGCATTTGGAAAACATCTTATTGGAGTGCAGCATGCAAGACCTCCTGCGATACGACGACTACAACAACGACGGTCACCTGACCCTCCAGGAGCTCTACACGGCCTTCCGTGAGTCCCACCGCCGCCTCACACATCACAACCCATCAGTACAAATCAGCCTCTCTCACCATGTGGCAAATCTGCAGATTTCTTTTTTATGCCCTCAGTGAGCCAGGCACCATTACGCCTCTCTCTGAAGCACATTTGCGGTGAAGCGAGCACCTGATCCTTTGGGCCAATGAATGCTAATCATGGCCCGATGATGAGAGATGAGTGCTTTTGGCTGAAAAAGAGGGATGAGATGGCAAGCCGAGATTATCTCGTATCATCCATCGTCCTACGCCGCATAAAGCAAACGCTCTCGTTTCATTCGTTTCAGAAATTGGCAAAGCGATTCACAGTCCTGGCTCCCCGAATGAGCAACTGTAACTAAAATTATACATCCATTCCACATGGAGATCAATCAAAGTGTTCGAGGTGCTGTGTGACCCTTGCTTTAAGATTCAGCTACTTGTGTAAAAAAACACAGCTCCATTAACCAGCACCAGTCATTAACCTCAGTGATGATGAGTTTACTGGACTGCTTGTCATCTTTATGCTTTTGTGTCCAACTGACCAGTGTTGGTAATCAGGTTGAGTGTAAGAGTGTATGTGTAATAAAACATTGCATCGCTCAAGCTCTTCTCAAGGTTAACCGTGTTGCTGCAGTGGGATTTTGGAGGATGTCATCTGGAATGAGGGAGAATATCTGGTGAGAAAGGATTCAAACAGACGTCTCTGAAGAGATCCCACTTCATGCTCCTCTGTTTGTTTGTCAGAGAAAGATGCAAGATTTTTTTTCATGCTTTATTATGTGCTTTACTAACGCTGAGCTGCCACTATAAGAGGAAACGTGCACATATTTCAATTTTTCACAGGTCTTGATTGTTCTGTCGTTTAGATGTCAGCATTCATTTCGTTAAGTTTTCATGTATTGTCTCAGTTGTTTGTTGTAAAAAGCTGGTTAATATCCAGTCATTAGCTGTCTGTTAGCTGGTCCAAGCTCTTCATTAGCTGGTTCAGGGGAGACTAACCCGAAGGTTGCAGGTTCGAGTCTCAGTACTGACAGGAAGTGTAGGTGAGGGGAGTGAATGAACAGAGCTCTCTTCCACTCTCATTACCCACAACTGAGATGCCCTTGAGCAAGACACCAAACCCCGCAGCAAAAAAAACAGCTGCCCACTGCTCCAGGTGTGTGTTCACGGTGTGTGTGCACTTGGATGGGTGAAATGCAGAGCACAAATTCTCAGTATGGGACATCATACTTGGCCCCACGTCACATTCACTTTCACATAAGCAGCTGCTGAAAATACAATAATTTTATATTGTAAGACACAGTAATGAATTATGAGATTTAATGACCATTCAGCATTGTCACAGGTTCTTATAGACAGTTCTGTCATGTCAACTCTCAGAGTGTTTGACATGGTAATGTATGGTCTGTGTGGAATAGATCTGCTGCACTGCTGCTGCTGTTTGTTATTGCTGCTGCTGCACAATACATACACGACACGCTGACGTGATCAAGTAAGACCTGCTGTTGCTGTACAATATAACGTACATGAATTACCTGTAGCAGATCTATGCAGGTGGAGCTGGGGACGGTGGAGGGTTTCTGAAAGCGCGCTGCAACTGCTACAGCAAATGCTGACTAAGTATTTGAAGGCTGAGCAGTGAGCTCATTGGCTACTGATACAGCAGGAACCAATCAGGTGTGCCCTATAGAGGATCATGTGATTTCAAGCAGATTGATTTAAACGGTTAGTTCACCCAAAAATGAAATTTCTGTCATTAATTACTCACCTTCATGTCGTTTCACACCCGTAAGACCTTCGTTCATCTTCAGAACACAAATTAAGATATTTTTGATTAAATTCAAGAGGTTTTTTTTTTTTTATCTTCGATAGAAAGCAATGAAATTACTACATTCAAGGTCCAGAAAAGTAGTAAAAACATCGCTAAAATAGTCAACGTGACTGCAGTGGTTCAACCTTAATGTTATGAAGTGACGAGAATACTTTCTGTGTGCAAAAACAAAACAAAAATAACGACTTTATTCAACAAATTCGTCTCTCCCCTGTCAGTCTCCTATGCTATTTTCGCTGCAGTGCTTCCAGGTTCAATGGCAGAATGTCGACTCATTATTGGCCAATGCCTGTTCACGTGAGCATCACGACACATGCATGTGATGCTGACGCAGGAGCCGGCCAATAATGAGCCGGCGTTCGGACATAAACACGAAAGTGCTGAACTGCGTTCACTGCGTACGAATCTGGCGAGTCTTGGATTTCATCAAAAATATCTTAATTTGTGTTCTGTAGATGAACGAAGGTCTTACGGGTGTGGAACAACATTAGGTTGAGTAATTAATGACAGAAAATTCATTTTTGGGTGAACTAACTTTAAGGACTTATCAGCCTGTGCCATCTAGAGTTTCATGACAGAACTTTGTATTTGTAATTAAAAAACCCTGAATTGTTTTGCTGTTACAATGAAACATCAGTACTTAATAGACCAGCAATTTATACAATTTTTGGTAACACTTTAGTATAGGGAAAATATATAAAATTTAAC